>NW_006792456.1:1354678-1382610 GCF_000442215.2 Lipotes vexillifer
TAGGGAACTAAATTTTTGAGGTAAAATATGATCATCCAAGGATATGTGCAAAACAAATGAAAAGATTCAAGATGCAAAATAAAGCATACCGTACATTTGTTTTTTTAAGAAGTCACATTGAACAGCTAAGATCCCTTCCAAAATGTTTAATTTTCCTTCTCTTCACCAGCTTCCTCACAGTGCATTCACCAACATACCCCAATGTTAGTGGCACATAAATCAAACCTTTCATAAAAATCAGGAAAATAAAAATATATGAGCGCAGGAGGCTCCTGATATTGGCAAGACTCCAATCCACATATACTCCTGGGCCTGATCCACGAATATTAAGAAGCCAGTTTGTTCTTAGCTCAGCAATGGGGAAGGGTCTACCAACCTTAGTTTCCATGTACTGGTGTACTCTCTATAAGGAGCGAGATGTCTCCAACAAATTACTTCAGAATTGTCATATGAGATATTGCTGCAAGGTGTGTGAACTCTTCCTGACTACCAATTTGCAGCAACGCAGTGATTAAAGTATCAAAAGATTTTGAAAATCTGGCTTAATGTATTTTTTACCAACAGCAGAGTAAGAGCTTAAGAAAGGATATACCTTTCATGAGTGTGAAATCTATAGCAGGGAAGCCACCTCTTAGGATAAGACACTTGCATGCAATACAGGACATTCTGGACCTAAGGAAGATCTAGTGTTGATCAACAATGAAGCAAACAAGGGTTCTGTCGAAACAAACAAACAAAAGCTCTTTGAAAGGTACAAGCTGCAGATCATATAGAATAATCTTAGCTGAAAAAATGTCAAAAAGGAGGCACAGTAACTCCCTTTCTGCCAAAGGCTGACTCCCTGGGAGGGGCTCCCAGAGCAGTCTTCAAGCCTGTTGACTTGTTTTTTCAAGCTGTTAATGTAACTCACAGCTACATTGGTTTGTTTTGTTGTTGTGACATGGTCTCCATAGATGTGCATTGAAATTGTGCCCAGCTACACTGAAGCCAAGAACCATGCAATCTGGAGGTTGTGCAAGCAAGATTACAAGGCTCCAAGGTATCCAGTGCCTGCGCTGCTCATCTCTTCCACTTACCTCGAAGCTTGGCTTGTCCAGCCTGGGCAACGGAATGCTGCACTGGGACCAGATCCAAATGCTTTAGAAAAGTGGCTACATTTGCAGGGAAGGAAGGGAGCTTTATCTTCACATCAGGGCTTTGTTTGCATGCCTAGGGAATGGTCAGTGATAACCAGGACCAGTTTAGTGCCTATTTGTCTTTAGTTGTCCCTCTTCCGTTTTGTACGAAGCACAACTTGCTCATCTTTATTCCTCTCAGGAGTCTATCACCCTCATGTTTTCTTCATGCCCTGTGCATCTCAAGGAGATGTATTTGCAAGAAATAACTTGATCCCCTCATTCACACCAAACTTAGCAAATAAAAATACAGGACATCCAGTTAAATTTGAATTTCACATAAACAACAAATAATTATTTTTTTAGTGTAACTATGTCTCATGCAACATTTGGGACATACATATACTAAGATAATTCATTGTTTATCTGAAATTCAAATTTAACTGGTTGTCCTATATTTTACGTGGCAGCCCTACACTAAAGAGTAAATGACTTGTGATGCTTTTACCTCTCCCAAGGATATTGCCTGAATTTTAACTTAGGGTTAAAGTCCCTATAGCTTAAACTAAATTAATAATTAGGAGATTTTTAGCAACAAACAAGAAGAAAAACATATCATATGAGGTAATAATCACTTCTTATACTCAGCCATAAAGTCACATTTTTTAAACTGCAAGACTATAACCTAGAGACAGAAAGCATCACTTGATTTTTACCTGCTTGGACTTAAGGCTACTTATCAATATTTATTTCAAATCAGACAATGTGATGGTTCACATTAATTGATGCTTTACTCTTCTAGATGGAGAAAATAAAATTCAAAGATACAAGCCTCTGCCCCCAAACACCTATTCTCACGGTGTCTTCGGTGAAGTAGAGATATATGTGGTGTTAGTTGAACATCCTAGGCCTCAGCTCACATCTCATCAAAAAAGACTTCACATGCCATGTCTATAGACAAAGCCAAGTATGAAACATACACTCTTCAAGTTCTCAGAAAACCTATAGTTAGGGTCAAAGAAAAGGAAGAGATATGAAAAGAATGGCAATCAAAGAGAAAATAGGAAGGAGAATGGATAAAAGAAAGAAGAAAATTAACTCAATATAAAAAAAAATGTAAAGGGAGTGAAGAAGACACTTGGGCCGACCCCAATTACCTAGAATAGGTGGTTACCTTCTGGTGTGAGTTAAGGATCTCTGGGAAGAACCCTGTGGAAGATACTAGAGATGAGCTCATTTAACACCTATTTCAACCTCCTTCTGCAATGTCTTCCTGTGTATTACAGAGGATGATAAACTGAAAACTGCCTTTTTCTAGGGTTTCTAGGGTTACTAGGGTTTGGGGTACGATAAGGGCTCCATTATTAGATTCACTTTCAGAACTTGAATTCAGACTCAGTAAAGCAAGGAGAGAGACTGCACATGAGGCAATGTTCTACTGCTGCACATGGAGTGTTAACTCCCCAGTTTAGCAGTAGTTTCCTGCCCACAGCTTCTCCATTTGATAGGCAGCATCCAGATCAAGACAAGTATAGCAGTTTCTTTGATGACTCAGTTGTGGTGTGGCATCAGGATTTGTTTCTGGAAGCTCACCAGCCTAGAGTCTGTTTCTTCTGCCCACAGACCAGTTTTCTATAGACCATTGAATAACCTGTCATTAATATATTTCAGCTTAAACCAGCTAGAGTGGGTCTGTTCTCTGCAACTGAACACTAACTGATACAAGCTGCTACTCCCAAAATATCTATTTCACTAGCCTAATGGTTCTCAACTTATCAATATCTGGAGACATTTTTGGGTCACAAATGGAAGGGGGGTTGCTCTTGGCATCTCATAAGTAGAGGCCAGAGATGCTACTAAACATTCTACAAGGCACAGAACAGACCCCACAACAAAGAACTGTCCAATCCAAAATAGTGCCAAGATTGAGAAACCCATCCCTAGTCCAGAATCCAATTTGAAACTTTATCATTAAAAATATAATATTTGCAGTATGTTGGTTTAACAAGAACTCTCTTTCATAATGCAAATAGCCCTCAAAAATTATAGGTAAAGTTTTGTTCTTAGCCAATGTAGTATTAAAAACCACATTCTCTTTATTCTAAGATTTACATGATTTTCACATTGTTATATTTCTGCAGCCAGGTCATGACCTAAAAATAAGGTATGCTTTTTTTTTTTTTTTTTTTTGCGGTACGTGGGCCTCTCACTGTCGTGGCCTCTCCCGCTGCGGAGCACAGGCTCCAGATGTGCAGGCTCAGCGGCCATGGCTCACAGGCCCAGCTGCTCCACGGCATGTGGGATCTTCCCGGACCGGGGCACGAACCCGTGTCCCCTGCATCGGCAGGCGGACTCCCAACCACTGTGCCACCAGGGAAGCCCCAAGGTATGCTTTTAATGTAGTGATATTTTTCTTATTATTTTAAATCAAAAAGTTATTATTAAATATACAGTATATCTTAGCACTAGTGGCTTCTTGAATCAAGGAATGAGTGTAAGTTTACCAAATGGCACACGGAGGAGAATCACTGACAGTGAGCAAAGAGCACTGTAGTCTCAACCTTAGCTCCTTAACAGAATCAGTGCAGAGCTTTTCATTGGTTTAAGCGTGAGTCCCAGACATCAATATTTCTTCAATGCTCTTTGCAGCCAGAGTCAAGAACCACTAATTTAGGGCATCTTGGAGGATTTGGCCCCCTAAACATAGAGAAAAGGGAATAAAAGCGGTGCCACTATAGGAAAGATAAGCAAAAAGTGATGGCAGATAACCAGACAGACTTCAGAACCTCACTCTTACAACCAGGACCAGACCTCGTTACTATTGCCGGAAAATCTGCTAACACTCCAGCCTTATAGCTCTTGAGTAACTTTCACAAGCTCTTTGGGGCCCAAAGAAAGCAACAAGTGGAGAAGTGAACTAATAATGGATCCAGACAAAAAGAAATGGAGAATGCTTTCATCCACTCCAACTTAGCACATATTTAGAATCAAGATGTATCTTATAAATATAGTTCATATAATTTGTAAATGTCTTATTCCCCTATGAAGTATAGCTCCTGCCTTGAAAGAAGAGGTGCTCTGTAAATGTTGGCTAAATTGAATTAAATATACTCCCTAAACGTGCTACTGACTTAAATTGTATGGGGAAGAGATATAAGCCCCCTTTAAAGGGAAGAGCAAAAATTCAAGAGAAAATAGTAAAAGGAAACAAAGGAACTAGCCCATTCCAATTGCCTCTTTCTCCAGCAGTGGAAGAGATCCTCACTGGTCCAAATTAAGGTTGCCTCAGAAATTTGTTACTACTGCCAACCCAATATCCCTACTATTTCTTTGTTAATTTTTTTTTTTTTTTTTTTCCGCTCTGCGGGCCTCTCTCTGTTGCAGAGCACGGGCTCCGGACGCGCAGGCTCAGCGGCCATGGCTCACGGGCCCAGCCGCTCCGCGGCATGCGGGATCTTCCCGGACCGGGGCACAAACCCGTGTCCCCTGAATCGGCAGGTGGACTCTCAACCACTGCGCCACCAGGGAAGCCCTATTTCTTTGTTAATTTTTTTTAAGTCAAAATTGTCACAGTAAATTCTACAGTGTCCCCAACTTCCTCAAGACCCAGAGTGTAGACTTCTAAAGCCAGATCCTGGATAAGATTCTGAAACCATGCTCTGCTATACCCAAAAGGTGTGTTTAGGTGACAGGCCATAATATTGCAGAGGACTTAGTCTCAAGGAGTAAGTAGAGTCTGAAGGCTTAATCTACCTCTTTAGAAACAATCACTCTCATCATGCCAGCAGAGTCAGTTTTCCTTTGTTTTACATTTATTTATTCAGAGACTTCTAAATATATGCTCCTCTGTTGAAACATTCTCTGGGCCCAAGTACAATAAAAACATTAATTAAAACACATGATTAGAAACACCCAGCAGCAAGACTGGAACAGTATCAGATGAGCTCTGACATTTAAGTGTCAGTCATGGAAGATAAATCCACCTGCAGGTGACTTGTACCATTCCCCCCACGCCCCCACATGCAGCTCTGCCGTGGATTCCGGCCAGCTGATGCTGAGGTGCGCGCTCTCTGCAGATGGATGGCCACACTCAGTTATTCCATTTCTTTCCTCACCCTTGATTTGGCACAGTCTCTACCTGCCTCTCCTCTCATTCTGCAAGAAGCTAAAGAGAAATTCACAGAGTCCCCAAATTTGGCAAAGACCCGGACATGGGAATCTTACTTAACAGTTGGGCTTTGGTAGGGCAGGACTGAAGAGCTGGTTGTCCTCTGCTGAAAAGGGCCCTGAACTTTGTGGGCAGCATGATTCAGAACCCTTGGTTCTGGCTCCGAGCACTTCTGAATGCAGAGGCAGCAGCAGAATTAATATGGAATACACAATGGAAGAGTCAAAGGGAACACCATAGGGAATAGCATGGATTTCAGACAGTGTAGACATTTCAGATTTGGGGGGTGGGGGGTGGGGGGGAAATCCCTTCTACAAAATAGACCTTCTACAAAATTACCATCTACATAATAGGTAATAAACCTTCACTCCCTTATGACACAGAAAATGTCCTAAATCCCAAATGTGTTTACACAGCCTAATTAGGCATGAAAATTTTAAATCTAGCACAGGCCTGTTAAGAAGGTCTTGTTATATGCAGACATGTTCTGTCAAGGGTACGTATCTAGTGAGGGATGCCATCAATAGGTAATATGACTTTGTTATAAGTTCTATCCGTTTCTTAAACGTTCACAAGTAAAACAAAAGCAAAAGATCTTAGCTTCCTTCTTTTATGTATGATTTTCCCACAAATCTCCCATTTTAGAAAAACAAGAAAAGAGATTTGAAAGAAAACAATAGCAGATCAATGCTAGGTAGGAATAGTATTTCAAAAGTGGTTGGAACATGTTATTTTATGTTCCACTGGATTCTGTATTATTAATTCCTCTTTTTTTTTTTCTTTAATGACAAAGTGCCAGTATCTTATTACAAAGAGGCTACCACCAAAGAAGATAAAACTGACTTTTATCATGCATCTGGCCCAAATTATATCTCTGGAACTCCTTTTCAATCAGCCATGGTGTTTTTCACAATTTTGTGATTTCGTCAAATTGGCTGAATCTCATGTGCTGCCTGCTACTACATTCTGAAGTGCCAGGCTGGTATCTAAGAGAAAAAATAACATTTTCCTTCACTCTTAACCCACAATCTGACTTCTCAGGCTGAATTCAATCCCCAGCTAATTAGTTCAAGAGTAAGCAACTTTAACCAAGATTTGGTATTACTTTCCTGCTTCTGAGAGCTGGTCTTTCCCCAGATGTAGCTCTCTTGTTACCCTTTGCATTTTAAATAAGCCATTTTGGAGCACTGGCTCTTGCTTTTTCTTTAATGTATGCGCCCCTTGGGGCTGTACTTAAGCTTGTGATGGCTCTTTGCCGACAGTCAGGGCAACAGAATACCTACAAGATTCAGCTTTGTCCTACAGCTGGCATCCACTGTGCAGCCCCAGCTGAACAGAGGGATTGCCAGTCAATTTTCTCAGAAATTCAGGGTCCCTAATATTCTAACATAAAGTCCTGAGTCTCCCTTGGCTTCCTCCATCTTGTTTGTTTTAAACATGCAGTAACATTTCCCTTATTGGCAGTTTCTGGAATAAAGTATTCCAAAGAAGTCAATTTTTCAGATAAAGAAAGACTTGCCAATGTAAGAGTTTGATAGAAACTCTTTTTAAAATGTTAAATAGTTCTGGTGGGTCTCAAACAAGGTATGCCAAATGTATTTGACTTTTTCTTGATAAGTTAGGGTCATCTTTAAACTATCAGTTATTTTACATTGGTGTATAAAACAATAACTGATACGTAAAATTATTTGCCCCTACATTCAATAGGCCACTATGCTTTCTTGGTTACTTTGCCAAATTTTTATAATTTTATTTCTGTCCCTTTCCATACTATCAAACTATCAGTGTTCACTTTGCACTGATGTTCACATGTCAGTCCCTGGAAGCAAACTTTGGGTTCAGTGCTTCCAGCTTGCAGATGGCTGGAAACCCAAACAAATTTGTTGTAACAACATCTACATTAAAAGTAAATTAGTTCTGGATGGTATTCTGAAGCTCAGCCTTCTGATCTAAATGCATAAGCATCAGTACATGAATGTTCAGCATGTATCCTGTTTGCTCAAAGCCCTTTGAGCTCTTCATCTGTACCACACAGAAGAGCATTACCAGATACTTGTCCTTGGGTATTGCAAAGTCAAGTTTAGCAATTTGTCCACTCTCAGTGTTCTCCCCTTTCCTTCCTATTCTTATCTTCCCTTCATCTCTCTGGTTCCTTCTTTGAGCCATTTCAGTAGGCATTAAATCATCCATTGTAATAAGGAAAGAAATCATAAAGGAAATAGCAAAATATTTTAATCAATGCAAATTGAACCTTGATTTTTGGGGTGTGATGGGCAGGGGTTAAAGGATTGGTGGGAGAAGGATACAAGTACATTGAAATGAAAGATTTTACTTTTTAAATTTGCGTCTCACCAAAATGGAAGCATGAAGTTGAGCTATGATCACAAAGGCACATGATACTCATATGTGGCCATCTCCCCAGGTTATAAAATCTCAAACTCTTTGACTAAAATCCCAACAGCTCTTTGAAATACCTGTCCAAGATGACCCAGACAAAGTTGACTTGGAGTGTCAAAAGAGACTCCCCCTCAAAAAGATAAAAGTTCTTACTCAACCCTACACTGTATGATGTTGGCATTGGTTGGGGGTAGGGTGACCAATTCCCTGGCTTGCCAAGGACCATCCTGGTTTTGAAACCCAAACTCCCATGTCCAGGGAACCTCCTCAGTCCTAGGCACATCAGGACATTTGGTCATCCTGGTGGCAGACAATCCCTCAAAGGTCTCTCATGTTTTCCCCCAGATGGTCACTTCCACCTTCAAAGCAAAACTTTTTATTTTTACAGTTAGCATTTCTAAGAATTCAAAGGATCCTCCTTTTCTCCTTTGCCCAATCAGTCTAGATAATTCTTTCTTAGTAACATCACTAGCATCAGTCTCCTCTTTCCTTATTGCCACCAACTTGGACTTTATTCCCTGATGCTGGGCTACTGTAAAACTTCCATGAAGTCTCCCTGTCTTCACTACAATGTGCATGGCCTTCGCAGATTAATCTTTTCAAAACCCTGCTTTGCACAAGGTTCAGTTGAAGTCCCACCTCTTCCATGAAGTCTGGTATCTTCCCTGGCAGGAGGGAAAACATGACCAGGGTGGGAGAAAGGAGTGGCAGGAGGTATCAGCTTAGTAAAGGTAGGGGTGCTGTGAGGCCAGTGCAGTCTATCACTTCGCAGAAGCTGCTAAAAAACAAAATCAAGACAGGATGCAGAAGGGAGAGACAGGCAAGGCACAGAGGTCAGTAACCCAAAAAAGGTGGTCTGAGTCAACCACCAAGCCAAGGAGGCCTAGCCACAGACACAAATCCCCAGGATCCATGTGGATATCCAAGAGCCACAGTGCACCAGGCTCAGCACACTAGACACAAGAGGGTCATACCAAGCAAATCCTTTGGAGAGCAGACTTTACTTCACAGCTAGTTCAAGGCAGGGCTGGCCACATGAGATGGGAAAGGAAACCGCAGTAGCAAAAACTGCCTGTCCCACCCTTTCCACAGCTAGCGGGTTCTAACTTGGAAAGCTGTTACTATATTAATGTATGCATCCCTTAAATGCAAAGACAACATCTTATAACTCTGAAATTCCCCATACCTAGCACAATATGTAGTCAATAAACACTTGATTTAAATAGTATAAAATGTGCTGCCATGTTCAAAAGGCCATGTGTGTAGGAAACAATGAGGAGCACACAGCAACTCCACTTCTTTTCAGGGAGTCTGGAAGTCATCTGCCTGGTTGGGGTTTAAGATGTGCTAATCAGCAAGTCGAGTGAACACAAATTCTCCCTTTCCTCTTCTTAAAACTTCAGAGCAAACCATTAACTCTCTTACTTCCTTTTGTATCTTAGTTCAAAACCTAAGCACAAGAAAACATAATAACAAAACAAACTATCTTTCACCAAGACTGCAAACCAAGCCTCAGATCCAAAATAGCCTCATGTCTTCATGCTACAGTGTTTATTAGTACTTGAAGTTCAACCAAAGGGAATGAAAAATTGATCTAGTTCAGTTTCTCAACTTCAGAGTTTTCAGCACATATGCTAAATCACTTCTTGAGCAAATGTCATGGTGTGTCCATGCTGAGAATCCCTTTAAAATGATCAGGTCTTAAAAAGACTTTGCTAAGAATATATTTTTCATTCAGTAACATTTAGGAAAAAAAGATCCAAGTTAAAATGAGGGCCTATTATGTTAGCTTTATAAATGCAATCACCTTTCTTTATTCACTGATTTATGAAGTCCCTTGAGTAAATAAAGGTAAAAACGTGATAGTTCAGATTTACAAAAAATGTGCTATTGGTAATGCCTCAAGTGAGAGTCTTGTTTTAAGTGCCAGAGTAAACACCTGAACTATAAAAGCGGACCACTGTATTATGTTTTCTATCAAAAAAAAACAGTGTCAGATGTTATTTTGGAATCTCTCGAGAAAAAAAAAAGGAAGGCTTCAAAATGAATCTCTGATAAGAACCCGCATGGCATGCATAATGCTAGAAGTATTATTAACCTAAATAAAGTGACTACTCTAAACTTCGTATATCATTAAATCAGGATTTCTCAATACTATTATCAATAGTCAAGCACTGTGGACATTTTGGACCAAATAATTATTTGTTTTGAGGGGCTGTCCTGTACATGGTAGTATACAGATGCCAGTAGCAGCCTCCAGCCCCCACCAGTCATGAAAAACAAAAATATCTCCAGACATTGCCAAATGTTCCCTGAAAGGCGAAACCATCCCCAGTTGAGCACCACTGATTAAACTAGAGAAACTTTTTAAGAAGTGAAGTCACTTAAGACAGTAGACTTAGAAGGACACAGCAAAGAATGAGTGATGTCAAGATGTCAAGGAAAGGACTTCCCTGGTGGGTCAATGGTTAAGAATCTGCCTGCCAATGCAGGGCACACGGGTTCAATCCCTGGTCTGGGGAGATCCCTCATGCCACGGAGCAACTAAGCCCATGCGCCACAATTACTGAGCCTGTGCTCTAGAGTCCACGAGCTGCACCTACTGAAGCCCATGTGCCTAGAGCTTGAGCTCCGCAACAAGAGAAGCCACTGCAATGAGAAGCCCGCACACCACAATGAATAGTAACCCCCGTTCACCGCAACTAGAGAAAGCCCACGCACAGCAATGAAGACCCAACACAGCCAAAAATAATTAATTAATTAATTAATTTTTAAAAAAAAGATGTCAAGGGAACACTGCACTAACAATATAATCAGCTTAGACAAGCAATAGAAACAATGCACAGGACTAAACATACCTGAAAAATGGAACCATAAATCTAACCAGCAAGAACAATGGTATACTGAAGATAATGAGAAAGGCCAGCATCTGTTGAAAAACATTTTTCTTAAATTTTTATCTGAAAAAAAAATCAGTCTGGATAAAGTCAATCAGTTTCACTCAGAAACAATCTACAAAGAATGACAATTCCCCTTCCCGCTCCCCCAAAACACAAACCTACTTGTCAAGTATTGGTATTTTTATGTATGCATCTATGAATGTGAAGGCTGGCTTAGAACTCTCTGTATCCCCCACGCTTAGCAGTAGGTACTCAATAAATATTTGATTTAAATGATAATAAAAATGCGCCTTCATGTTCTAAAAGGTTTTAAAGAAGACATTTCAAAGAGTGGTGAAACGAATGATTTTGTACATCTCACCTGGAAATAAGAAGCTAAAGGAAAAACCCAGACAAAGCTCAGCAGAAATATCAGGGTGAGAAAAGCAAAGGTCAGAGAGTTGAAAAGACCTGGGTTAAATCCCAGCTGCATTGGTCCTAGATATGTAAATCTGGTTCCATTTACTCTACTGTACTCTATAGAATGAGTATAATAATCCTACCTCAAAGGATAGTTAGGATAAGTACATAAGATGAAGTACACATAGTAAGAAAAAAAATCAGCTCTCTTGACCTCCCTCTCCAAGATGAATGGAATTCTAACCACAAGTGCAATATCTACCCAAGTTAAGTTTTCTCTTTGAAGTCAGAAAGAGAAAAGTCTCAAATAATTGTGGACCTAAAACTAAGGGTTAACAAAGTCCCACACCAACAATAATAGTGCAAAAAATCATCAAGGAGTACAAAAAAAGAAGACAGACACTTGTGATGAAAGTGTGTAATAAGCCAAGCGATGGAATAAGCCAAGAGAAGGGAAGATTCAGCACAGTAGAGAAAGAATTCTCAAGATGGTGTCAAAATGAATACCTCAGAAACAAATGTGTCACAGGTTTAAAAAGCAACCAATCCTGATTGGAAAAGGAAGATAAAAGGTGATAGGATGGATTTCTCTAGGAAAGAAATAAAATGGAATTTGCAGATTATCCTACAGATTTTATCATGTAGAAAGCTGTATTGAGAGCCACTTTCAGAAAAGAATCAGCCACAGATTCAAAAAATAAAACAGCTAAGCAAATGAAAATACAAAACAATTATTAACTCCAAGATAACTTAGAAACTGTATAAGAAAAGTAATTTTTAGTATACACTATATACACCCTATATACATATATATACATACCATGTTTTAGTATGTTTAAACTTTACATAGTATATATACTATATATAATATAGTGTATACTATAATCTATATATCATATCAACTGTATACATATTTGACTAAATACTATAGTATATATAGTCTAAACTATATATATAATATATAGTACAAACTATATATATATAGTATACATAGTATAACTATGTGATTAATTATACACAGTGTAAACTACATATATTTCATATTATATGAATTATATATAATTACATATATCTCAAATTATATAAATATATAACTATATAACAGTTATAATAAATCACTGAATATGAATTCAACCAAAAATTGTGACTCTACTACCTTGGAAGGAATGGAATGGGGAAAGGAAGTATAAGAAGGCCAAAATAAATAATGTCCAAAAATGTTGAATCAAACAATAGCAGTATATGCATAGTATTTTGATATGAAAAGTAAATACTGAATTAAACAGCTAAAGATTTTGAAAATGGTTACCTTAGGGAGGCAGGGGCAGCCAGAAGGACAAGAGGCAATGCAGTGCAGAGGAATTAAGAGAATGTTGGATTTTGCCTAAGCCAATTAGCATTATTTGACTTTTCGACTATGTGCTCATATTACTTCGATGAAAGGAGGAAAAATATTAATTTTTTCTAAAAGGAAAGAAAGGGAGGGAGAAAAGAGTGAAGTTATTTCCCTTAAAATAGATTTATACACATGTTGTAATATTATAAATATATTTATACCACCATAGTTCTAGGAACTGCAACTCTAGAAGAAAGCTACTGCTCCCAGCTTTTCAGTTGGTAAAAAACTCACCCTTACAGTTGAAGCATTCAAGTTCAAGTTCAATCTAAGTGGTTGTATTAGGTCCAGAAACAATGGTTGATGGCTTAGCAGGAAGGAACACTGGCCTTCCAGGCTTTGTTTACAATTACTTCCTCAAACCCAGCCCCACGTTCTTCACAAGGGCTTGAATCACTGCTTCCACAAGGACTGAGGGCCTAGAACACAGCTCCTTCTGCTTTGGCCGTTCTCACATTGCAGTGAATAATACATAGTAAATAATTCAAAACTTTAATTATAGGTACAGGAGGACAAAGTTATTTAATTGATGGGGATAGGAAGATGGAAATTAGTACCTTATTCACAGTGATACAAGAAGAAAACCTATCATTCATAAAATAACATCATCGTGAGAATTCCCAAGAATAAGTATGCGTTCTCACTACCACATAAACCAGGAGCAAAACAAACCCTCTGTTACATAACTCTTATTTTACCTTTCTTAATCTTTGAGTAATTAACATTGATAAAAGTTGTTTTCTGGGCCACTCCACAGACAAATAGTTTCCCAGAAGAGACAAGCAAATAGGCCTAAGCATGTGATAGACTTGGAAAGCAATGAATCTTAACAAATTTGCAGCTGAATTATTGAACTGTTAAGCCTGCAGAGTCAAACAGAAAAGAGCTGGATGAATAAATGAGGTTTTGTTACCTTTGTTTCTTTGCTAATTTTGTTTGTTGCAGCTACTTGTTGTCATGAGCACCAAAAGTTATGACGCTACAATTCACACCGAATATTTTTATTTGGAAAATAAGATTTCACTTACATAGTTGAGGTTCATCAACCACATGAACTGTGAGTGGGAGGTTTACATATACCATAAATTTATTTGCTAAACTACTGACCTCATTTATTTTCAGATGAACTACAAAATGGTGCTCCTTCAGTTTAGAGAATCTTTTCACTTATTCATTCAAAAAATATTTGTTGAGTACCTACTATGTGCTATGTGCTACTATGTACTATGTGCTCTAGGCTCTGTGCTAGGTGCTAAAAACACAGCAGTGCAAAAACAGAGAATTTATAATCTACTGTGTTAGTTAGATAATTAAGCAATTAAACAAGCAATTATAATAGGATGATTTAAGTGCTTGGAACACGTATAATAGAAGCACTCAACATATCCTAGGGCTCACAGGTAGGGAGAGCTTAGTCAGGTAAGTTTTCTAAGGGAAGTGACATTAAGTGGAACTTAAGAAATGACTCGAAGTAACCCTTGCCAAGTAGGATGAAGATGAGGCAAAGAGGCTGAGGAAGGCCAGGGGCCAAAGAGAACAATGAGGAGGCCACTGCAATAGAGGGAGAGGTGACAGTGGCCTGGACTTGGGTGATGGCAGTGTTAGAGAAAAAGAGATGGATCTGAGAACTATTAGGAAGACAGAACTGGTGGAATTTCATGACTTACTAGATGTGGGAGATGAGGAAGAATGAGGAATGAAACACAGCTGGATTCTGGCTTGAACAAGTGGGTACATTGTAGGTGTTAACTGAGCGAAGGGCACAAAGGAAAGGCTGGTTGAGGAGGGAACTGATGAATTCAATTCTGAAAATGTTGAGTTTAAGGTACATAGCAGACATTCAACTGGAGATTTCTAACAGGCAGTTAGAATACAGTGTCTGGGCTACAGATATAGATTTGGAAGTCATTATCTAAGAGCAGACAGTTGAAGCCATGGATTGAGGCAAGACTGAGAAGTGAGAAAGTATAACTGGCAAATGGAGGCAATCCTTTCAAGTAGGGTGGCCATGAAGAGAGACAAGAATGAAGAAGAGTAATCAAAAGGGACAGGGAGCTAAAGATGAGGGGTTATTTTATTGGTTTCCTTTCTTTGGTTTTTAATTATATGAGAGATTTGAACATGCTTATATGCAAAAAAAAAAAAAAAAAGTGCCATGGAAAAGAAGAGGTTAATAGTACAGAAAAAAGGCAGAGGAAAGGGGTGGTGTGTGGATAAAGATGGTCCCTGGGGCAAAAACAGGAAATGGGAGAAGGGCTCTGTAACTCACCTTGCTAGTCTTACCTGTATAATCTCCTGTTGTGTCCTAACCCCATGCCAGCTCTGAAGGGAGCAACCAGCTATGTAAAAGACTGCCCCACTTCACTCCTAGAATCACTGACCAAGAGCTTTAAATCTCTAAACATGGGATTTGGAAACAATTTGTAGAGCTCTTCTATGCCAGAGCCAAAGACTCAGGCACTTGCATGGTGCTATCAGTAGCAGACCTTCTTTGCCACCCTCACCACTCCCTAAACTATAAGGTGAACAGAGAGCCTTTCTGCCCACTTCAGCCTAGCTTCTAGCCTCTCTTAGGGCAGGAGAGGGTCCTCTGTTTTTCCCACATCCTCAGGGCCCTGGTACAAAGAGTGGGTCAGGAAGGTGAGGAGACCATCAATCCTGCCTTATATCTCAGGTACCTGATTAGGTACATACACACACACACACACACACACACACACACACACACACACACGCACGCACGCACGTATGCATGTAAACCTGTGCCTGGGTTTGGAACCTATCCTATTCTCCACGCTCTTTTGAGACAGGCTTTCTAGCATAACCCTACTTTGCCTGGTTCCTTCACGATTGCTATTCTATAATTTAAAATCATCCCCTATGCCAGTCACCCGAAAAAGAAACTCCCTTTGGGCCTCCAGAGCCAGCTTAGAACTAGACTAAATTTACCTCACTCCTATTTGACCTTCATTCACCTTTCCTCTAACTTCTCCATCCCCAGCTCTTGCTCTCCCAGGTTCCCAACATGCCTTAAGGTCAGGGCTATGTCACACCACCAGTGGGATTCCAGGGCTGATAAAGAAGTTTGCAAGGCCTTGACTCTGAAGTCAAAACATAGAATAAGGCTCAAGTGAAATCACCTCCTTTTACTAGCCTAAACTCTGGATTATAACATGCTGTCTGTGTTGGTACTGAGCTGGGACTTGACTAATTCTTGACTGGTATAAAAGAACACTGAGTCAACCACAGCTGATGTTTCCACTTGTTTATTAATTCTGTGAGTTTTGGCAAATTGCTCAAGTTCTCTGAGTCTTACTTTTCTTATCTGCAAAATGGGAATGATTAATGCCAGCATCTGTATGTTTATGGCATTCTAAACACTTTACGAATGACCTCATGTAATCCTCACAACAACCTAGTAAGGCACATTCTGTTATTAACCATTAATATTTCATGAGCGAAGTTCAAACAAGCTAGCCTTATTTCAGAGCCTGCCTCATTAACCACTGCACTCTACTAAGCTAATAATATCTTCCCTCCTACTTGCAGGGCTATAGAGAAGAGCCTGAAATATGAAATAATGTGTGAGAGAACACTTGGTAGATTATTGTTTAATGGATACAGAGTTTCAATGATGCAAGATGAGAAGAGTTACTGAGCTGGATGGTGGTGATGGTTGCACTACAGCGTGAATGTACTTAATATTACTGAACTATACACCTGAAAATGATTAAGATGCTAATGATTAAGATGATTAAGTTTTATGTTATGTGCATTTACCACATATAATTTTTTTAATTTTTAAAAAAGAAAACCACTTGGTAGATTATAAAGTGCCACACATATGAAAACTACTAATGATGTTTTTAATTCTTTTTAACTTCTAAATGAGCAGGTTCCAGAAGAGGATTTTCTGGGACTCACTTTTTTTTTTTTTTTTTTTTTTTTCTCTTCTGCGCCCCCCCGTTGCAGAGCACAGGCTCCGGACGCACAGGCTCAGCCACGGCTCACAGGCCCAGCCGCTCCACGGCATGTGGGATCCTCCCGGACCGGGGCACGAACCCGTGTCCCCTGCATCGGCAGGCGGACTCCCAACCACTGCGCCACCAGGGAAGCCTTGGGACTCACTTTTAATCCTCTCTGAATATCTAGAATAGATGATGGAAAAAGGGAAATCATACTGTAAAATGGCAGTATCTGTACTTCAGCAGCCCTCATGGCAGATAGAAATAAGGAGAAAAAAAGTGGGTCCAGAAAGAATTTGAAAAAGAATAGATACATGTATATGTATAAACACTTTGCTGCACACCTGAAACTAACACAACATTGTTAATCAACTATACTCCAATATAAAATAAAATTTTTTTTAAAAAAGGAAAGAAACAAAGCAAAAAAAAAAAAAACTGGGACCAGGTTAGTTATCACACGACAGTCTGAAGGTTCCAAGCCTGACTGCATACACCTTCTCTGGCCACCTTCTGCATTGTCCAATGGAGACTAGAATATGCTTTCAAAAGTTAGACCCATCTTCCAAAGGGAAAGGTCAAAGCTGAGTCTCAAGAGACCACATCAGTGTAAGAACTGGGTTTCAAATCTGCTCTTTCATATCCATTTCTCTTCAGGCTGAGGCCGAGAGCTCCCCCAAAGATTGCCAGCATCACGTGTGAGTGATTCCCAGCAGTGTGCACATTTCCTACCCTGGCCTCTACCACTATGTGTCCTTCTGTTATTTATTATACTTATGCTATTGTAATCCATTTCCTTTCTTCTAAAAATACTTTTTTTCTTTATAAAAAGGACATATTCACTATAAAAATTTTAGAAAATATAAAAGCGTTCTTGGCTAAGTAAGAAATTGTTTTCTATTCTCTCCAGAGAATAAAGAAGTGAAGTTCAATCTTACTTTGTGGGTGAATTAAGTTCTGAAATTTTCCTTGGAGGTTTATTATATGGCACTCTGGTTGCATTCCTCCTTTTAAATAATATCATGAAAGGCTATGAGGTTTCTAGATAAGCCCACAAAATCCTACCTAATGAAAACTGAAGCTGAACTATAACATGGGTAGAGCTATGACACCAAGGCACCAGATTTGAGGCTCCTTCTAGGAGGCAAGAACTTTGCCAGCCATTTCTGAATCTCCAGTATTGGCACCCATTCAGCATGAAGCAATGGTGATTCCTAACTTTGACTTTACAAAGAGAGAGAAACTGGTTTTGTGGGCAACTGCTCCCTCAAGCAGCATTAAGAGCACCAATAGTTTCCATAGTTGGAAGGAAGATGAAACCATCTGGTTAAAGAAGGGGACTTTGGTGTGCAAAGGTCACTGGTAGGGGGACCTTCAAGATGGTGGAGGAAAAAAACGTGGAGATCAACTTCCTCCCCACAAATACATCAAAAATACATCTACATGTGGAAAACTCCTACAGAACACCTAGTGAACGCTGGCAGAAGACCTCAGACTTCCCAAAAGGCAAGAAACTCCCCATGTACCTGGGTAGGACAAAATAAAAAAGAAAACACAGAGACAAAAGAATAGGAACAGGACCTGCACCTCTGGGAGGGAGCTGTAAAGGAGGAAAAGTTTCCACACACTAGGAAGACCCTCCATTGGCAGAGACTGGGGGTGGCGGGGAGGAAACTTCGGAGCCACAGAGGAGAGCGCAGCAACAGGGGTGCAAAGTGGAGAGATTTCCACATAGATGATTGGTGCCAACCAGCACTCACCAGCCTGAGAGGCTTCTCTGCTCACCCATCAGGGCGGGTGGGGGCTGGGAGCTGAGGCTCCAGCTTTGGAGGTCAGATCCCAGGGAGAGGAGTGGGGTTGGCTGTGTGAACACAGCTTGAAAGGGGCTAGTGTGCCACAGCTAGCCGGGAGGGAGTCCAGGAAAATGTCTGGAACTGGCTAAGAGGCAAGAGACCATTGTTTCGGGGTGCACGAGGAGAGGGGATTCAGTGCACCGCCTAAACGAGCTCCAGAGACAGGCACAAGCCGCGGCTATCAGCGCAGACATCAGAGACAGGCATGAAATGCTAAGGCTGCTCCTGCAGCCCCCAAGAAGCCTGTGTGTGAGCATAGGTCACTATCCACACCTCCCTTCCTGGGAGCCTGTGCAGCCCGCCACTGCCAGGGTCTCGTGATCCAGGAACAACTTCCCCGGGAGAACACAGGGCATGCCTCAGGCTGGTGCAACATCATGCTGGCCTCTGTGGTGGCAGGCTCGCCCCGCGTTCTGTACTCCTCCCTCCCCCTGGCCTGAGTGAGCCAGAGCCCCCTAATCAGCCACTCCTTTAACCCCCTTCTCTCTCGGTGAAGAACAGATGCCACAGGGCAACCTACTTGTAGAGGCAGGGCCAAATCCAAAGCTGAACCCCAGGAGCTGTGCGAACAAAGAAGAGAAAGGGAAATTTCTCCCAGCAGCCTCAGGAGCAGCTGATTAAATCTCCACAATCAACTTCAGGTACCCTGCATCTGTGGAATACCTGAAGAGACAAAGAATCATCCCAAAATTGAGGCAGTGGACTTTGGGAGCAACTGTAGAATTGGGGTTTGCTTTCTGCATCTAATTTGTTTCTGGTTTTATGTTTACCTTAGTTTAGTATTTAGAGCTTATTATCATTGGTATATTTGTTTATTGATTTGGTTGCTTTCTTCCTTTTTATATATATATTTTTTCTTTTTCTCTTTCTGTGAGTGTGTATGTGTATGCTTCTTTGTGTGATTTTCTCTGTATAGGTTTGCTTTTACCATATGTCCTAGGGTTCTGTCTGTCCATTTTTGTGTGTATGGTTTTTTTTTAGTATAGTTTTTAGCACTTGTTATCATTGGTGGATCTATTTATTGGGTTGGCTGCTCTCTTCTCTCTATTTTTTAAACTTTTAAATTTTTTTTATTTTAATAATCTTTTTATTTTAATAACTTTATTTTATTTTTTTCTTTCTTTCTTTTATTTTTCTCCCTTTTCATCTGAGCTGTGTGCCTGACAGGGTCTTGGTGCTCCAGCCAGGTGTCAGGTCTGAGCCTCTGAGGTGGGAGAGCTGAATTAAGTATATTGGTCCACCAGAGACCTCCTGGCCCTACGTAATATCAATCAGCGAGCGCTCTCCAAGAGATCCCCATCTCAACACTAAGAACCAGCTCCACTCAATGACCAGCAAGATCCAGTGCTGGACACCCGATGCCAAACAACTAGGAAGACAGGAACACAACCCCACCCATTAGCAGAGAAGCTGCCTAAAATCATAAGGTAACAGACACCCCAAAACACACCACTGGACACGGTCCTGCCAACCAGAAAGACAAGATGCAGCCTCACCCACCAGAACACAGGCACCAGTCCCCTCCACCACGAGGCCTATACAACCCACTGAACCAACCGTACACACTGGGGGCAGACACCAAAAACAATGGGAACTAGGAACCTGCAGCCTGCAAAAAAGAGACCCCAAACACGGTAAGTTAAGCAAAATGAAAAGACAGTGAAACACACAGCAGATGAAGGAGCAAGTAAAAACCCACCAGACCAAACAAATGAAGAGGAAATAGGCAGTCTACCTGAAAAAGAATTCAGAGTAATGATAGTAAAGATGATCCAAAATCTAGGAAATAGAATGGACAAAATGCAAGAAACATTTAACAAGGACCGAGAAGAACTAAAGAGCAAACAAACAATGATGAACAACACAATAAATGAAATTAAAAATTCTCTAGAAGGAATCAATAGCAGAATAACTGAGGCAGAAGAACGGATAAGTGACCTGGCAGATAAAATAGTGGAAATAACTACCGCAGAGCAGAATAAAGAAAAAAGAACGAAAAGAACTGAGGACAGTCTCAGAGACCTCAGGGACAACATTCAACACACCAACATTCAAATTATAGGGATCCCAGAAGAAGAAGAAAAAAAGAAAGGGACTGAGAAAATATTTGAAGAGAAGATAGTTGAAAACTTCCCTAATATGGGAAAGGATAAATCAAGTCCAGGAAGCACAAAGAGTCCCATACAGAATAAATTCAAGAACAAACACGCTAAGGCACATATTAATCAAATTATCGAAAACAAAATACAAAGAAAAAATATTAAAAGCAACAAGGGAAAAGCAACAAATAACATACAAGGGAATCCCCATAAGGTTAACAGCTGGTCTTTCAGCAGAAACTCTGCAAGCCAGAAGGGAGTGGCAGGACATATTTAAAGTGATGAAAGGGGAAAATCTACAACCAAGATTACTCTACCCAGCAAGGATCTCATTCAGATTTGACAGGGAAATTAAAACCTTAACAGACAAGCAAAAGCTAAGAGAATTCATCATCACCAAACCAGCTTTACAACAAATGCTAAAGGAACTTCTCTAGGCAGGAAACACAAGAGAAGGAAAAGACTTACAATAACAAACTCAAAAAAATTAAGAAAATGGTAACAGGAACATACATATCGATAACTACCTTAAATATAAATAGATTAAATACCCCAACCAAAAGACACAGACTGGCTGAATGGATACAAAAATAAGACCCACATATACACTGTCTATAAGAGACCCACTTCAGACCTAGGGACACATATAGACTGAAAGTGAGGGGATGGAAAAAGATATTCCATGCAAATGGAAATCAACAGAAAGATGGAGTAGCAATTCTCATATCAGACAAAATAGACTTTAAAACAAAGACTATTACAAGAGAGAAAGAAGGACACTACATAATGATCAAGGGATCAATCCAAGAAGAAGATATAACAATTGTAAATATTTGTGCATCCAACATAGGACCACCTCAATACATAAGACAAATGCTATCAGCCATAAAAGGGGAAATCAACAGTAACACAATAATAGTAGGGGACTTTAACACCCCACTTTGACCAAAGGACAGAACATCCAAAGTGAAAATAAATAAGGAAACACAAGCTTTACATGATACATTAAAGAAGATGGACTTAATTGATATTTATAGGACTTTACATCCAAAAACAACAGAATAAGCTTTCTTCTCAAGTGCTCATGGAACATTCTCCAGGATAGATCATATCTTGGGTCACAAATAAAGCTCTGGTAAATTTAACAAATTTGAAATCATATCAAGTTTCTTTTACAACCACAACACTATGACATCACATATCAATAACAGGAAAAAATCTGTAAAAAATACAAACACATGGAGGCTAAACAGTACGCTACTAAATAACCAAGAGATCACTGAAGAGGAAATAAAAAAATACCTAGGAGCAAATGACAATGAAAACACGGGACCCAAAACCTATGGGATGCAGCAAAAGCAGTTCTAATAGGGAAGTTTACAGCAATACAAGCCTACTTCAAGAAACAAGAAAAATCTCAAATAAACAACCTAACCTTATACCTAAAGCAATTAGAGAAAGAAAAACAAAACAAAAAAAACCCAAGTTAGCAGAAGGAAAGAAATCATAAAGATCAGATCAGAAATAAATGAAAAAGAAATGAAGGAAACAATAGCAAAGATCAATAAAACTAAACGCTAGTTCTTTGAGAAAATAAACAAAATTGATAAACCATTAGCCAGACTCATCAAGAAAAAAAGGGAGAAAACTCAAATCAATAGAATTAGAAATGAAAAAAGAGAAGTAACAACTGACACTGCAGAAATACAAAGGATCGTGAGAGATTACTACAAGCAACTATATGCCAATAAAATGGACAACCTGAAAGAAATGGACAAATTCTTAGAAAAGTACAACCTTCCAAGACTGAACCAGGAAGAAATAGGAAATATAAATTGACCATTCACAAGCACTGAAACTGAAACTGTGATTAAAAATCTTCCAGGGCCTCCCTGGTGGCGCAGTGGTTGAGAGTCCGCCTGCTGATGCAGGGGATACGGGTTCGTGCCCCGGTCCGGGAGGATCCCACATGCCGCGGAGCGGCTGGGCCCGTGAGCCATGGGCGCTGAGCTTGCGCATCCGGCAACGGGAAAGGCCACGACAGTGAGAGGCCCACATATCGCAAAAAAAAAAAAAAAAAAAAAAAAAAAAAAATCTTCCAGTAAACCAAAGCCCAGGACCCGATGGCTTCACAGGCGAATTCTATCAAACATTTAGAGAAGAGCTAACACCTATCCTTCTCAAACTCTTCCCAAATATAGCAGAGGGAGGGACACACCAAAATTCATTCTATGAGGCCACCGTCACCCTGATACCAAAACCAGACAAAGATGTCACAAAAAAAGAAAACTACAGGCCAATATCACTGATGAACATAGATGCAAAAATCCTTAACAAAGTATTAGCAAACAGAATCAAACAGCGCATTAAAAGGATCATACACCATGATCAAGTGGGGTTTATCCCAGGAATGCAAGGATTCTTCAATATATGCAAATCAATCAATGGGATACACCATATTAACAAACTGAAGGATAAAAACATATGATCATCTCAATAAATGCGGAAAAAGCTTTCAACAAAATTCAACACCGATTTATGATAAAAACCCTCTAGAAAGTAGGCATAGAGGGAAATTACCTCAACATAGTAAAGGCCATATATGAGAAACCCACAGCCCACATAGTTCTCAATGGTGAAAAACTGAAACCATTTCCACTAAGATGAGGAACAAAGCAAGGTTGCCCACTCTCACCATTATTATTCAACATAGTCTTGGAAGTTTCAGCCACAGCAATCAGAGAAGAACAAGAAATAAAAGGAATCCAAATCAGAAAAGAAGAAGTAAAACTGTCACTGTTTGCAGATGACATGTTACTATACATAGAGAATCCTAAAGATGCTACCAGAAAACTACTAGAGCTCACCCATGAATTTGATAAAGTAGCAGGATATAAAATTAATGCACAGAAATCTCTTGCATTCCTATACACTAATGATGAATAATCTGAAAGAGAAATTAAGGAAACACTCCCATTTACCACTGCAACAAAAAGAATAAAATACCTAGGAATAAACCTACCTAAGAAGAAAAAAAGACCTGTATGCAGAAAACTATAAGACACTGAGGAAAGAAATCAATGATGATACAAACAGATGGAGAGATATACCATGTTCTTGGATTGGAAGAATCAACATTGTGAAAATGACTCTACTACCCAAAGCAATCTACAGATTCAATGCAATCCCTATCAAACTACCAATGGCATTTTTCACAGAACTAGAAAAAAAATTTTTCACAATTTGTATGGAAACACAAAAGACCCCGAATAGCCAAAGCAATCTTGAGAAAGAAAAATGGATCTGGAGAAATCAGGCTCCCTAACTTCAGACTATACTGCAAAGCTACAGTAATCAAGACAGTATGATACTGGCAGAAAAACAGAAATATAGATCAATGGAACAGGATAGAAAGCACAAAGATAAACCCACGCACATATGGTCACTCTATTTTGATAAAGGAGTCAAGAATATACTGTGGAGAAAAGACAGCCTCTTCAATAAGTGATGCTGGAAAAACTGGACAGCTACATGTAAAAGAATGAAATTAGAACACTCCCTAACACCATATACAAAAATAAACTCAGAATCAATTAAAGACCTAAACGTAAGGCCAGACACTATAAAACTCCTAGAGGAAAACATAGGCAGAACACTCTACAACATAAATCACAGCAAGATACTTTTTGAACCATCTCCTAGAGAAATGGAAACAAAGACAAAAATAAACAAATGGGACCTAATGAAACTTAAAAGCTTTTGCACAGCAAAGGTAACCAGAAACAAGATGAAAAGACAATCCTCAGAATGGGAGAAAATATTTGCCAACAAAGCAACTGACAAAGGATTAATCTCTAAAATATACAGGCAGCTCATTCAACTCAATATCAAAAAAAAAAAAAAACCCAATCCAAAAATGGGCAGAAGACCTAAATAGACATTTCTCCAAAGAAGATATACAGATTGCCAACAAACACATGAAAGGATGCTCAACATCACTAATCATTAGAGAAATGCAAATCAAAACTACAATGAGGTATCACCTCACACCAGTCAGAATGGCCATCATCAAAAAATCTACAAACAATAAATGCTGGAGAGGGTGTGGAGAAAAGGGAACACTCTTGCACTGCTGGTGGGAATGTGAATTGGTACAGCCACTATGGAGAACAGTATGGAGGTTCCTTAAAAAACGAAAAATAGAACTACCATATGACCCAGCAATCCCACTACTGGGCATATACCCTGAGAAAACCATAATTCAAAAAGAGTCATGTACCACAATGTTTATTGCAGCTCTATTTACAATAGCCAGGACATGGAAGCAACCTAAGTGTCCATCGACAGATGAATGGCTAAAGAAGATGTGGCACATATATACAATGGAACATTACTCAGCCATAAAAAGAAATGAAATTGAGTTATAGGTGGATGGACCTAGAGTCTGTCATACAAAGTGAAGTAACTCAGAAAGAGAAAAACAAATACCATATGCTAACACATATATATGGAATCTAAAAAAAAAAAAAAAATGGTTCTGAAGAACCTAGTGGCAGGACAGGAATAAAGATGCAGAAGTAGAGAATGGACTTGAGGACACAGGAAGGGAGAAGGGAAAGCTGGGACGAAGTGAGAGAGTGGCATGGACATATATACACTACCAAATGTAAAATAGATAGCTAGTGGGAAGCAGCCACATAGCACAGTGAGATCACCTCAGTGATCTACAGGGGTGGGATAAGGAGGTTGGGAGGGAGATGCAAGAGGGAGGAGATATGGGGATGTATGTATACATATAGCTGATTCACTTTGTTATACAGCAGAAACTAACACACAATTGTAAAGCAATTATACTCCAATAAAGATGTTAAAAAAATAAAAGGTCACTGTTAGATCAAATGCTCACAAATTGGGGACCTGCTTCCTAGAATGTGTTGAAGAATGATCTCAATATCTCCTACTTTCTTGGTGACACATATAGTCAACAGCCAGTCATATTTATTATCCATAGGTGGCTCTCTTTTATTCTTTAACTAACATATTGGTTCTTGGAAGGAACACAAAAGTATTTCTGAAGGCAACAAACTGCCTAACTCCAGTAAATTTTTTCCTTTCTGGGCCTACAACAGTAGACACAAAAGAACTAGAGAATAATAAATGAAGAAAGCAATACAATTTAATATAAGAATAATTTAAGCAACTCACTCTTTGCAAAGGGCTGATTTCTTAAAAGTTTGGATCTCACTCACTAGTGCATTTCCTTTTTTTTAAATTTATTCAATAAATATTTGCCTATAGGGCTTCCCTGGTGGTGCAGTGGTTATGAATCCGCCTGCCAATGCAGGGGACACGTTTGATCCCTGGTCCGGGAAGATCCCACATGCCGCGGAGCAACTAAGTCCGTGTGCCACAACTACGGAGCCTGCGCTCCACAGCCCGTGAGCCACACCCACTGAGCCCATGTGCCACAACTACTGAAGCCCACGCACCTAGTTCCTGTGCTCCACAACAAGAGAAGCCACCGCAATGAGAAGGCGGCGCACGGCAACGAAGGGTAGCCCCAGCTCGCTGCAATCAGAGAAAAGCCCGCACGCAGCAACGAAGACCCAACGCAGCCAAAAATAAAATAAATAAAATAAATAAATTTATTTAAAATATATATATATTTGCCTATAGTTTCTATGTGCCAAGTGCTGGGGCTAGGTTCTAGGTAGGCAGCTATAATCCCAGCGCCTCACAAAGTTTCAGACTGGTAAAGCTAGGAGAAGACTGGCAGGGAGCAGGTACCAAACAAATAAATATACTTTTCCAATCTGTAATAGATGCTGTGACAGGGAATAACATGAGGGAATCTACTGAAAGGGAGTAGGAGTGAAAAACATTGCAGGTAAAGGAATCTACCTGTATGGGTACTGAATGAATTGAGAGAAAAACAATGTGGCTCAACAAGTGAGCAAAGGGGCAAGTGGCATGAAATAAGTTTACAAGACCTTGCAGGAGTCTGGATTGCACTCTAAGTCCAAGAAAAGCACTGAAGGCCAAAGCCAGGAGGATATTACCCAATTTATGTTTTAGAAGTATCACTTTGATTGCTGGATGAAGGATAGATCTGAAGAGGTTCAAGAATAGAAGCCACGAAATCAAATGGAGCCAAGGTCTCTTGAAAAAAAAATAAGTCATAAATGATAGACACATCCTGTCAAAATCTGTCCAGGCCCTGGGGGAAAAGGGCCTTCTTCATATTACTTATTATTGTTTGACATTATATATTTATTAATTTATATAATTGTATATCTGTTCAGTGCCTGCCTCTCCCGTTAGAAAGTAAGTTTGGTGAGGATAGGAAGGTTGCCTTTTTCACTCCTATATCCTCAGTGCATAGAACATTGTCTGCCACATAGATTCTCAATAAATATTCACTAAATGAATGAATGAAACATGTATTTAATCCTTTTATGAAGCAAAGGACCATTCTGTAAAGCAAATCATCAGCCTCTTTCTTACCCATTTTGAAAGTCTGGATCTTTTTACCTCAACTGAGAGGAACTTGAGGGAGGAGTAAACCAAGACAAAGTTTATTGTACTGAATGGAATGACCTCATAAAACGTAAATTCCAGGAAGACAGAGACCTTGAATGTGCCTATTATGTATTTTAATGAATAAATTAATGAAACCAGAGCTCAGAGAACTTGTCTGTGGTTTCCGGAATTGTGCTCTTTTAACAGATAATAAACAACTTTGCATTTTAAGATGGTATTTTAGCTATTCATCAAAGCATTTAAAGTCATCTGATTTGACAGCTCTCATAGCAAACTGGTTGGCATTAGTTGCAAAATAAAAGGCTTCCACCTATTTCAGGGAAAAAAAAAAAAAACAGTATCATGGCATGGTCTGCAATAAAACTGGCAGAATGATCTATCCATTCATCTATGCCAAAGCTCTCTGCTATCTTGACCCCAGAAACCCAGACTTCAGGAGTGAATTGTTATCACTGGATATCAACATACTTCAGAGGGTGATCACTGGATACTAAGGTCAGCAAGTTAGCGAGTTTCTGGACCCCTTCAGCTGGAAATTGCTTCCTAAGGCAAGCTCTACAAGGCTGTATTAATTTTCTGTTGCTGCTGTAACAAATTACCACAAACTTGGTGGTTTAAAACAACAGAAATTTATTCTCTCACAGTTCTGGAGATCAGAAGCCCAAAATCAAGGTGTCAGCAAGGTTTGGTTCCTTCTGGAGATTCTGAGGGAGAATCTATTCCACACCTCTCTCCTAGCTTCTGGTGGCCTCTGACAATCCTTGGCTTGTAGACTTATCATTCCAATCTCTGCAACCTTCTTTACATTGCCTTTTTATCTGTGTCTTCTCTCTTCTCTTCCAAGAACACTTGTCATTGGATTTAGGGCTATCCTAGTCCAAGACGATCTCATCCCAAGATCCTTAACTTAATTGCATCTGCAAAGACTCTTTTTATCAAATAAGGTCATATTCACAGGTTCTAGATGGACATATATTTTGGGAGGCCACCATTCAACCCACTACAAGGAATAAAGCAAGGTTAAAGTGTAAAAAAATGTGCAATTCCAATGAGGTAGCTCTCTGAATTAATATGACCAGAATAGGTGCTTGCAGGGAAAG
>NW_006792456.1:1382620-1383092 GCF_000442215.2 Lipotes vexillifer
AGAGGGGAAAGATATTTTGTTTTGGCATAAGGTCACAACTTTTTTTTCTTAATGAATAGAAAAGCTAAAGAGGAGAAGTAGGTGCCTAATTATTTAATTAATTCTGATGAATCGATATCAGAGTCCCTTGAAGGGCACCCAAGTTAAGGGGAGGGCCGTAACCATGAAAGTGGGTAGGCAGTAGAGGAGGCATTACTAGGTATCCTAGACAGCTCTTTGAGCCTGTCAGGTGCATCAGCTCTGTACTACATTACTTCCCCTGCCCTCATATCTCCAAACTATTTTGGAGAAAAGCCTCTCCAAACCTTGAGCTTTTCTCTAGGTCCTGAGACTAGCAACCCAAAATCTAACACTGGATGTTGATCTCTTGTCTAACCACTTGATTTTTGGTGCTTGACGTTGAACTGTACCCCTACTGAGATGAACCCACTACAGCAGCTCAAGGTGAAAGACCTGATCTCTTTCCCTGACC
>NW_006792456.1:1383102-1397076 GCF_000442215.2 Lipotes vexillifer
TCTTTCCCTGACCATCAATCCCCAAACCCATCTTTTCTCTTTGATGTGCAGAAGCGATAGATTGTCCCAAATTCAACAGATGCTTGTGCATTGTCCAGAACCCCTTTCTTTACACACTCCCTGGAGATGTGGTGTGGAAGAAACAGCCAGCCTTGGCTGACAGCTTGGGCGACATTACAAGGCACATGAGGCAGGAAGAAGCACTGCCAAGATTTCGTTTCTGTTTTTGCTGGTCTCTACCGTGGTTTTCAATGAAAAGAACAGTTTTAAGAAGGTAAAGTTGGCAGGGCCACACTGTGTCAATGGGCTACTTTCAGCTTTGAAGAGCACAGCTTTTTCCGTTTCTTGGGGTACAGTCCTCTGGAAGGTTGGAATTCATTTCTGGCATAGTACTTCACCAGAATCAATTGTACATGTTTAAAATTGTACTTTTAATGTTATTTTAAGTACCTATTTTATAATTCCAATAAACTACTCTCAAGAATGATGTAAGGCTGATTAATGACACTTCTCTGGTACACCAAGAGCTCTCAGTTCTGCCTTGTGCCTCAGTGCTCACCTGAGGCATCCCATTAATCATTGTTATGCCACAGTCTGTCCTATCATATTGCTTAATTACCTTTTCTGTTACTCATTCGTCTACTCTATTAATCCTCACAGAACAAATTCATCAAACACTGAAGCCCTGAAGAAATGGTGTTCCTGATCTTGCCAGAACCTAGCCCTAGAAGCAGCTTATCCCTAAAAGATGGAAGGATCCCAAGACTCCTGATAATCAAGAAAAATAACCCTACATAAGGGAATCTTGTCTCTCTTTCTTCTTTGCAGACCCAAACCTTACCCACCTTTAAGGCTCAGCTAAATCCTTGCAACCTCCATGAATTCCTCCTTAGTTAAGTCTCTTCTTGCCAATATCACAATCTACATTACTCAACTTTGTTATTTTGCTTCATTCTTTGTGGTTTTGTTTATGAATATTAATTCAGCTGAACTGTGAATTTCCTTAGGATAGGCTTCATGTTTAATACTCTTTAATAATAATGAAGAATAAGAATTATAAGTAATAATAGTAACATCTATTGACTTTATCATGTACCACGTACTGGGGTCAGTGGTTTACATAGGTTAGCTCAATTAATTATATTTGATGGAAGTGCTTTTATTGTCATCTTCACTGCACAGAGGTGAAAGTGCCCATGTTCACACAGCCAGTAAAACAGGTATATAAAGCCTGGCAACCTGAGTCCAAATCCAAGTGCTAGACCACTAAGTAGCACTACCTTTTCTCATAACCTTCGCAGTACCTGGCAGTGTACTCAGGCACACTCTTAATTTGCTTAATTGTTTAATTAATTAATTAATTGTTTAGCTTGAATGAAAATCCCTATTCTTCAGAATGGAAAGAAGAAGAAAAATGTGGGTCCAGATCAGAATAAGGACAAGAGAGAGGAAAAATCTAAACCTGAAAGAAAAAAAAAATGATTGGTAGGTATTTGGAATGGGAGAAAAGTACTCGAAAGATCAGGTGTACAGAATTTTATGTTCTATGGAAGATATTTCCATATAAAATTTAAATAAAAATTTTAAATTTAATAGGGGCACAGTGAAGCCATAACATAGTTTCATGATATCACACTTTGTTCTAGGAGACAAAATAGTGACTGGACCAATACACTACTATCGTATATGTTTCTCGTCACTTTTTCACTGACTCATACCCAGCATTTCCTAACCCTTTTTCCTCATACAGTCAATAGGAACCATACTCACAATCTCTCCTAATGGGGAACTAAGGGCAAAAATACAGGTGTCTGTTCTCTCCTAGCAAAAAGTGTGCAGTAAGATGTACCGAAATAGAAATGGACTTTTTAGTCATGACAAATTTTCCAATATGAGAATCATCAGAAATAACCCTTTGCATTTCAGAATATTTAAAAGACAGATATATCATTAAATCACAGAAGATAACTGGGTACAGTGTATTTTACGTTACTGAACCCATTAGGCAAATTGTCTTACCAGTAGGCAAAGCAAATTACATCTGTTTAACTTCATATCTTTGGTTTAGAAGGTTGTTGATATAGGTTAAAATGGAAAACTCGGTGGATATCAGAAACAGTTGAGGCCAGCATCAGTCACATATGCCCTATTGTGAAGGTTGAAAGAGTGGATTTTGTCAGAATTATTGGAAGAGAATAGAAGACTTTAGCTGCTGGGAGTGAGGTGAGGTTAGGGATATCACCCAAGATGAGAAATAAACCACCATGCTGAGTCCAAAAACACCAACAATTAGCTTTGCCTGTTTCATATTATTATATAAACCTGGAAACTGACATTGTTGGGAAAAATGAAGCTAGCATATTCAAATTCCACTTAAGATTCCAATACTTATATAAAATCATAGAATTTTGAAAATTAGAGACAGTGAAGCCAAAGAGCACACTCTAAGTGAATACTAGAGGAACATTTTACCATCTCCTTCCTCAATTCAACATATTTTCATCTATTTGGTGTATATAATGGTTGTTTGCACATGCTCACAGAAAAAGAACTAACTTCACATATCAGAGTGTTTTGGTTTTATATTACCTCTTCTGTTTATGTTTGTTTTTTTTTTTTAGCTGAATATTGTCTTCAGAACTGAATTAGATTTCAAGAGAGAGCAGATTTTCCTAGGATCCCTCACACCAGCTACAAGAGTGCTGGTCAACATAAGAGGCAATAGGTAAACAGTGCTTTTCCTTGCTATCTTAGGAAAGGAGTTTTTAATCCCTCCAGTGATAAGAATGAGGAGAAAAAAATCAAGTGGGAAAATTCAGTTCCGCAAATAATTGCTATATCCCTAACAAGAGCAAAGCATTGTGCTGCAGCACCATCCTACAGGGGTACATAAAATATCAGATTTCCATACATCATCACAAAGGTCTTCAGAAAACCCTGGTGAGATAAAAATAATTAGCAAATGCCATGAGGATCCACAATAAGTAGCATAATTCTAATAGAAAACTTGTCCTGAATATTGGAGAACTCGTGGAAAACTGAGGCCTCCTACCTCCCAGATTTATATTCTATCCACTTCAGAAATCCTTCTCCAGTCCTAATTCTTATCCCAAAATCTGTCCCAAACGTCACTTATTCCCAGTGACTCCCAACACTGGCAGAATTAGAGAACTCCTAGAAACACTTCTAAACATTAGCCTCTTGTACATAAAGACTAATTCAGAACACGGACTCTTAGTGCTGGGAGACTTTGCTGATAACATGTCTAGTTTAAATTACTATTCAATGCTCCCATTTTCCATAATCTTTTCTTGAATTTTCTATAATTATCGTAGCTACAAAACAGCCTTGGATTAGCTAACTTGTGCCATCTAAAGGCTACAGTGAGAACCTCTTTGATGAAGAAAAATAAAATAAATAATAAATGATAAATAAATTAATTAAAAATATTCATATCAGGCTCTCTGCAAAACAAATTTAACAAAACTGTTCTGTGTGAGGCTAAAATGTAAAACAGATAATAAGGGCTTGGGAAGATATTATTGATATTATTTCAAATTAGAATAAAGGAGAAAATCAAAAAACCTCCAAGCTCTAGCCTTGGTTCTGTTGCCTATAAGCTGTGGGACATTAGGCACATTACTTAATCTCTCTGGACCTCATACTTCTCATCTATAAAATAAAAGCACTGAACATGATTTCAAAAGATATTTGAAAATATAATTTTTTAATTTTATGAAGTGAAATATTTATATGAAATTCAAGAAAATGGGTAGGTTTAAAGGAGAATTAGTGAATTAAGAGAGAAGTGGAGTAAGCCAGAGGCTTTCACAGTCCTCCCCCACTTTTCAGATATTTCCTCCTTTTCTGGGCATCCAGTGGCGTACGTTTTCCAAGCTCCCTCACAGTTAGGTTTTGACCAAGTAACCGAGTTCTAGTCAAAGGAATGTCAGTGTAATGATAAGTGCCTCTTCCATGTCTAGCCCATAATAGTGCCACATGTGTGACACCCTCCATGCTCTTCCCCCTTCCGCCAGCTTGATGTCGACATGGGCAAACAACTTCAGAGGAAATGGGCATCAGTGTAACACTTGGAAGAGACCCGCCTTATTTACCAGAAACACCCCTTTGGGATTTTATACAAACAAGAGACAAACTTATTTCATGATTTAGCCATTACATATCATCATGTTTTAGCCATTGCATATCATTGTTATATCAGGCAGCAATACTCTAACTGGTACAGCAATAATTTTTCATTCAAATTGACCAAGGACAGATTTGTGTTCCTTCTTTCTGGAATCCCTTAAAAATACCAAATCGAAAACCATGTGAGACATATGACTTTCTAATTTTGTGCTATAAACTTAAGAATTGCAATGTTTGGCTATTACCTCAAGAAAACAAAAAGTAAAGAAAGTGCCATGAACCATGATAAATAGGATGACATAATCAGAGCTAAAAGGAAGGCAGAGGGCTTCCCTGGTGGCACAGTGGTTGAGAGTCCACCTGCTGATGCAGGGGACACGGGGTCGTGCCCCGGTCCGGGAAGATCCCACATGCCACGGTGTGGCTGGGCCCGTGAGCCCTGGCCGCTGAGCCTGCGCGTCCGGAGCCTGTGCTCCACAACGGGAGAGGCCGCAACAGTGAGAGGCCCGCGTACCAAAAAAAAAAAAAAAAAAAAAAAAGGAAGGCAGAGACAGCTTCCAAATGTAAGCCTGAAGTGGCTCTATGCCTAATACAATGCCTTCTTGCACAAAACTGATGCTCAATTTCTTGAATGAAACAATGAGTGAATGAATGAATGGACCAGAAATCTAATCACTTCTAAAGTGGAGTATGAAAAAAAAAAGGATTTATTGCCCATGCCATAGAATGTCTAGGTTTAATTCATTCATGTTATCAGCAATGTCTTCAGTGCAGGAGAAAAATTCTAACATAATGTGTACTCTACTGACTTGTCAGTTCAACAAAAAATGGGAAATCTGGAATTCATTCAAAATCAGCCTAGGCTTCTACCATGAGCCTGGTTCTGTGTCCTGCCCCCAAGAGGCGCATGTCCTCTGCCTCCAGCATAGTCCCTCACTTGGGACCTAAAGATTTTCCATAACCTCAGTAGGCTCCCAGCCTCCTCTGGCTTTTTCACTATTGTCACCCTCATTCATAGAGTGGGACTAGCACAGTGATTAAGAGCATAGTCTGTAGAGAAAGAATGCCTGGGTGAGAACCTGCCTCTGAAATTTTTTTAGTCTTAGGAGTTTGGGAAAGTTACTTAAGCTCTCCTCCTTTCTAAACAGAAGTACTAACAGTACCCAGTCCTCCAGCTGTTGAGGACACACTGAGAACTTCCAAGTTTACAACACTGCTTGACACACACTAAGTTAATTCTCAATAAATTTTAGATATTATCATTTCTCTTCCTTAAGGATATAAGGTCTTAAGATGGCAGGCATCAGTGGAAAAAACATCAGTCAGCACGTCAGAATTCCTAGACTGTCGTTTCAGGTCTGCTGCTAAATAGATATCTTAATGTGAGCACATCACTTAACGTCTCTGCGTCTCAATTTTCTTATCTTTCAAATGAGAGGGTGGCCAGATGACTTGTATTTTCCCTTCCCACTCTATGACTCTATGTCTCATGTCTTATTCAGGTCTCTGTAATCTAATGCTCAATACTTTGTTCAGCACATGAAGTACAGACACACAATTCCATAACCTCCCTCTGACACCTACTCCAATTATTTTAAGAGTAAAATAATTATGTATTTTATTACATAAGAGTTCACTCCTAGCATCCTTGCCATATGGTAAAGTGTGTAATAGGAAAGGCAGGTGGAGCCAAACAGGACTCAGATGCCCTATCAAACACCCTGAGGGCAGATGTTATGGCCAAGAGTGTGGGATCCATAGGAACATCTGTAGAGAGCATCAATAACTCACAGAAGCTGCCACATTTATCTCCTAGCAAAGCATCTCAAGGATAAATAGCAGAATTCTAAGCACAGAAGTCACTCAAAAATATCTGTTGCTTTGTTTGTTTATGAAGAACACTCATTTCCTGATCCTAGAAGACTAAATTTGAAGAGACAAAAAAAAGTATACTTCTTACTTACGGTAAGGAATTACATATTTTGATTCCCTAGGGTCCACAAAATAGTAAATTCTCAATATATGTATGTTCGTTGAATGAATCAATCTGGATCTTCCAGTTCTGCGTTAATGAATGCAGGTTGTTAGAAACTTGTAAATTAATTTTTATAATTTCTCCTAATGAAGCATAGGGTATATCATTATAATAATGGTCCCCAAGGACTCACTTCTCCCTCTGCCTATGCCTCTTTTGCAATGTTACATTGTTGCTTCTCCAATAAGGAGGTGGGGGCTCTTTCTTCACCATTTGAATCTAGGCTGGCCTGGTGACTTGCTTTGACCTTTAGAATGTAACAGAAGTGATACTGTGAAAGTTCCAGAGCATAGACCTAAAGATTGATTGTAGCTTCCGCCTGTGCCCTCTTAGGGCTCAGCCATCATGGAAAAAAGCAGGAGTCCAAATACTGATGAGAGACCATGTGGAGAGAGAGGTCCTAGTTTTCCAACCATTCCTGCCAAGGTCCCAGATATGAGGGTGAGACCTTCAAGACTCAGCAGCTCTAGCAGACCCACCAGATGAACGCAGTTCCATAAAGCAGTGTAGGCAAGACCAGCAGAAGAACTGTCCAGCCAAGCCACAGAATCATGAGAAACAGAAATCGTCATTGTTTAAAACACTGAGTTTTAGGATGGTTTGTTACACAGCAACAGATCATTGATGCAAAACTATTTCTGGGCCAGAATCAGCATAGTCACACCATAAGGAGTTTCATGAAAATAAGATTATATCAGCAGTTCTGTCAGAGGGGGAAAAAGGAAAAAAGAGAGGAAAAATATTTAAATACTATATATGATAAAGGATAAAATCCCAGATTTTTTCAGTATACAAATTATGCAGGAAATGCAATGCAGGGATCAACTACCACATTAAATCTATTCATTGGTTTGGGGCCCTGCAGAAACAGTTTCTAAAGAGTAGATGCTTTTTTTTGAACTAATTATTCCTTAGTTATCATTCATTACATTAGTTATCTATTTCTGCATATCAAATCACCCAAGAACTTAGTGGTTAAAAGAACAACAGTCATTTTTTATTCTCACAGTTCTGTGGATTGTGTATATAGGAGAAGCTTGGCTGAACGGTTGTGACTCAGAATCTCTCATGAGGTTGCAGTTGAGGTGTCAGCTGGGGCTGCAGCCATCTAAAGTCTTGGCTGGGGCTGGAGAATCCAGTTCCAAAGTGTCTCACTCACATGGCTGGCAAGTGTGTTCCTCTCCACTTAGGATTCTTCTTGTAGCTCCTTGTGTGTCCTCATGCCATGGCGCCTGGTTTCCCTCAGAACCAAAGATCCAAAAGACCAAAGCAGAAGCTAAAATGTCTCTTACGGCCTGGCCTCAGAAGTCACATACCAGCACTGTTGCCCATATTCTGTATGTACACACAGAGCAGCTCTGAGTTAATATAGGAAAAGACTACACAAGGGCAAAGATTATTGCGGGTCCTCTTGGAGACTGGCTTCCACATCCTTATTGCCAAAAAAATTGAGAGCTTATACTAAAAATACATATGCAACAGGATTATTAAAAATAATGTAAGAAAGTGATACCAGAAACCATAAAGAGGCAAGAAGAAAGCTAATTCCATCTGGGCCTTTGGGTAAGATATTTATTACAAGTCCACAGTCCCTTAACAGAAACCCTTGAGGCTAGATACAATTCAGAATTCAGAATATTTTGAATTTTAGAAAGGTAAGGAGGTACATACACCAGATATGACACAATACACTCCAGTATTGTGTGAGGAACAACTTAAAATCAACTGCATTACTATTTAAGCAAAAAATGTATGAATTTTCAAACTAAGTGGGATAAAGGCTTGAAATAGTCACATACATCCTTTTAGGTAAGATTTTGACAACAAAATTTTTTAAAGTCTAGGTCTTTAGGGCTTTGGGGATTTCAGAATTGCAGGTAAAACGTTGTGAACTATAGAAGTTGCAAGTTCACAGGATCAGAACCTGTGGCTATAGATTCCCCTAGATTGTGTGTGCATCCATTTCCATTTCTAGGCCTTGCCTCCCCATCAACTCCCCAGTACTGCTGATCAAATTTGTCTCACAAACTCAGATACTGAGAGCTGCCCCACTCATATTTGAGGTCTCCTAATGACCTATTTTTCTGCCTTGTGTTTTGGTTCAGGGGCTAGGTTTTCATATTTGCTCAGCTATACCCAGCGCCTGTTTTCAGGTTTACAGCTACCATTTTATCACTGACAGCTCACAGTAACTATTGCATAGCCTAAGAAGTAGGATAGTTACCACACTTGAACCATAGATTTAGCTGTTTCCTGACAATCCAAGTTAAAAATCAAAGAAATTGAGAGCAACTGTTATTTTCCTTATGTCAAATTCAGATAGGAATTTAGTCAAATGACTATTTAAAATGACATACCTCTAACCTGAGAGTGGAGGCGTCCAAAACTAGACACAACACCTCCAAGAAGTCACAAAGTAAGAGTTTTAGTTTGTCTAAAATAAAAATACGAAATTTCTAAACAGGGTTAAAAGACAAGTGACAGACTGGCTAGAAACTTTGCCACATATAAAACAGAGAAGGAATTAATCAGAGCTCCTAAAATTAAAAACAAAAGGACACAAAAGCACATTAATAGGAAATTCACAGAAAATATATTTAAATGTCTAACAAATATATTTTAAAAATTCCTGACATCACTAGGAATGAGGAAAATACAATTTTTAAAAGTGAGACACTATTTTTTACCCATCGGATGGGCAAAAATTTTTAAGTTTTATAATACCAAGTTTTTACAAGGTATAGAGAATAGCACTCTCATATACTATTAGCAGAAGTGTAAATGGTACAACCTTTGCAGAGGGTAATTTGGCAATATCTGTCCCAATGTTAAATGTAAATACATTTTAAGGACTGATTTCACTTCTAGAATTCTACTGATATACATGAACAGAGATATGAGTAGTAGGAGTTTTAACTGCAGCACTGTTTGAAATAGTGAAAAATGCAAACAACCTGTCTATTGATAGGGGATTGTTTAAAAAAACAAAACTATGCACAGGAATTTGCTATCTATGGGCCCCTGGACTTCAGCCTGTTTTTGTACTGCCTGCAAGCTAAGAATAATTTTTACAATTTTAGAGAATTAAGGAGAACCCTATAGCTAAATCCAGGTTCACATTACCAATTGTTTATTATTAATTTTACTTCTCTTACCTCACCTAGTAATAAACTTGAGCAGGTACTATAGATTTATTTGCCAAACGATTGGTTGCATAGTTTGCTCTAAGGGAAATACTGTGTTTGAGGAACAGATAATATAAGGAAACAACACTTGTTGGAAAAGCACAATGAAAAGAAAAGGTAAGAGGGCAAACCACGGAAACTGAAAGACTAGCATGAGTGATGAAATCATATAGTGATGAAATCCATAAAGCAGGATTAGGACATGCATATAAGGAAAAAATTAAAACCAGAAGAAAAGGGAAAGCAAGAAGTAGACATAAGAAAAGGAAAAAAATGATGAAGAAAGGAGAAAAGAGAAAAGGGCATTAGAAAACAGTGCTAGAGGAAGTGAGGATGAGTACTCAACAGGGCGAGAAAACACTTGTGACTGTCTCAAAGAGCCCCTGCATACTAGCATAAAGTGATCCTGGAAAATGTTTGCCTCTGCGGTGTTTTACACTTGCATTATTTGGTCCTGTATTAATTGAACAGGATAAACTATTTTTAACTGTGTTAGACACTAGGCAGTGTAAGTCACAGCTTTTAAACTATCAATGTATAATTATGTCTCAGAATTTTTCCCCCGATAAGTATATAAGAAAATAGATGAAGTCAATATAAAGGTACTATGATGGGAAAATACAATATGGTTAACATGTCCTGTTAGGGGTAAATGTGCATGAAGGGACACAAACACCTAAGATCCCCTTTAGAGAAATATAAGTAATTTCAAATAGAGGAGAGCACAGTCTAAGTGTCAAGCAAGCTTAACATCTTGGCTTTATGCATAATAGCATCAAAACTAGACTCATACTTGAGAAATTCTTTACAGTATAATTCTCTCAGTCATATTGTTATCTAAAGCTATCTTAGCCACAGAAATTCTAAACAGATAAACTCAGAGACTGCAGCCTGCAATGTGAACAGATAAGAACATATTACAATTGCTTATGATGTCTTCCCAATGCAAATTGTGAAGCCAGTATTTCTTTCCTTATTTAACTTCTCAAACACTGTAGTAGGCAGAATCTTGGCATCCATGATCTTTGTCCCCTGGTATTACTCCTGTGGTTATCTTACATTGCATGGTAAAAGAATATTGCAAATGTAATTAGGATTACTAATCATCTGACCTTAAAATAAGGAGATTATTCTGGATTATCTGGATTATTCTGGAGAACCCAGTGTAATCACATGAGTCCTTAAAAGCAGAAGAGGAAGTCAGAGAGATTCAAAGCATAAGAAGGACTGGATATGACGTTACTGGCTTGAAGGCAGAGGGGCCACATTGGAAGGCCACGAAAAGGAACTGGACTCTGCCAACAACCTGAATAAGCTTGTTTTAAAATGTAGGTTTTATTATTATTTAGGTAAGGTAAGGCCAACAGATCAGGAGACCATGGCCATTGAAAAGATATTTTGTTACTCACAGTTGCCGAGAGGAGGGGCATGCCACACCACACAGGCCCACACAGGAAGGCACCAAGGTCACTCAGGAGGCAGAGAGACTAGGGAACATGTGGGTCTTTATTGTGGTTTAGATGGGAAGGAAAGGACAAGGTAGGGTAGGCAGGCTTGGCCTTGGCTAGTTTGAATAATTTCAGCAGGTTCTAGGGCATAGGGGCTGTCCCTAGTTGCCTAGTACCCGTCCCTGGGTTGATTAGAGCAAGGGAATACTGGCTCTGAGTGTGACAGCCCAAAAATAGGAGGAAGTGAGGGTATGGGCTCTGCATTGGTTAGTTTGCATATGAAAGGCACCCTTGTAGGTAAGTCATAGTTACTGTCTTTAGGAACTGGCTAGCCCTGGGAGGGGCAGTCTCTCCAGGGCCAGCAAAGTCCAAAGTGTCAAAGCATCAGAAATATAGAAAATAAGAAGGCATATTAATTATTAATTATGCATTAATGCAGCACGCATATTAATTCTTCCCAATAGCTTCCAGAAAGGAAGGCAGTTCTACCAGCACCTTGATTTAGCTTTGTGAGACCCTGAGCAGAGAATTCAACTATGCCATGCCAGATTTTTGTTCTACAGATCTGTGAGATAACAAATGGATACTGTTTTAAGCTGCTACATTTGTGGCAATTTGTTACAGCAGCAATAGAAATTAATACATATGCCAAATCCTCCTTGGTGGCATGTTTCTAATTAATTCTCTGGGCATGTTATATTCCGCAGAACCTTCCACCACTTTCACAATTAAAGTACAGAAAAAGGCTAATTAGAGAAGCTTTCTTCAATGACTATATTTGGCAGGTTTCCATCCAGCTAAATATAATGTGAAATTTTTAATGCTTTCTACCAATAGAGCATAGAGGAAAATTAAATCAAGATGTGCTTAGGAAATTAGTTTGAGTTTGTAGAACTCAGATTCTTAAAACTGTAAAGCATTTGGCTGTGTAAGATAGAATAGGTACTAATAACTGCAGCACACATTTATCCATCCCTATTAGGCAAATAGCTACTTGTATTAACATATATACTTGGCTGCAACTTCAGATCAAGATGTTGTAAACTCATGCTTTGAGCCACTCTCCACCCCAAAGAAGATCATAGCAATGAAAGATAAAATGTAAAAAAGTGAAAATCTTTAAACTGTAGCCAAGCTTACAAAGAGACCAACACCTCTGTGGATCAGTAGCCAAACATTCATTCATTTGTTCATTCATTCATTCATTTAACAAGCTTTTATTCAGTACCTACTATGTGATAGGCATTGTTTTAGACACAGGATTCTGCACTGAACAAAACAAAGTCTCTGCCCTTATGGACCTTACATTCCAAAAGAAGAAAATTCTACAGAAATACAAAGCAATATACCTGGTGAATGTAGCAGGCAAAGGCAGCCAGGAGCTTATTTCCTTAGGAGGTAATGAAGACTAAAAGTGCCCTATCTGAGGCAGAACACCAGAGCCAGTCTCACTGCTTGAAATAACAGACTGGGGTGGAAAGGAGGCTGGAAAGAGCTATGAGTGCTGCAGGGGATATAACTTATATAAAACTATGTACCCATCTACATGAGACAAGTGGACAGCTTCACAGTCAGGACTTGGGCTGAGCTACCACTGGCTAAGTGATTGGATCTGTGCTGCCGCCTAATCACCAGTGATAAGTGCCCTGAGCTGTCCCTAAAAGACCTGATTCTGGACAGGGGACAACAGGGGCTATGTACAGACAACTGCAACAAAGCAGAGAAAGATTGAGCAAACAAAGACAAAGGGAAAAAATACTTGCCCTCAAGATGAGTCTACAAATTAAAATTTTATACCACATGAGAAAAACTAAGAAGCAACAAAATGAAAATAAAAAAAAGAATCTTGACATGACTTCAGGATGCTCAAAGAGATAAAGGAATAACATTTCTATGGAAAAAAATCATGAAATTATGAAATAAAACAAGCAGAAATGAAATGAAAATAGGCATTTTGAAAAAAAAAGTTAGAAATCCTAGAAATGAAAACTAGAGTTTAATTTTTTTAACTTTAATAGATGAGATAATGGTGAGGGAATTAATAAAATGGAAGAGTACTGAGAAACTTACCTAAAACCTGTTACAGTGAGATAAAGTGGCAAAAACATAATTATGAAAAAACAGTTTAAAAACATGGAGGATCAATTGGAAGTCTCCAACATACATCTAATGAGAAAGCCACAAGAAGAGCATTGAGGAAATAGCATAAAATTTTCCAAAATAGAAGAAATACAGGAGTCTTCAGATTTAAAGTGCGCAGCAAGTGCTACACAGGATAAGTAGATATACCTGGTCTGGAACTGGTCCATTGCAATAAAGGTGCTAAAGCAAAAAATCCATTAGAATGTACTATTCATTAAAAAAAAAATCTTTGGGGGCCTCCCTGGTGGCGCAGTGGTTGAGAGTCCGCCTGCCGATGCAGGGGATACGGGTTCGTGCCCCGGTCGGGGAGGATCCCACGTGCCGCGGAGCGGCTGGGCCCGTGAGCCATGGCCGCTGAGCTTGCGCGTCCGGCAACGGGAGAGGCCACGACAGTGAGAGGCCCACATATGGCAAAAAAAAAAAAAAAATCTTTGGAAGTCTAAACATAAGAATTCATAAACTGACTGAAATGCTACTTAACAGCTCTGAAACTCAGTGGGGTTGGGATTTCTAGTTAAAATTGTTGTAAGAATTGTATCTAACAATATTAAATTACAATGTCTTCCTGAACTGCCTTCTGTGTTTCTGTGGAGCAATTGAATTGAAATTATCTAAAAAGTCAAAATGGAGGGAAAAGTAAAGTCAGGGATAGGGGAAATGAAATACTAAACTGCTTCTACTATCTGGAAGAAGGATAAAGTTTTTATTAAGTAAAGTAAATTATGCATGTTGTAATACGTAGGTTAAACACTAAATGAATAAAACTACACTATACAGCTACCAAGCTAATAAAGAGTGCAAGCAGTGCAAGAGTGTTCCCTTTCGGGCTTCCCTGGTGGCACAGTGCTTGAGAGTCCGCCTGCCGATGCAGGAGACGCGGGTTCGTGCCCCGTTTCGGGAAGATCCCACATGCCGCGGAGCGGCTGGGCCCGTGAGCCATGGCCACTGAGCCTGCGCGTCCGGAGCCTGTGCTCCGCAAATGGGAGAGGCCACAACAGTGAGAGGCCCGCATAAC
>NW_006792456.1:1397087-1493859 GCF_000442215.2 Lipotes vexillifer
AAAAAAAAAAAAAAAAAAAGAATATACTCAGTCAATCTGAAAAAAAAAACAAGCAAGGAGAGAACAAAATATAGAGGAGGTGTGTCAAATAGAAATAAATAAATAAATAAAATGATAGAATTAAACAAAACATATCCATAGTTACATATGATATAAATAAACTAAATATTCTAGTTTGAGAAACAATGATTTTCAAACTGGATTTTAAAGGGACATTGAAAAGTTGAAAGTAAAAAGATGGAAAATCATATACTATGCAAATAACAACCAAAATAAAATGGGTGTATATATATATTAGTATCACACAAAGTAAACTTCAAGGGAAAATTATAAATAAAGAGGCTTCATAATGACAAAAATTTCGATTCACCAGAAAGACATAATTTTAGAATTGTATGCACCTGATAACATGACTTGAAAATATGTAAAGCAAAAACTGAACTACAAAGTTAAATAAATCCACAATTATGCAGAGAGATTTAACATACTTCTCTCAGTAAGTGATAAAACAATCAAAAAAAGCACAAAATATTTGAACACAATCTAATTGAGTTAGATTTAGTTAGAACATGGAATCTAACAACTGTGAAATGCACACTCTTATCAAATACACAGAAACATTTACAAAAAAATTGACCATACACTGGGTCATAAAGCAAGTCTCAACAAATTTCAAAGGTTTGAAATCATACAGATGTTTTCTTACCACTGTACAGTGTGAAAAGATAACTGCAAAAATTTTGTTTGAGAAATTATGAAATGAGTCAAATGGGTCAAAAAATAAATAATGGAGAAATCAGGAAATTATTTGAACTGAATAATAATGTAAAAATCTGAATATTGGAATTTTAAGATGCAGCTAAAACAGTACTTAGAAGGAAACATATAACCTAAACTGTATATATTAAAAAGAACAAAGACTGAAAATTAATAAGCTAAGCATTTACCTCAAGAGATTAGAAAAAGAGAGGCAAAATAAAAGAAAATAGAAGGAAAGAAATAACAAGGATAGAGGGCAAATAATGGAGAAGAGACAAGAAAGCTAAAAGTCCCTTCTGTGAAAGGACTGACAAAATTGACAAACCTTTGGTAAATAATCAGGGGGAAAAAAGAGAGAAGGAGTGAATAATAAATATCAGAAATAAAAAAGAACAACTACTACTGATGCTGAACACATAAACAGATAATAATGGCCTGTTATTGACAACTTTTGCCAACAAATTTGAACATTTAGATAAGATAGAAAAAAATCCTATAAAAAATACAATATATCAAAGTAGCATCAAAAGAAACAGAAAACTCTAAAGTCCTTTAACCATTAAAGAAAGTAAATCAGTAATTTAAAAACCTGCCCAAAAAGACAACTCCAGGCCCAGATAACTACTTTTAAGTTCTACCAAACATATAAAGGGTAAATAATTCTCATTTTACACAAACTCTTTCAGAGAATAGAAAAATAGCAAATACTATCTAACTCATTTAATGTGGCTAGCATAATTTTTTTTTTTTTTTTTTTCAGTATGCGGGCCTCTCACCACTGTGGCCTCTCCCGCTGCGGAGCACAGGCTCCGGACGCGCAGGCTCAGCAGCCATGGCCCACGGGCCCAGCCACTCTGCGGCATATGGGATCCTCCCGGACTGGGGCACGAACCCACGAACCCGTGTCCCCTGCATTGGCAGGCGGACCCCCAACCACTGCGCCACCAGGGAAGCCCCACTAGCATAATTTTGATACCAAAGCCTAACAATGACAATGACAATGACAATATATGAAAAGAGGGCTTCTCTGGTGGCGCAGTGGTTGAGAGTCCGCCTGCTGATGCAGGGGACACGGGCTCGTGCCCCGGTCCGGGAACGTCCCACATGCTGCAGAGCGGCTGGGCCCGTGAGCCATGGCCGCTGAGCCTGCGCGTCCGGAACCTGTGCTCCGCAGCGGGAGAGGCCACAACAGTGAGAGGCCCACGTACCGCAGAAAAAAAAAAAAACAGACAATATATGAAAAGAATATTACAGGCCAAACTCACTTATGTAAGCACAGATGCAAAACTCCTAAACAGAATATTAGCAAACCTAACATAGCAACATATAAAAATATTAATAGATCATGATCAAGTTGTGTTTATACCAGAAATTCATGGCTGTTTTAATATTCAGTAATTTAGTAATGTAATTCACACTAACAAATTAAAGGAGAAAAATCATGTGATCATCTCAATAAATGCAGATAAAAGCACTTAATAAAATTTAACATCCATGTATGGTTTAATCAAATAAAACTCTTAGCAAATTAGGAACAGAAAGAAATTTCTTTAATCTTATAAAAATATTTACAAAAACATACAGCAAATATACTGAATTTAAATACTGAAAGTTTTCCACTGGAAATCAAGAACAAGACAAGAAAGTCTGCTATCACTGTTTCTAGTCAACATCGTCCTGGAGGGCCCACCAACAGGAAAATAAAAAGAAATCAAATGTAAGAAACTAAAGTAGAAGAAAAATCAAAAATATCATTATTTAGAGATGATAATGATTTTATATAAAATCCAAAAGAATTTACAAATAAACTGTTAGAATTTAGAACATAAAGTTTAGCAAAGTCATTGGATATTAAATCAATGTACAAAAATCTATTTTATTTCTCTATACCAGCAACAAATAGTTAGAAGTTTTAATTTTACAAAAGATGTCATATTATAATAGCATCAAAAATTACCAGTTACTTCAGAATAAATCTAACAAAAGATTTCTTAGACCTTTAAGAGACATTAAAGATAACCTAAGTAATGGAGAAGAATACTGTGTCCACGGATTGGAACACTCAGTATTAAAAATATGTAACTTCTTCCCGAATTTATTTATAGATTCATGCAATCTTATCAAAATCACAAGTGTGTATAGAACTTGACAAACTACTTCTAAAATTTATATAGACGTGCAAAAGGCCAAAAGCAGTCAAGGCACTTATATGAATTCTCTAGGGCTGCTGTAACAAGCCACCACAAACTGGACGGCTTAAAACAAGTTTATTGTCTCATAGTTCTGGAGGCTAAAATTCCAAAATCCAGATGTTACCAGGTTGATGCTTCCTTTGAAACCTGTACAGAGAATTCTTCCTTGCCTCTTCCTAGCTTCTGTGGTTTCCTGACAATAGTTGGCTTTCCTTGACTTGTAGCTGCCATAACTCCACTCTCTGCCTCCGTCACATAGCATTCTCCCTATGTCTCTGTCTTTACATAGTCATCATCTTAAAAGGACACCAGTCGTATTGGAGTAGGGGCTCACCCTACTCCGATACAACCTCAACTTAACTAATTACCACTGGAATGACCCTGTTTCCAAATAAGATCACATTCTGAGGTATTAGAGACTTCAACATATCTTTTTGTGGAGGGACACAATTCAGCTTTTAACATCACTCTTTTTCCCCCCCAATAGTCTTTTTTATTTTTTAACATCTTTATTGGAGTATAATTGCTTTACAATGGTGTGTTAGTGTCTGCTGTATAACAAAGTGAATCAGCTATACATATAAATATATCCCCATATCCCCTCCTTCTTGCATCTCCCTCCCACCCTCCCTATTCCATCTCTCCAGGTGGTCACAAAGAGCTGATCTCCCTGTGCTTTGTGGCTGCTTCCCGTTAGCAATCTATTTTACATTTGGTAGTATATATATGTCCATGCCACTCTCTCACTTAGTCCCAACTTACCCTTCCCCCTCTCCATGTCAAGTCCATTCTCTACATCTGTGTCTTTATTCCTGTCCTGCACCTAGGTTCTTCAGAACAATTTTTTTTTTTTTTAGATTCCATATATATGTGTTAGCATACAGTATTTGTTTTTCTCTTTCTGACTTACTTCACTCTGTGTGACAGACTCTAGGTCCATCCACCCCACTACAAATAACTCAATTTCATTTCTTTTATGGCTGAGTAATGTTCCATTGTATATAGGTGCCACATCTTCTTTAGCCATTCATCTATCGATGGACACTTAGGTTGCTTCCATGTCCTGGCTATTGTAAATAGAGCTGCAATGAACATTGTGGTACATGACTCTTTTTGAATTATGGTTTTCTTAGGGTATATGCCCAGAAGTGGGATTGCTGGGTCGTATGGTAGTTCTATTTTTAGTTTTTTAAGGAACCTCCATACTGTTCTCCATAGTGGCTGTATCAATTTACATTCCTACCAACAGTGCAACAGGGTTCCCTTTCCTCCACACCCTCTCCAGCATTTATTGTTTGTAGATTTTTTGATGATGGCCATTCTGACCGGTGTGAGCTGATACCTCATTGTAGTTTTGATTTGCATTTCTCCAATGATTAGTGATGTTCAGCATCCTTTCATGTGTTTGCTGGCAATCTGCATATCTTCTTTGGAGAAACGTCAATTTAGGCCTTCTGACCATTTTTGGATTGGGTTTTTTTTTGATATTGAGCTGCATGAGCTGCTTGTATATTTTGGAGATTAACCCTTTGTCAGTTGCTTCATTTGCAAATATTTTCTCCCATTCAGAGGGTTGTCTTTTGTCTTATTTATGGTTTCCTTTGCTGTGCAAAAGCTTTTAAGTTTCATTAGGTCCCATTTGTTTATTTTTGTTTTTGTTTCCTTTTCTCTAGGAGGTGGGTAAAAAAGGATCTTGCTGTAATTTATGACATAGAGTGTTCTGCTTATGTTTTCCTCTAGGAGTTTTATAGTGTCTGGCTTTACATTTAGGTTTTTAATCCATTTTGAGTTTATTTCTGTGTATGGTGTTAGGGAGTGTTCTAATTTCATTCTTTTACATGTAGCTGTCCAGTTTTCCCAGCATCACTTATTGAATAGGCTGTGTTTTCTCCACTGTATATTCTTGCCTCCTTTATCAAAGATAACGTGACCGTATGTGCGTGGGTTTATCTCTGGGCTTTCTATCCTGTTCCATTGCTCTATATTTCTGTTTTTGTGCCAGTATCATACCGTCTTGATTACTGTAGCTTTGCAGTAGAGTCTGAAGTTACGGAGCCTGATTCCTCCAGCTCCATTTTTCTTTCTCAAGATTGCTTTGGCTATTTGGGGTCTTTTGTGTTTCCATACAAATTGTGAAATTTTTTGTTCTAGTTCAGTGAAAAATGACAATGGTAGTTTGATAGGGATTGCACTGAATCTGTAGATTGCTTTGGGTAGTATAGTCATTTTCACAATGTTGATTCTTCGAATCCAAGAACATGGTCTATCTCTCCACCTGTTTGTATCACCTTTAATTTCTTTCATCAGTGTCTTATAGTTTTCTACATACAGGTCTTTTGTCTCCTTAGGTAGGTTTATTCCTAGGTATTTTATTCTTTTTGTTGCAGTGGTAAATGGGAGTGTTTCCTTAATTTCTCTTTCAGATTTTTCATCATTAGTGTATAGGAATGCAAGAGATTTCTGTGCATTAGTTTTGTATCCTGCTACTTTATCAAATTCATTGATTAGCTCTAGTTAGTTTCCTGATAACATCTTTAGGATTCTCTATGTTTAGTACCATGTCATCTGCAAACAGTGATAGTTTTACTTCTTTTCTAATTTGGATTCCTTTTATTTCTTTTTCTTCTCTGATTGCCGTGGCTAGAACTTCCAAAACTATGTTGAATAATAGTAGTGAGAGTGGACAACCTTGTCTTGTCATAACATCACTTTTGAAGAGAAAGAACAAAAAGGAAAATTTGTTCTTCTAGGCATCAAGACATATTACAATGTTAGAGTAATCAAGACTGTGTGGTGTTAGCACAGGTGCAGAAAGTAGATGAAGAGGAGAGCTCAGAGACAGCATAGAAACTGACCTGTGTTACACTTGATTTATGACAGAGATGGCCCTGCAGAACAGTGAGAACAGAATGTATTTTCCAAAAGAAGGTAGGACAATGAAAAAAAATGACATTGGACTCCTCTTTCATAGCAGACACAACAATCAAACACAGAGAATTTTAGAAAATACAGGATGATTTCTTCTTGACCTTGGACTAGGGAAGTATTTCCTACATAAACACAAAGAGTACTCATAATAGAGAAAATAACTAATAAACTAAATTTAAATTAAGAAGGCAATATAGAAGGAGTGGAAAGTCAACCCTCAGAGTAGGAAAAGATATTTGCAATACATCTAATTAAATATGTAAATAAAGAACAAGTATCCAGAACATAAAGAAACTTCTGCAAATAAATAACAAGGAAAAAGTACCCAGAGGTAAAAATGGTGAAAGGATTTGAATAATCACTTCACAAAAGAGGTAATCCCAATGACCAATACCATACTTTAAAATGTTCAGTGTCACTACTTCTCAGGGAAGTGCATTTTAAAACCATGATGAAATACCACCATTCATTCATCAGATGAGAAAAAAATGTAAAAGTCCGACAATATTAACAGTTAACCAAGATATGGAGCATCAGGAACTTTCATAGTATGAATGGTATATACTGGTAGAAATTCTTTGAAAACCTGTTGCATTGTCTAGTCAAGTTGAAGACATGCATACCCTATGACTCTGCAATTCTCCCAAATCTTTACCCTGGAGATACACATTTATATGTACCACAGTACATGAACAAGCATGTTCCTGGAGGCATTGTTTAAAAATACCAAAAAGTGTAAACAAGTCAGATGTCCACCAGCAATAAAACAAATAAATAAATTGTGGTCTTAATCAGCAGTGAGAATGAACAATCCATAGCTGCAAATAGCAATTTGAATAATTCTTGAAATAATGTCAAGACAAAAAAGGCAAGTCACACACAAAATACATAAAATAATGATTTCATCTATATAAAGGTTAAGAAGAGAGAAACATCATGTTGTTCAGGGTGGTATATCCAAGTGGTAAGATTATAAAGAAAGTAAGGAAATACTTCTATAAAAGTCAGGATAGTGATTATCTCTGGAGGAAAGAAAGGAGTTTGGGATTGAGAGGAGGATAATTAGGAAGACATACACAAGAGGCTTTCTGTGTATCAGTAATGTTCTATTTTTTGACCTGGGTGATGGTTACAGGGGTGCCCACTTTACAAATATTTGTTAAACTACACATATATCTTAAAAGTCCACATGGTCTGGAGGAGAGTAAATAAGTCAATTACATAGTCAAGGCCCTTGGAATGTAAGAGTTAAGTGAGGAGACTGTGGTTTCCTAAAAGAGATCCTTCTAGGAGCCATAAATGGATACAACAGTGAAGATTTTTTGAACAGGGAATTAACAATGTCAGAGCTTGACTTCTGAAAGTTTAAGCTGGCAGCAACATGGAAAACAGTTGAAGCCAAGAAAAGTATAGGGGGACATGAAGGTTCAAAATTGGATCTGTTGGAACTAAATGGAAATGGTAGTATGGAGGTAAACTATGCACAACTTAGCAACTGGTAAACAAAGCAAAGAATAAGGCAGAGAGAAAAGTCAAATATGGCTCCAAGGTCTCAATTCTGGGGCAATTTTTTTTTTTTTTTTTTTTTTTTTTTGCGGTACGCGGGCCTCTCACTGTTGTGGCCTCTCCCGTTGCGGAGCACAGGCTCCGGACGCGCAGGCTCAGCGGCCATGGCTCACGGGCCCAGCCGCTCCGCAGCATGTGGGATCTTCCCGGACTGGGGCACGAACCGGTGTCCCCTGCATCGGCAGGCGAACTCTCAACCGCTGCGCCACTGGGGAAGCCCCTGGGGCAATTTTTATGGATGGTTCTATTAATGCAAAAAGGGGGTATGTGAGGTACGGCAGATTTGAGCATCTAGGTGACAAGTTCCATTTTGTACATAATAATATTGAGGTACCAGAAAATATCCCACTGCTGATATTTAGCTGACCATTGGAATTGGACCTCTTAGATATTCTATAAATATGTATTATGGGCTGAATGTTTGTGTCTCCCTAAAATTCATATGTTAAGCCCTAACTCCCAATGTCATATTTGGAAGTAGGGCCTTTGGATGATAATTAGGATTAGATGAGGCCATGAGGGTAGGGCCTCCTGACGGGATTAGTGTCATCATAAGAAGAGGAAGAGAGACCACAGCTTTCTCTTTCCATTATGTGAGGACACAGCCAGAAGGCAGCTGTCTACAAGCCAGGACGAGATCCCCTACAGGGAAACCAAACTGGTTGGCACCTTGATCTTGGACTTCCTAGTCTCCAGAACTGTGAGTAATAAATTCCTGGTGTTTAAGCCACCCAGTCTACTGCATTTTGTTATTACAAACTGAGGTGACTAATATGATATGGGAGGAAATGAGGGAGGGAGAGTCATGTAATTGAGAAGGTAGAGATGTAGATGTAGATTTGGAGGTCAACCGCATACAGCTAACAGTGGATCCCAAGATGTGGGATAAGTCTAAAAATGGATAAAAATGAAGAAAGAGTTGCTAAGATCAGATCCTTGGGGAACAACTTTGTAACAACAAAGTTACAGAACAAGAATGATGAGACAGAAAAGGAACTGGCAGAGAGGTGGAAAAACCAGGAGAATATAATGTAAAGAAGCAAAACGAGGAAAGAGTTTCAGGATTTGTCCAACAGTGGGTTAGGGGGTTGACAGAAAGTGACTGTGCTCAGTGATCGACCAATTTTTAGTCACCTTAAAGAGAATGATTTCAGCACATTGTTGAAGGCCCAAGTCAGGCTACAAACAATTATGGAATTTATGGATCACCCTAAAGCAGAGGAAGCAAATGATGCTTTTAAGACTTTTGGTAGTGAAAAGGTGAATGAAAGGAAAGTAACAGGAGAGTCATAAAGTCAAAAGAAAAGGCCTTTTTCAGACAAAGAAGACTACTACAGTGAAGAAATATTAAAGATCCAGAATGGTGGTCAGAGTAGATAAATGAAGGAACTATGTTCTGAGAGCCGTAAGAGCACAAGTGCAAGAGCCAGTCTTTGAAAGAAGGTCCTCACACCCTGTCTGAGGCAGAAGAATCTTCATTATTAAAATGTACAGCTCGAAAAGAAAACTCAGAGATAAAAACATTAATAAAAGAAAAGAAAACCCTTGTGCACTGAGGTGGGAATGTAAACTGGTGCAGTCACTATGGAAAACAGTACGGAGGTTCCTCAAAAAATTAAAAATAGAACTACTATATGATCCAGCAATTCCACTCTTGGGTATTTATCCAAAGAAAACAAAAACACTAACTCAAAAAGATATATGCACCGCCATGTACATAGCAGCATTATTTATAATATCGAAGATATGGAAATAACCTGTGTCCACTGACAGATGAATGGATAAAGAAAATGTGATATATATATATATATATATATATATAAAATGAATAATATATATAAATATTATCCACCCATAAAAAAGAAAGAAATCTTGCCATTTGTGACAACATGAAAATATGCATATACCTTGAGGGCATTATGCTAAATGAAATAAATCGGAGACAGAAAGACAAAAACACATGATCTCACTTATATGTGGAACAAGCTCATAGAAAAAAGAACTGATTGGTGGTTACCAGAGCGGGTGAGGTGCAAAATGGGTGAAGGGAGTCAAAAGGTACAAACTTCCACTTATAAAATAAATAAGTCATGGGGAGGATATAATGTGCAGCATGGTGACCATAGTTGATAATATTGTATTGCATAATTGAAAGTTGCTAAGAGAATAGATCTTTCAAAACAGAAGAAAAAAAAGTATTTTTACTTCTAAAAAAGTATTTTTAATTCTAATGCCTTGTAATGGAGTCTAGTCATTAAAAGAATTTACTCCAAAGAATACAGCAGGTATTTAAGGGAAAAAGAAGCAAGGTTACCAAGATAACAGTAAATCTGTTTATGATGGGCAAAAGAAGCCATTTCCTCACGTGGCTACCATATGGGCAAGGATCGCCACCTATCTGTAGATGGCAGAAGTCGGGGGTAAATTTGTTTTCATCAGGAACTCCCCAGAAAGGACTCAAAAAGGCTTCGTTATTCAAGGGCTCATGTTAGACAAAGTGTTCCTGTATTTTGTTTTGTTTTTACTGCGGTTCATGATGTGCCATTCGTGTTGTTCTCAGATTTACAGTCATCTGCAGTCAGTGAGGGTGCCTGTGATAAAGTGTGAACCTTTAGGAAAATGCAAAATGCTTGAAATGGACAGTGTAGGAAACATAAGGAGTCGGTTGGATGTGATGTGTGCATAGGAATGGAATCCTAGCATGAACAGTAAAATAAGCAGTTCCCATACTTTCACATACATGGTATCTTTGACTATCTTTATTTTGGTCTTTTCCAGACTCTCTGCTCTGGGAAAGAAAAGAAAAAAAGGCAGACAATATGCCTTTTTTAATTTCTTAAAATAAATTAGAAATACTATAGGGATAAATTTAGAATAAAAAGTTATCCAATAGTAGAGAACTTTATATTAAACTGGCACTTTAAAAAATATTTCCAATAGCTTCCTAATTTATAAATTTAATCAAGATCTCATTTAGAGTGAGATAAATTAATCTGAGGAACTATTAAAATGAATGTACTTATTTAATCATAAAAGTTATTAAAATATTGAAAATTCCTAAACCTCTTGCTAATACCAAATCACGTTATTAAACTGTTCTAGAAATGAAAAGAAGTTTACGTATAGCTTGAAGACAAGAATAAAAGGGTAGAGAAACACTTCATTAGTCTTCTACCACATTTTAATCATTCCAAATAATAGTAAGATGTTAATACAGTAAAATAGCCAAATATAACTAATTAATTTACATAAAAATAAGAAAGCTATGGAAAACGTCTTTCTATAAAACTGTGGTACTAGTTTTAAAATGATCAGTTTCTGGTTTTAATTAACTTCTAATTTGCAGAATAGCAATCTGAATATATACTCTAGGAAAAATCATAATTAGACAAGGTCCATTTTCTTAAAGTTATCCATTTTAGAGTTGAATGTGAAGAGTTGTCAAAAATAATCTTGAGGCAGTTGTTGCCAATTATACTTATTTTGACAACTGAAAATGAGTAAACAAACCAAAAAATAGTTTAATATTTTGATCAATGTAACTCCTTAATGCTAAACAAAATAATTATGCTTATATTGGTATACAATTTAAGAAGCACATTTTAATGTTTAAACAGGAAGGAATTATTTTCTTAAATTCTGCAGAAGTTAATTATTATGCAAATTCAGGTATATGGTATACAAGGTATGTTTTCATAAACACAAAAATTCCGAAGAAGGCATGCCTCATCTGTAAGTCAGAAAGTTGAATCCACTCGACACAAGCTTCATTCATAAAAGGTTTCCACCATATTTAGTATTTGAGGGATGTGATATACAGTGTCAATACCAATAATAGTTTAAATGTGACTAGGATCTTCTAAATACTTTCCATTCTGCCAAAGGTAGATTTCTACCTTAATTCTTAAAAACAATCAAATAACAACAACAACAACAAAAACACTTTATAGGAATTTCAACTATTTGGAAGGAATTTTTTTGTATATGGAAACAAAAGTATAAATAATACAGATGAGGCAGAAAGAAGAAAAAGAGGAAACATGAACAAGAGTTATCAAGCATATGATAGTCTTAGAATTATGTAGCAAAAACAATACAGGAATCTGGGTTTTCCCCATCCACACTGCTGTGAAATACTGGGGACACAATTTAATCTTTGCATTTTGGGGTTAAAACATCCTTCCCTCATTGCAAATCTGCATTTTTCTTTGCAGCTTTCATAAAGATATTTCGGTGGCAGTTATAGGGATTTTTCTCAATGGAAAACAAGTGAAAATTCAAAGGCAGTTTTGACTTTATGCATAAGATCCTATAGGACACTAGAGCCTGCCTGTTCCTAGACACCTGTTCAATTAGCCTGACACCATCTGAAATTTCCATTAATTTGTTATATTAGCAGAGTGTCTTTGGGTATAAGGAATTAATTCTGAAAGATTCCTATTGTTAAAGTACAAAATGTTATATAAATGCTAATATTTTTCCATCCAGCTAGCTAGCTGTACATGGTTGGGAGCAGATGTATATAAAGAAAAGGGACACTAAATTATTTCAGGTCAGTGGATATCCATCCTTACTGTGGATGGTAAGGGTGAAGAAAAGATCCAGAGCATGGGGTATCACCTAAAGGCAAATTTGTGGGGACTCTGAGTGCGGGGTCCTAACAAAGCCATGTGGGAACAGCTGTGTTGTAACAGACACTTGGGGATAGTAGGAGAACCAAAGAACCACATTTTCCTACTTCACCATTTGATCTCCTACATACTTTTCATTGCCAGGGGTAGATTAATTCACAGTATAATAGTATGTCGAACACACCAGAAGAAAGCAACATGTTTTAGTACTGTAAGATTTATGCCTTTCCATATTTGGTAAAAGGAGCTGTTTCTTCATCTACATCTGTGCTCTGCTTTCTGACCTCAAGAATTAATTCTGCTTACCTCTAATTCCTCATCTGCCTAGTCCTGCAGCAGACCAGGCCTAAAATATAGGACCAGCCAGGACCACTTCACCTTAACATTAAACAATTCAGGCTGAGGGCAGGAGGGAGCCATCCTTGTGTATTTCTAGAATGGAACGCCTTTACTTCCCTTACTGGAAGTATCAAGCCATCCCATGGACTAACATTAGGATCAAAACCAGATGATTATCCTTTTTAAAGATTACCCTGTTTTTCCTAGTTAGTTTAAAATCCAAAATCTAATTTTTATCTTGGAAAAAAAAAAAGCTCTTTAAAGTAAATATTTCCCCCAAAGAAAACCACCATAATTTACTTGGGTAGAGGGGAGGAGAGGGATAGAAAAGGAAAAAAAGAATAAATTGAGATTTGCATGGGACATATGTAATTTGAACTCTGAACGTGGACATGGATCTTTACCATTAGTAATTGTTCTGCTATTCTGGGGGAGAGGAAGGATGAAGCTAGGGTTGAAAACAATTCAGGACTGACCAGAGATGAAAGCACTAATTCCAATCGGGTGGAGGATAGGATTCAGAAATACTGGAAAGCTTTGTTTTCCTCACCCTGTGTCTTGGAACCGCAAGATCAGAAGTTGGCAACTCTAGATTAAACATCATAACAGCTGGGATGAGGAAACTCTTTACAGAAGGGCCACCCCAAAAGTCAGGAATGAAAAAATGCTAGAGGAATAAACACAACGAAATCCCTCAGGAAAACATATCTGGCCACTGGGTGGGTATCAGCCTTGTGTCATACTTGGTATTTTTTCTTCCTTTAAAATAATGACTTTTTTTTTCTTTCAGAAAGTTTCCTGGTTTTTAGGTATTCACCCATCTTTCACAGAGAATTTCAATTCTAAGTATCTATTGCTCATAATACTTTATTTTTAGGGGAAACATTAGCCCAATCCCTTGAGACAGGGTTTAAAAACATTAACCTATAAGAGTCAGTGGATAGGAAGAAAGAAAGGTAATGTTAAATAATTTCTCCCCTTGGGAGAAGCAGGTTGGTTTTTTACAAAATTCAAAATTCTACAAAATTCAAAATTTCAAATATATATACCCTGAAGGGTATATAAGACTATTGTCAAGTTGTAGGATGTCTCTTGGTAGAAGCAAAATAGTTACCCTACCTTCACTCTACATCACGTTTCTATGTCTCAATCTACTTAAACTCCTTCCCCCGATGCCTCAGCATCCAAAGTCCTGTCATCTTTCCCCAAAAATGATAGCCTTTTCTATTAACAACAGAAAAATTCTCTCTACATAAGAGTTGTGCAGTAAATTTGGCCCTAAGTGTACCTTTGCCTTCACATTATTTATTGACCCTCTTCCCACCTTCTCATGACCTCTTATGCCCATCATGTGGTGGGAAAATTGGGAGCATTTAAAAACTACAAGGTAGGAACCTAATCCATGAGCAGGCAGCCGAAGGCCCTAGAAAATAATGTTAAAACAGGATCAAAGTCAAGGGCAGAAGGAGTATCCAGACAGACAAGAGTCAGTTCCTTAACTGAGCTTTTTAACATTAAAGAGAAATTCAGAAAAACAAAGTGCTCATAGATAATTTGTGGTTTTCCCCCATTGAACAAAGAATTCTCTTAATAAATGTAAGAGAAAATACTGGAATGTATTGACTTTAGGTTGCCACATGGGTAGATATAATTTCTTCTCTATACTAATGAAAAAATAGAGTTGAAGTTCAATAGATGAGATTTGTGTTAGACTTTTTTTTCTGACTTACTTTAGGGGAACAAGTCACTGGAATATGGCACCAAAAGACCTCCTCTGAAAACTTTGAAGAATCTAAGCTAGTTATTGGACAGGGCTTCCTGGAAAAACTAGGTGAGAGCTCCTTTAAGCCAGAGACAGGCTATATAGGGTAATATATTTGAACACTAGCTTATTCTGGGTGTGAATTCTGCTTTACCAGTCACCGTATTGGTGATGTCAGGCAAGTTGCTTAGCCTTTATAAGCCCTGGTTTCTCAGCTATAAAAATGGAGGTAATACTAACAACCTCCTCAACAGGGTTGTTACAAGAATTAAATGAAGGAATGTAAGTAAGTTCTGACACATGAAAAGCAAATAATAATAATAGTAATAGTTAAACTGTATTTAGTGATTACCAAGTGCCAGGCACTGTTTACATGTATTACTTAATTTAATCCTCACAGCAGTCCTATGAATTACATGTTATTCGTTGCACCATTTCACCAATGGGGAAACTGAAATTAAGTAATTTGCCTATGGTCTATCAGTTAGAAAGTAGTAGAGATAGGAGTCAAATCTAAGTACTCTTGCCCACTGTTGCTACTATACTACTACTATTACTGCTAACTACCATTCATTATTCATCAGTATACCTCCAGTACCTAGCATGATACCTAGCATAATATGCATTCGATAAATACTTCTTGAGTTGAATTTAATTTCTCACATTACTTAGACTCAGGCAAGAAATGAATAATCCAGTCAACCAAAAAAAAATCATATTCATATTCACAGTAACTATCAAAAATCATGACTGTCATTTTTCATTGAATTAACTTGTTTTTATCAATTTCAGTGAACTAAATGGGAATTTGAGTACACTCTAATATTCATGAATGTCACCAGAAGATAAAACTACAGACCAATATCACTTATAAATATAGATGCAAATATCCTCAACAAAACACTAGCCAGCCAAACCCAGCAACATATAAAAAGAATTATACACTGTGGTCAAGTGGGATTTATCCCAGGAATGCAAAGTTATTTAACAGCTGAAAATCAATGTGATAATCATGAGCGGCCTTGAAGATGCAGCATTTTGTCATTTTACTAAGAGGCAAATTTGAACCACACAATGTGACACCAGTATGCGAAGACCAGTCATGGAGATGTGCTTGGTATGTTCACCAGAAGAGGGCCTGCTGAGAAGGCAAATTGGCCCTTTTCTAGATCATATCTTTGCAGCAACTCCTATGAAGTTGTGGAGAAAAAGGTGTCTTTGTGGAAAAGTGGGCTCAAAAAGTCAGCCAACAAACAAAGCTATTCATGAATATAATAGTATTCATGAATTCAAAAAGGACTTGGGACAAATCCCTAGTAGATATCAAGGATACACCATGTAGAATGTGATAACTGAAAACTAAAATCAGATCATATCAAAGCTACCCAGTTGGAAGACCAAATAAATTCTCTGAAATTCAGCAAAAAATTCTGTGAGAACTTTCAAAGTCCAGTTCATCTTATTTTCCTAAGTTGTGATATGTTCATGATTTCTTGTTTAATTAATCTTCAGAAACTTAAAAAAAAAAAAACTTTTACAACATTTTCCCATTTTCCAAAACAGTGAAAGAGTCAAATGTCAAGTCTACCATAATAAAATGATTTAAAATGCACATGCAGAAAATATGAAATTATTTTGCATTTTAACATTAGCTTAACCACATTACAGAGTAAATATTATGTTCTTTTAACATCATAAGAGTAAACTAATGGCTCAGAAACATGTGTGATTTGACTAAATTAGTGTTACTATGGAAACTTGATATTTTCAATTTCCTGACCCTCAAGGTTGATTTCAACACTGCAATATGCTGTTTTCCATTTTGCTGCTATAGTTCAGTACAATAGAAAAGCATGCTGCAAATTAGCTATTAAAGACTCTAAAACTGGGAAATAAATGTAGGAAAAACTATATTCTTCTCTTTAAAAGTTCAGTCATATGTCATCTATGGTTCATTCCATAACCCAAGTCCTCATCTGGCTTGTCTTTATTTTTCCCAACAGTTTGCTGGCAGATTCACAAATTCAAAATAAATAGAATTTTTCCACTATCTAATTCTGAATTTGGCAGGGAAACTCAATGATGAATCTATTCCTACCTCAAAAAATGTTTTCTTTTATACATTTCACTCACCCATATTCACTCAAGTCTGTAGACTAGAGAAATAAAAACTTTATTCTGGGGGGTGTTTCCATCATGTTTCTCAGGAATAAGTCAAATACAAATTCAACCCTAATATCTGAAATTTCAAATAGGAATAATCAATTTCTCCACCACTTTCTATCTTGGATTCCTTCCAGGCCATCTGAGGAGAAATCTCATAGGCTTTCTGTCTATGAAGAGCATATTCCTTCATATCCTGAACTAGTAAAGGCCCCTCACAATAGCAGGTGGTGCTGCAGATTCACAGCTTCACGTACCCCTCAACTTGATTATTTTTTAAATTACAAATGCTTCACAACCTGCACAAACTTTTAACCAGCTAACATGTCTAGGACTTGCAGTAGTAAAATAATTTAAACAGTAATTTTTATTATTTCCTTCACAATGAACAGGTAAGTGAAGGGTTATTGTTACCTAAAAATGCTTTCTCTAACTTTTTTCTTACTTTTTCAAGTTAAACTTAGTCTCAGTCATTCTCTACCTACCAAGTCAACCTCTAATACAAACCTTTTCAAAAAGTCTTAAAAGCTCATTCATTCTATTTGGAATTAATGCCAGGGAAGTGACACAACGTGAACCACCCTGTTTGTTTCATGTAGATGCCTAGAAACAACTTATAATTTCTATTTGGAAAGAAACAAACCTGGGTTATACATGTACTTTTACTGTGGAATCTGTTAGTATTTCTTTTTCAAGTATCACTTTCAGTTTATGTGAGGAAATTTGTCCCCGGGGCATTATTTTAAGGGGATTTGTGAATTTATACTGCATAGTACCTCCAAATTAATTTCACCAAAGCAATTTTGATCATGTCACTACCTTACTCAAAACCCCTCAATGATTCTCTTTCTTTCTCCATTGCCTACAGGCCAAAGTAAAAGGCCCTCAACAATCTGGCAGCAATTAGTGCCAGGGACCTCCTTTCCTACCCTCTCTACCCAGACCCTCTCTTCCAACCAGGGCAAGGAGAACTTAAAATTCCTATCCAGGGGCTTCCCTGGTGGCGCAGGGGTTGAGAGTCCGCCTGCCGATGCAGGGGACGCGGGTTCATGCCCCGGTCCGGGAAGATCCCACATGCCGCGGAGCGGCAGGGCCCGTGGGCCATGGCTGCTGAGCCTGCTCATCGGGAGCCTGTGCTCCGCAACGGGAGAGGCCACAACAGTGAGAGGCCCGCGTACTGCAAATAAATAAATAAAAATTTTAAAAACTCTTTCCAATGGGAGTTTTATTGAAATTATCCTGTTCTTTCCCCACAATTCCATATTGGTTGTTTTGGAAGTGGACCTCTTAGATCATTAGACTGTAAAGAGGTGTGTCCACACCTGATGGAGAGGAAGGGATAACACCTAGAGATCTTGAGCTTGGAGCTTGAATTAGACTTGGATTATCTTCCTTTGGAGAGAGCTTGTAAATGCACATAACAGTGTATGAGTAGGGAAAAGGATATGAATAGATGCTGAGCCAGAAATAGATTATGAAGGACTCTGTGGATGCCTCTCCAACGTATTATCCGCTCCTTTTGTAGAGAAAACCATGCTGTTTGAGTGGCAGCAAACCACATCTCCAGCTCTAGGTGGACACTAATTTGTCTAAGCCAATCATTGTCATCCTATCCCCCCTGAAACAAACATTAGCTCAGTCACGCAGACCCGTCATTCAGTAGCTTTTATGCTACCAGCCACTGTGATTGGTTTAAGGATGGTACAATCAGAGCAAATCTGACAACTTTTGTTCAATGGCTAAAAAAAAAGCAACTCTCTTTTTTGGACATGAACAAGGAATCACATAGGCCAGATGTGGTAGCCAGACTCCCAGATGGCCCCCAGTGATTCCAGCCTCCAGATATTCACATCTTAGTACAATCCTCCTCTCACAATGTACCAGGGTTTGTCTGTATGACCAATAGGGCAGAAGTGATGGTATGTCACTTCTGAGATTATATAATAACAGACTGGGTTCTCTCCTCTCTCTCTCTCTCTCTCTCTCTCTCTCTCTCTCTCTCTCTCTTCTCTCTCTCTCTCTCTCTTGCTCTCACTCTCGCTCTCACTGTCTCTCATTACTTGCTCTGGAGGAAGCCAACTGCCATGTCATGAGAAACCTAAATAGACGCCCATATGGCAAAGAACTGAAGCCTCCAGCCAACAGCCACATGAATGTGCCAGTCAGTTTGGTTTCCCTGTCGGGGATCTTGTCCTGGCTTGTAGACAGCTTGGTCTCCTCCTTCACTCCTCCTTCCTTCCCTCTTGAGCAGTGGGCTTGGGGGTTGGGGCTTGCAGGAGAAGCCGAGATGGGAAGGGACAAGTGTCTGCTTCAGTGCCGAATTGTGGCCTTCTCTTGGCGGATGCTGCTTATTGGCCTCTGTGTGGCAGACATCTCAACACTGGCTCTTCCATGGGCTGCATGTGTGAGGGTTCTTTAGGGGTTTGTGAGGGGCCTCCCCAGGGCGTGGTCTTCACCTTGCTCTTCTAATACCCTCTCAGTTGCTACCCCTGGCGTTACCCCCACAGCCTCCTGCGTAGAGTACTGGCAAGTCAGCTCAAGTCCAGCGAATTTCCATGAAGGCTTCTCAACCCCTGGGAAACAGAACTCTCCCAGTCACTCCAGGCCAGAAATCCAGAAGCTGGAATGGGAAGCTAGAAGTTAGCAGTATAAGAACATAATTAGCTTTGGTGATTTAAAAGATCCCTGAGCACTTAAAATGTATAAAGTTGTGAATGGAAAGGAACTAATGTGTTTTGAGCCCTCTTATGTGCCAAGCACTCTTTATAGCATTTCCTGGGACAGTAGTATACAGATAATGTGCTTTATTTCCACAATTTACCCTCTGATTGTGTTCCTTTCTCTACACTAGCCCTATAAGATGGATATTATACTCCCTATTTTACAAATGAAAAGGAAAGTGAGATTTAAAGAGAGGTCAAGTAATTCACTTAAAGTCAGACATCTATTAGGTGGGAGAGCTGGGATTAAAAGAACGGGTCTGTCTGACTCCAAAGAAGATCCTAGGACTCCTGTTGATACCGACCAGGGCTCTTGGCCTTCCCCAATCAATAGAAATTGATAAAAGGCCAGTCAAGAAATTCAGGCAAGGCTTTACTGGGGCTCCTGCAGCAGCAGGAGGGTGTGAAAACAAGTAACATGTTCCCTTGCTCCCCTGGGCGGGGGGGGGCAACCTGGTTCCTTACATGGGGTGACAGTAGGGGTGGGTCCAGGCCAGAGGGGTGGCTTAGGTGCTTTGCCCATCCCTTTGGTGGTGTTGAGTGCAGGGGGCATGTGCAGTACCCTGCTTTTGCTCCCAACACCCTGTTATTTGCTTCGGGCTTTTTAGAAGTGGCAGTTGGGTTTTTTTGGTCTTTTTGTATCTCGTTGTCTAGAATTTGCCCCAACTGCACATGCACACAGTTATTTTTAGTCCCTAATAGTTTCTTTGTATTTCACTGCTTGAGGAAAGGTGTGTCCAGGTGCAAGCACTGCAGCAAAGGGTCCCAGGTCCCAGCCTGTCTCACTGTCACCAGTGTAAATGTGATAGAGATTGTTTATATTAAGATATTCCCGTAAGAATTGGGGAAATGTATGACTATGTTGTTTTGCTGCTGACCAAAGATGATAGGATTGTGCTGGCAGGATGGTAGGTGACCTGTGCAAAGCGCAGTATTTTTAAACGCTTACATAGTGCCAGGGACCATTCTAAGTGAATTAGAAATCTTGTCTAATTTAATTCTCATAATAATCCTATAAGTACTATTACTATCCCCAGTTTTCAGATAAGGAAACTGAGTTACAGAGAGGTAAGATAACTTGCCCAATATCACACAGAGCTTTTATTTGAAACAGGTAAAGTGGATCCAGAATCTGTAGGTCTAACAACCAAGCTACACATCATTTCTAAACTCTCAACTGACTCTCTTGGTCCCCTCTACACAAGAGAGATCTACTTCCAAAATTTTCTTCCATGGGCTGGTGCCCCTGCTTACAACAGCGAAAACAAGTTCCTTTAGAAGCTTAGAGCAGGCAGAAAACCACTTTGATATTGACTACCATTTGCCTAAGAGTCTGAGACCTAGCCTGGAAGGAAGTCTGCTTCTGATTCTCAGAGTGGGAACTACACAATAGTACTGAAGCTCTGATTGCCCAAATCCAATTTGCCTTGTGAAAACAAAGTGCCTAGCCTAGTGGTTCTCAAATGGTAGTATACATCGGAATCACCTAGAGAACTTGTTAAAACACAGACAACTGGGCCCTACTGCCAGAAGTTCTGATTCAGTAGATCTGGGATGGAGGCCCAAGAATTTGCATTCTAACAAGTTCTTAGGAGAAGCTGACGTTGCTGGTTGGGGGTACTTTAAGAACCACTGGAGTGGCCTAATAGAAAGCATGACCGTCCTGGGAAGCAGGACTCACAAGGGTGTCAGCACTTTGCACCAGAACCCCTGAAACTGAGATTTCCTCTCATCCTGGCCCTTCCACCTTCATAATCTGGTTCCAGAGTAGGTGGCTGAGATGGAGAAGGAACCTTGGCTCTCAGACCTGCAATGAACCAGGGCTGGAAGTGTTTGCTGCAAACAAAAAACAACAATGTATTTTTAGGTGGTGGAAATTTGAGTGTTTTTTTTTTCTTTATATTCTTTTTGTTGTTGTTGGTAATGGGTTCTAATTACGATATCATTTGGGTAATTATTTTAATCTGACAGGAAAAACAAGATATAGTCAAGTTTTAAAACATTGGAGTTACATTTATTCTAAAACCTCAAACTAAGTTCACCTACAAATATTAAAAAAATAAAAATTGCATTTTACATTTTGAGATACAGAGGAGGTCCGGAAATCTAAAGAGATGACTTAAGTAACACCTGAGCGCCCTCTGGTGGGAACTGAATTCTCCATTTTCCAAGCAGAAGTGTTTCCCAGGCTAAGCAACCATAAAAGAAACTTTCATTATTTTTCTAACCCTCTGAAGTTGGTGAATGTTTTATGGGAACAAATATAAAGAAAAAGATTACTGGAGGAGAGAGATTTTGGAGAGCACTGTTATGAATACGGCTAAATTTTAGATCAGGTATATTGATCTAAATCAAATCTGTTCCTCCTCAAATTTTTACCCACTAGTCTTAGCTCCATTGACAATTCTTGCCTAAATCAATTATTAAGATAATGACAGAAAAATATTTTTATTTATATTATAGATTCCAAAGCACTTGAGCAATAGTTAATATACAAAACTAGGATTCTAGTAAACTCTTGAAATTATCTCAAGTTATAAATATTCTGCTGGTCTCACTTGAAAATATCCAAGTCTTTTGTTTAAGTTGCCAGGCTTGTTTCCACTTACTTGACATTTTGTAAAGCTATCTTTTGTGTCTTGTGAAGTATCCTGACCCACTGCATAGATCTCTCTGGATTCACAGCACATACCTACAGGTTCAGAATCAGGCCTACAGCTCAGAACATCTTTAAAATATTAATTAAGTCCAAGAGGTAACCTCTAGCACTTGCATGGTTGCTAGTAACCAGCAGCTGGAATATTATTACATGGTATCGATATCTTCTTACCAACCTTCAATCCATCTTGAAGAGCTGATAAAAATATTGAATAAACTATATATTTTAACATAGTAACTGAATTAGACTTATATTTTTCAGTATTTCCTTCCTTTTAGTATTCTTGAATGCTGTATGCTATTCACAACAACCTTATGTAATGAGCACTCTTGCTGTTTCCATGTTACAAATCAGGAAACTCAGATTTACAGTGCTTAGAACGTTCACCCAAGTACATGCTCACAGCTAGTTAAGAGCAGAGCAGTGATTTAAACCCAGGATGTCTTAACTACACTCTTAACCACTATGGCACACTACTACCTTTTTATTGTTTTTTTTTTTTAAATCTCTTTGCTGTGACAAAGAAAAAGACAAGTGAGGACATAGGTAGTCTTCTATCTGAAGGTACCCCTGGTACTTTTACCACACATTATCTCTATAAACCTGTTTCTCTATTAGGAATCTATTAGATTCCTTTATTTCTACAGACGCAACTCCATCCTTTCAATCTCTTATGATCCAACTATGTATAACATTTGACCTGAGGCCCACTCTCAAATTTAATTGAAATTAGTTTATTTGACACCCTTTTATGAACTGAGGCATCAGGACATGACTCATTTTGCAATCTAGTAACATCAAACTGATTCTAGTTCCCTGAACACAATCTGTTATTTTACACTTCTCTGCCATTGTTCTGCCTGGATTGATCTCCCCCCTTGGTTCTCCCTCTTGCAGGCCTTCTGTGTTGCATAACCTGAGCAGTGTGGAGGCAGGGGGTACCATTCACATAGGATACAATTAGTTGTGCCAGCAGTAGCCCCTGGCATCCTCAGCCCCGCTTCTATACCTGAGGAACTCAGACCTGTTATCCTGGTTCAATTTGAAATTCATCTCTCCCAGGAAGCTTCCCTGGAATTCTTCACTAGTCTGTGCACACAGCCTTCTAGTATAGCATGCTGCCATATATATTTTTTTTAATCGTCTGGTTATGTGTTTGCCTCTCCCATTACCAGACTTGAAGGCAAAGACCATGATTTACTTATCTCCAACTCCTAGCCCAGTGTCTCATACATTCAATAAATGCTGGTTAAAGTGAAATGTTATGTTCATGCCATCTTGCTGTCAGGACTGATTGGCTAGAGAGGAGGAATTCTGGCTTACAGTACATATCTTTACACTCTCCAAAGTCATCGTACACAAAGCTGACTGAATATCAAAATTTCCTGGAGAGTTTTTTTTTAAATACAGTTTCTGAGAATTGAGCATATTCCAAACGTGGCATTTCATATCATTTGCGGGGGGGGAGGGAAGGACAGGATAGCAACCATTTCTCCAATAGTGCCAAGTTTTACAACATACATAGGATATAACGTGATCTATAGTTTAATGATTTGATAGAGAGCTAATGTTGAGTAAGTAAAGAAAATGTGTACAAAACATAGAACACAGAGCCACTTTGCTAGGAAGTCTAGCTACTCTACTGGCATGTCCAATATTTATTTACCTGGGCATAACATTTGTTCTTACATTTACCTTTGGTGTTTGTGAGGTGTGCGACAAGAAAAATTGCCAGGTCAAGGCCTAAGATTAAAGAGGAGAATGAGGCTCTAGAGTAAGTGGAATGTAAAGAAAATGAAGAAGATTGTTTTGTCTATTTTAATATAATTTATTATTCTTAGTGTTTAATAACTAAATACATTTATATTCAAAATCCCTTTATTATTGAAATCCCTGCAGCAAAAATAACTTGGTTATTGCCAATCTAAAACTCTCTAACCCCTAATTTCCTTTTTCTACTGAAACAATTGTTTTGATAACATTCTTACACAGTGAGAAGTATGTCAGGAATGATACTGTTGAGTTATAGCAGAATAAATTATATTAAAAATGGTATTGGGACAACTGGCTGACCAAATGGAGCTTACAGACTAGAGAAGAAAAAAATCATTAAACAATATCAACATGACAAGACCTGAACTCATCTTTTTCCCCAAATCTGGCCTTTTTCACACTTCTCTAAGAGCGACAGTTGTTCACACCTCTCTAAGACAGGCATACCATGCCACATCTGACTCTTTTCATGCTTTCTCCCCAGCATACAATGTATCACCTGGTCTTATAGATTCTACCTCCTAAGCATCTTGTGAATCTGTCCACTTTTCTCCAGTGAACTTCCAACACCCCAGTTTAGACCTCTATCATCTCATATCTGGATTTCTGAAATAGCCTCCTAATGAGTGCCCCTCCCTACTTCCTTGTGCTTTTCCAATTCATTCTTACAAACCATAGCCAGAGCAGTCTTTCTAAAAACAAATCTAATCAGTTCATTCACCTATAACCCTTCTATGGCTCCCCACTTATAGCAGAATAAAGAGCACACTCCTTAATGTAGCTAAAACACTGCATTTTCTGGCCCCTTCTCTAGCCTCATCACTTGTCACTTTCTCCCTCAGACATCATTACCCAGCCACAATGAATTTCTCACTCCTGGCTTCTGCAGGTATGTTGCATTTGCATTCACCACTTCTTCTATCCCTTGGCCACTTTTCTACTTTTTAAGCAGCTTACCTGATACCTCTCAACACCAGTTTGTGTTGGATTCTGAGCTCTCTGTTCCCTATGTCATCCTGTACTATGCCTATCATAGGTGCTACTACACCAAATTGTATTTATCTATTTAGTTGTCTCTTTTTTTCATCAGACTACAAACTTGCTGAAGGTAGATATTTTGCCTATCATGTTCACTCTCAAACCTCTGGGCTTAACACAATACCTGGTACATGGTAGGCATTCAGTAGCTAATTGGTCAAATGGATTGATGGAAGGATAAATGAATTAATGAATAGACTGTATGATAAGTGTTATACACTTATAAAATTATTGTAGGGTATTAAGACCACCCTCAGGTTCTGTGATCCACTAGAAGGACTCACAGAACACAGAATGTGTGTTACATTCAAATTATGATTTATTACAGAAAAATACAGATTAAAATCAGCAAGGAAAAAAGGTGCATAGAGCAGAGTCCAGGAGAAACTAAACGCAAGCTTCCAAGGGTACTCTCCCAGAGGAGTCTCATGGACAGCACTTAATTCTCCCAGCAATGACGTGTGACACCTGAGCCTTGGTTCCAGAATTTTTACTGGGGGGTCATTCCCAAGGAATGAAAAAACAGGCATTCACCACAAATCACACTGTTAGCATAAACTACTGTCTTCCCCAGATATCCAAAAGTAAAGCATGCCTATGAAAACTTTCATAAGCCAAATGGCGTAAAGTGAAGAAGCAATTACCTTAGGACACACCTTGCTAACAGATGTACAAAATAAATCAAGATAAATCCAGTTCAAAGCTATGGCAGCTTGATGCCGAGATGCTGAGTGTAGTTCCCTGGGGAAGGAGCTTGGCGGTGCCACTCTCCCTGCTGGGGGTGCCACTGTCTCTATAACTGCTCACTGCAAAATAAATGCTGAACACTATTTTCTCTTTTTGCCATGTTTCATAAAAGCAAAAGTTCTCTTCAGATTTCTTTCAGTTAGCGAACACAGGTACTAATACAGGTCTTTCGTGAAAGCGAAGTGGTGTAAAGCAAACTTCCGAAAAGCCTGGGATACCTGTATCTGGTGTGGTACAAAGTCTCGGTTATATAAAGACACTCTTATCAATAAGGATATTTCAAGGGCTCAGAGGTTATATGCCAGGAGGTCGTCAAGGGCCAGTCCTAAAGACCTTTAGAATGTTCAGGGTTTGGGCAGCCCAGGCCTGCTGAGTTAATCAGTCTCAGCTTACAGAAACTCAGTAGACTGAAGTGGGCTGAGGAAGACCTCTCAACACATGCAACACCTGAACAGCATATTGAAAGACAAGTATCAGCCAGAAGAAATCTAGATGAGAAAACACTTCAAGCAAATGTAGAAGTATGAGCAAAATCACCAAGGCATAAGTGAGCATGGCTCTTTAGGGGACTGGAAGGAGCTCACCTGGCTGAAGTCCCCTCTACTCACAGATCCTCAAGCTCCCATGAAGCTCCTACTGCCACTCTTCCCCCACCTGTATTTATCCCCTTGCTGGATATCTTTTCACAAACTGGAAAAATGATTCATACATCATCCTGTATTCTTTCTAATCTATTTTTTATGGTATGCAGAACTTTTTGCCCAAAGTCTCACAAATAACTTGTTTCAAGGTATTGTCTGCATCTATTTTCAAACTCAGAAACTAAGTATCTGTTATTTTCTTATAACCTTTCTCAGAGACAGTGAGAATACTATACCAATGTTACTTCCTGAGTAGGGGAAAATGGCAGGACAGCAGAAAATACAGGAAAAGAGGAATAAGTGTCTCAAAATATAATCTCCCTATATTTGTAGGTCTCCTTGCAAATTTCTCAAGAGGGGACAGTCTTCAGCATCATTTGAATTCCCTGTAGCTCATAGTTCATAAATTTATATTAAGTCAAGTCTGCATGGCCATGCTCCCCTATTCTCTAAAATTAAGTAAAATAATAAATGTGAAAACAGTATAGTGCCTATATCCAATAGACAATAAATTATTGTTGAAATTGAACCCTAATACTTTAAGTACCTTTTCCAAATGTACCTCTTCATCAAAAGGGATAATAATTGGCATGTATACCAAAATCAAGGCTTGAATAAAGTATACCTTCTTAACAGTCAAAGCAATCAAACTTTATGAAAGGTTAAAACTGAAATTTTCCATAAGAAAATACTGGAGAGATGGAGGAGTTAAACTTTGATGTGAAGAGTGAAACAAACCAGCCATGAAAAATTAAACTAAGCTATGTATCTAAGGCCAAAACCAAATTAAAGGAGGCCTATTGAGAACTAGGCAGCAGCCTGAAAGAAATCTCTTTTGCCCTCTTCACCCTGGTATTGCCTTGTTAGGAGTCCATCAGAGCCTGTATTTAAGGAACAAAAATGTGCAGGCATTTACTGCAGAAATTGCTCTGGTTTCTCATGCAATGGTGTGGGCTCCATAAATGTTTAGTGGAAATAAGAATGATGATTATTGGAAGCAGGAAAAAAGACATAGTGATTGTTTAAAGGAAGATAAAATACCAACATAGATGCACAAATGGAATTCTTGTATGGTTACTAATTTTTGAAAGCTATATGAAAGACTGAAAAAGACAATAAAATATTAAAGCTAATATTACTGCTCAACTTCAAAGCCTCATCTCTCATAACTGATGCAGGTGTACAACCAGAACAAGAAAAGTTTTATTTTAAATGTAAACATTTCAAGGAATAGTGTATGACCTTGAACATCATCTCTTTAAAAGAGAACAAGCTGTGAGAAGCTAAAGGCTTGTGATTTTAATGAGTGTTAATGATAATGTAAAGCCACTTTGCGCACAATAGTCCATTTATTAGCAACAGCTCACGCCTGTCTGCAGAGCCACCTGTTTCATATCCAAGACACAGTAAGTGTATTTTAATACAAAACCTTAAGTTACTTCAAGATATTCCAAATTTGTATCGATATTATCATCTTCCCCAGTGAGCCCAAAGTCAAATGTACAGATTGCTTCTCTCCTGATCAGACTTTTGTGTGAACTGTCAAAGGAGAAGGAGAAGATTGGGTGAGTGATGGCTCTACGTTGTTCCTGACCAAACATTAAAGTCAGCCTATTTCAAAATCAGATCAAAGACATAATTATTCCGTTAAGAAAACACAGAACAAATTTAAGGAGCAAGAGAAAATGTTAATATGGTCTGAAATTTCCACTAGCATAACCAACAGAAAACAACTCCAAAAGTCTCCTCCAAATTTTAATCCACATTAATTACAAATGACAAACACAGTTAATATGAGCCATAATGGTCTGAACTCATTTGACTGAGTATGCAATACAGTGTTGGCAAGGTCAGGCTTTTGTGCTCAATTATTGTTCTTTCATGCTGACTTTAAAGAAATTGTTTTGTGAGAAGGAACAATGATCCCACTATCCAAAGAACAACTAACATGAAAATTTATATAACAATCCAATGGAGGTTGCATTTAGTTAGAATCCTAAAGACGCACAAAAATCTATTTGTAAGTTAATTCTATTCATTACAATTCTGCAAAACTTTTTCCTAGACAGTTAGTGATGGTGAATGAACGCATCACGAGTGTGGTCAGTATAGGAAAATCCATCCATTAGGAAAAATGACAATGACTAGTGGTGGTAGAAGTAACAACCATAATGGTGATTGAAGGTATCAGGACACCCATGAGACAGGATCTGGATAGGGTCTAACAGAACCTAGCTGTTTTAGGGTATGGGAAAATTAGGGGTGATCCCCTCATTGGAGCAGACCTCTTTCTGATTCTTCTTTTGTTGGGATGGAGGGAAATTTCAGTACACCAAGACAAAGAGAGGCTAAAGGGATTTTTACCGTCCCTTATTCTCCTCCAAAAAAAGTAGCAGCAAGTATTGTCCTTGCATTACCTAACTTGCTCCTACCCTCTGCCTTAAGGTGGGAGTTTTTAGTTATCTAAATGATTCAAAGCCCTAAAACTGCTCAGTTCACTTGGTTCCTGGGGAATATACTGAAGAGATATCTGCTACCTGTACCAGAAAGGCTGGGTGACCATTCCAAAGGAGGGAAATGTCCAAACCCCTGTTATTGCTTTCCTCTTGGCAGAAAATGTGGGACAGTGGTAATATCCAGTTGCGGCTTTCTTAATAAATCCATGACAATGAGGAACAGGTGTTTCTTAAACTTTTCTTCTACCCTCTTAGTTTAAGTACCTGAGGCCTGTGAATTCAACTGACAAAAGACATATTAAAAAAAGAAAATGCATACAAATTTTACTGATGTTAATATTTTTACATGCACAGAGGCTTCATAGAAAACAAGTGAAAACCCAAAGAAGCAGTTAGACTCAGGGACTGTAACATTTTTAAAAAGTGTGATAAATTGTAGAAAAGCAAATAGACTAAGGAAAGGGGGGTTTGGGCTTCTAGTAGTGATAAACTGAGGGAAACCAGTGGAAGATGAGAGTTATTTTAGTAAGGTTTGTTTATGCAGATTCATCTCAGTCCCAGCCCTCCATTTCCAGTGATAAGGGTCATTCTCCCCATCCTGATACAGAAGAAGGGGGAGGGGGTTTTATGCCATCTTCACAAAGGGAAATTTATGCCCTATTTCTAGGCAGATAAGGGGAGGGCACAGAACTTTTCTTATATTTGTTGGTTCTCAATTTCCTTCAGCTCAAAATAATCCTTATGCCAACGTGGCCTATTTTGAGGCAGTATAGTCTAGACCACTTCATTACGTATTACATAAACATCTACCATGTATTTTGGGGGACTCTTTTAACTGAAAATGTCAGAAGTCCAAAACAAATTCACTCACAAAATAATCTATTGAATCATTTACCTGGAAATGACCCCAAATCCATTAACTGATAAACAGATACATAAATTGTATACCCATACAATGAAATATTATTGTGCCATTAAAAAGAATACTGATATATACTTCAACATGCGTAAACCTTGAAAACAACCACCATCTTTTATTCCCACTGCTATAATTCAAACTTCAGTCCATTGACCCCACCATTTCTCACTGTTCATCAGTGTTCTGACTTCATATTTGGAGCTAATTGTCCAGCCTAGATTTCATAGTCCCATCCTTATAATCACACCTCTGCAAATATCTCCAACTCCTTTGCCCCTCTCTCCCTCTGTCATCCATGCACAGTGTCTTAGTCAGCTTAGGCTGCCATAATAATATACCATAGACTGAGTGCTTTAAACAACAGATATATATTTTCTCACAGATTTGTAATCTAGAAGTCCCAGATCAAGGTCCAGCATCTTTGGTTCCTGGTGAGGGCTCTCCTCCTGGCTTGTAGATGGTCACCTTCTCACTGTGTTCTCACATGGCAGAGCGAGAGAAAGAGCTTTCTGGTGTTTCCTCTTCTAAGAACACTAATCCTATCAGGGTCCCACCCTTATGACCTGGTTTAACCTAAATTACTTCCTTATCCCAAATACAATCACACTGGGGTCTAGGGCTTCAACATATGAACTTTGAGGAAACACATTTCAGTCCATAGCACCTAGAAAACCCCATCTCTAGATGAATCCAACCATGTACTTTCTCCATTCTTGCCCCAAACAGGTAAACTTTGCTAGAAAAAAAATTCACCCAAATGAATAGATTGGTTTCCCTTGAAACTCATGATAACAAATCTCAAAGAGCACACAGCCATGTACCAATGCCTGGCAATCCCATCATGTTTCCTAAGCAGATTCACTTTTCTATCCTCCAAAATAACTTTCTTCCTAAACTTCATATATCTTCTCTTTCCCCCAACCCCCAAATCTCAGCTACTGGCCTTACCTCAAACTTCATTAAAGATACTGAGGTAAGACAAATTTCCTTGATTCTCCCTTAGGCAAGCCTTCAAACTCACTTACATTTTCTCCTATCCCCACCTTCTCTCCCATTTCAGTGAAGAAACTTTCCTCCCATTATGTGTAAAACAGGATGTTAAATGAGGACTTTTCCTACTGTACCAGAATTTCGGTTAAGGCTCCAAAAATGAAAATAATCAGTGATAATTATCCCAACATTCTACAAGATCCAAGACAGCAGAACCAGTCCATGATTATCAACTCCCATCACCCATTCCAGCCAAAACAGAGGACACTAACAATTTGCAACTCGAATTAAAGAAAGTTATGTAGGTAGAGACTTGCCAGCCTAGTTAGGAAAAATGTGGCATTTTCCTGCCCTTTCCATGGAGGAATACAGAGCCACTCTGCTCATCCCACCCTCAACCAAACTAAGCAATGGGAGCTCAAGAGAATCACTGAAAGAGAATTAGAAAAATATTATTTCCTTCCCCAACTAAACATTTATTAAGCTATAGAATAGACTTCCCTGGCGTCCAGTAGTTAAGACTCCATGCTTCCACTGCAGGGAGCACAGGTTCGATCCCTGGTTGGGGAACTAAGATTCTGTATGCCACGTGTCACAGCCAAACAATTAAAAAAAAAAAAATAGCCCTGTGATGCCATGAAATAGGAGCAAACACAGTAAGAGAGTTCTCAGGAAGGCTTGACATATGTCACCTAGAGCTGGAGGACTGGAATAAAGAGTTTGAATCCATTTTTTGGATGTTTGCTGATGACTTGTAACCCTCACTGTCCCTCTTCTCCTTGTGCCTTACATCTGGGACACTGTTAAGAAAGCTCAAGTGCTCCCTCCTTTGGCAGCAGTGGGAAATTCAAAGCACACAAACCTCTGCCCACCCACACATAGGGACACTCACCCCTGCCCCACTTCATAACCACAATAAAAACTCCAAGCCAGTCTCCTTTCCCGGCTTTCTCAAGCCATTTTCAAATCAGCTTGTGAAGTCTGTCTTGCTTCCCCCATAAGCCTTATTAGGTAAGTAATACACCTTTTCATACTCACTTGGTATGTGGATGGAAGCGGGGGTGGAGGTGTCACATCAGTCTTGACATCCAACCAAATTTTGGGTGAGAGTCCATCCTGCTACTACAAAGTGGTCACAGAGGGACATTTAAGAATATGGACTTTAGTGCCTGCTTCCCCCATAAGAGAATTTGGAGGCCAGAGACTGACTGGAGCCACCTGCAATGGCAGGGCAAGAAAAGAGGTCAGTGGTTGAAATAAGCTACAGTGCTACCAGTTTGGGGGACAAGGATGTGTGAGTTTGCGTGCCAAGAGAACCCAGGGAAGCTATTTTGATGAAAAGCCAAGACAAAAGGATCTCAGCAGTAAGAAGCTGTGCAATAGTACACCAGGAGCAGAAGCTGAGAAGGTCACAAAATGTCACCCAGAAAGTATCCACATCAGGAAACTGTGCAGTTTGGTGGTCTCAGCAGAGGTGGTCCCACAATACACCCCATATCACAGCCAGGTTTTGGATGCCTGCAGTAATGGGGGACATGAAAACCAGACAGTGTCAAATAAGAAATCCATTGGCTCCAGAAACTGAAATCTTTCATCTCTCTCTGCTCTCTCCTCCTTTGTCTCAATCCTGGAAGAACCATAAATTATGGAGTCAAGATGAGGCTAAAAAATAAAATAATGAAAGAACAAATTCTACTTTTTCTTCACCGCTCTGGACTAGTGGAGAGGAGAGGTCTTGAATTACATGTGAGACCTCTGGCTTTCTTAGGATGCAGAAATCTTGAAACAGCATCCTGTCCTTATAAATAACAACAACTGACAATCTGGAAATTCACAACTCTTCTAGAACCCATTAGAGAGCTAAAAGGACAGAGTAACCAGATAATCTGAAACCTAAGGAAAGATAAGAGCCTCCAAAGAGAGATAGGACATGAGCCCTTGCTTACCTGGCACAGTCACCAAAAGACATTGGCAAGAAGAATTCAACTACCATTTTTAACCAATTGCTAAACGCCAAGTGTGGGCTGCCGAAAGACTATAGAACCCCTGGACACTGCAGATACAAGACGAATTCACACCACTCACAGGCTCTTCTCTGTGGACCTCACTGGGCACTCACAAAAAAGCCTAGGATAAGAGCAAGAGTCCTGAGAAAGTGTCCTTCCTCGTGCAATCCTGGAGAAGGAGGACAGCAGTCACTGCGGGAAAGGCAGAAGCCCCACTGGATCCTTCTCCCTTACCTCCCCATAGGAAAAAAAGCCTTACCCACTGTGGGAAGGTAAATGTTGTCACCCTAATGCACTGTGAAAACCCACTGCACATGGGAGAAGAAACAACAAAACGCTTTACCTCTGGGGAAGAGGCAGAATACATGCTGGGCCCAGAATCACACCTGGAAGAGGGGCTTTCAGCACTGAGAATGCTACTCCCACCCAAGATACAGGGAGATAATACCTTCCTAAGATTGAGGGTTAATCAGAACAGCATACCCCTCAACTCTCACCTCCAGAGTAACATGCTTCTAGTAACAAGTAACGGTGTTCTACTGCTGAGACACAAAAGAGTGAAGAGATACTCTCTCAGAAGGGCAGGAAAGGGAAGCAGGAAACAGAGGGCATACTCAAACGAGTTCTGAAGAGAATTTAATGAAAGGACTATTTAGAGAGGGGAAGGCAGATTCTGGAACTAACAATGAGGAACGATGAGGCACTGAGAGATGAGCAACAGGAGGAAGCTGTTAAGGCTTGAAGCAGCAAGGAGGAGAAACAGTGTAATTGGAGTGGTAGCTAGAGCCAAGCAAGCAGGGCCACCTGGAAGGTGCTGCAGTGACAGGCAGAAGCAGTCACTACCACATCACAAGGAATTAAGGTTCTGTGCTTTTAATTTCTCTCTCCTCTAGTCCTTTGATCTCCTGCTGGTGTCTCCCACTGGCTGACCCAACCAAAAGTCAGAGGGCCAGAAAGTCGGGGTGTTACAATCCATAAATCAGCCCCTTGGGGTACAGGGCAGAGCTGAAAAGGGTAGAAAATGGATGGAGCAGCTGCAAATGGAAAATACCTAGCATAGTACATCCTAGCTTTCCTCCTGCAACAAGGTTGGCTCCATTTCCATAGACTTGGCAGTCTCTCCCTCCTTAGGGCTCAGACCCAGGCCTCTTCTTTCTTTCTAACCTTTCTCTAGGTGATATCATGCATTTCCATGGCTTGTGACATCGTTGGTATGCTGATTACTCTTATTACTCTAGGTCCTCTCCGTGAATCAGCTCCAACCGTTTTTGACAGCGACTGCCACATTCTTGCTTACCACTCTCTAGCCACACTGTCTTTTCCATATGTCCTCACAGAAGCCAAACTCTTTCCTGACTTAGGGATAACCATCCCCCTGCAAGTGGCTTCTCCCACCTGGCCCCCATGTCTCAGAAGCCATCTCCTTCTCATCCTTCAGGCTGGCTTAAATGTTTCCTCCTCAGGAAGTGTTTCCCTGGGCACCTTATTTGATGTAAATTATGCCTTCATCCCACTATTTTCTATCTTCACACCTGCTTATCCCCTTCTTAGCATGAATCACACTCTAGTTTTTCTGTTTGTTTGGTTGTGTTTTTGTCAATCTCTCATACTATATTGCAAGCTCCATAAAGCAGGGATGTTTATGCCCTATGACTGTCTTGACACCCTTATATCCTCTGAGCCTAGGATATAGTGCCTGACATAAAGCAGGTATTTAATAAATATTACATTGGGACTTCCCTGGTGGCTTAGTGGTTAAGAATCCACCTGCCAATGCAGGGGACACAGGTTTGATCCCTGGTCCGGGAAGATCCCACATGCCACAGAGCAACTAAGCCAGTGCACCACAACTACTGAGCCTGTGCTCTAGAGCCTGCAAGCCACAACTACTGAGCCCGCATGCCACAACTATTGAAGCTCACAAACCTAGAGCCCGTGCTCCACAACAAGAAAAACCACCATGATGAGAAGCCTGCACATTGCAACAGAGTAGCCCCAGCTTACTGCAACTAGAGAAAGCCCACGCATAGCAACGAAGACCCAACATAGCCAAAAATTAATTAATTAATTAAAAATAAATAAATATTACATTTTCCACGTGCCAGGGACCATGCTTAGTTCCATAAAAATAAGGCTGCACTTAAATCCACATGACAACCCTAAGAGGTAGATATTCTTTTCATTCTCATTTTACAAATGAGGAAAAGGAGGTATAGAAAGGGTAAGTGACTTACCAAGAGTCACATGTTTAAGAGGTGACAGAGGTGAGATTCAAACCTAGACAATCTGATTCCAGAGCCAGCCCTTTTAAGCACTATGCAGTACCTATTCCCACATTCATTTCTATGGGTGAAATAATGACTATGTGAATTAATTAATAAGTGGGAGGACAGACAGACTGTACCCATAAGTCAGCCTGGGGAAGTCTGAGAAAATAGTATTGAAGCTGAGACCAGAAGACTGAGTTTGCAAGACTGACACTTGAGAGTGGATGTGTGCAAAGCACAGAGAATCATACATGCAAAGGCATGGAGGCAGAAGAGAAGGTGATGTGTTAGAGAAGAACAAGTAGTTCAGTTTACTTGGAATATAAAATGAGGAGAGGGGGGCTTCCCTGGTGGTCCAATGGTTAAGACTCCACATTTACACTACAGGGGGCACTGGTTCGATCCCTGATCAGGGAACTAGATCCTGCATGCCATGTGGCCAAAAAAATAAAATAAAATAAAATGAGGAGAGGGAGATAAAGAAGTAGGGTAGTAAGTCAAAACTGATGAGCCTAAATAGGAAAAAATTTCATAGTCCACATAAAGCAGTTGAGATTTTATCATGTAGATTAAAGATTTAGGAAGCCATAGAAGAAGTTTAATCAAGATGGAGACACATTTAGGTTTGTGACTTAGAGAGCTCCCTCTGGCAATGGTGTTGAGCAGACTTTCTTAATGCTGAATATGCTACATTCTTTCAAGAAAAAAAAAATTTCATATATCCCTTCAGTGTCCAAAGATACTTTTTATTATGTTGCTTAAATATGCACAAATATATAACAAAACATAAGTTCCTTATTCTGGTAGCTTAGTCATAAAACTAAAATAAATAAATAAATAAATAAATAAATATTTATCAATATTAAACCAAACTACAAACCAAATTAAATTTTAATTAACAATCATTTAATGCAATGGTGTTTTACTTAAATGAAATTGCTACTCAGAGGGTGCAGTGGTATTAACTATTTTAATGCAGGTTCATTGGAGTTTGAAGAAAAGAGAAAAGGAGATCTGAGAAACATTGCTGGTAGATTTAAATTGGATCACCGTTAATGTGTTTCAAGGTAAAGAAACTGATTTTAAATTATATTTTGACTGTCAAACTAGACTTGGAAGAACTATACTTCTAGAATGTGAGGTTCAATTTCAGATTGAACCTCATGGGTCATAGCTTCAGTAGCTACAACCGCAAGAATTTAAACATTTTATACATTTCTTTCTACGTCAGTCTTAAAATGCTTAATGTAAACATAGCCTGATCATCTGTATGACTACTTCATAATAATGCTCTGCCACAAGATTTCACTATCCACATTTGCCTTGGAGTTTATGATCCAATTACTACCATTTCAATTATTTTGGATTGGTGTGAGGAAACAGTTGGGTTTAATGTGCACATTCTGCTTTCTAGCATTTCCAACTGGATGAAAGCTAACCGATCCATGTTTAGTTTCTGAAGGAAAGAAAGTTGTTCACTATTTCAAACAGAGAAAACTAGAGGGAAAATTAAGAAAAGGCTGAATTACATAAAAAGGAATGAAATTGGGTCACTTGTAGAGACTTGGATGGACATAGGGACTGTCATACAGAGTGAAGTAAGTCAGAAAGAGAAAAACAAATATTGTATATTAACGCATATATGTGGAATCTAGGAAAATGGTACAGATGAACCGGTTTGCAAGGCAGAAATAGAGACACAGATGTAGAGAACAAATGTATGGACACCAGGGGGGAAAGCGGGACAGGGGGGTGGTGGTGGGATGAATTGGGAGATTGGGATTGACATATATGCACTAATATGTATAAAACAGATAACTAATAAGAACCTGCTGTATAAAAAATAAATTAAATTTTTTAAAAGGCTGAATCAAAGCTGAATCTACCATTTATTGAGTTGTTGACAATGTGCCATGTACTGTGATAAACATCTTACATCCTCTGTCATGTTTAATCTTTACAAAAATCCTTTGAGATTTGTATTATCCATTTCTACAGATGAAGAAACTGAGGCTCAGAGAGATAGGGTCAGACAACTAGCAAGTGGCAAAGCCAAGACTGGGACCATTCAGGACTAACTTTGTTACCGATTCCCAATGGGTCGGAGACCCCTCAATGGGTTGATGGGTCCTTTGCCTGGAGTTGAAAATGTCAATCAAATGAAACCAGATTTGGTATAGCACAGCAGAAACTTAATTCATTCATCAAGGAATGGAGAAGGGAGATACTTTGTCTCTCCTACCAGTCCCTGAGAGCTAATGGATCCTTGCCTTGATTTATCTCTTTGTTTATTTCCAAATTACCTGGTGTTTGACAGAGTTGTTTTGTAACACAAGACCTGGAAGTATCCAAAAGTTACCTCTGCTTCATTACTGTGCTACAATCTCTGCCCAAAGGGAGGATTTGTATTCTGCTAGGCACAATTCATGCCTTGTACAAAGAAGCATGGAAAACTGCATATGCCCCAGCTACCCCCAGCTGCCCCTGGAAATCTCTACCCTTTCCTACAGCCCTGATGACTTCTCTGCCTCTTACCCCTTAAAATTCCCTTACTCCCCTCCCTTTGGGGAGAAGGTATTTTTAGAGCATGAGCTCTCCTTTCTCAATTCCTTAATTAATAAAAGTTTCTGCTGTGCTATTCTGAACCTGGTTTCATTTGAGTGGCATTTGCAACTCCAGGCAAAGGACCCATTGAGGGGTCACTGACCCTTTGGGGATTGGTAACAACTTCAAGTCTATGCTCTAAACTACTAGGCAATACTGCCTAAATGAAAATGATTATATAGTACTTAGGTACTCTACCAAAAGGTGATTTAGTATTCTTATTTTATAAATCTAAAATCATGTTGAATTGCGGCAGGTAGATTCTGATAGATTTGTCCTTACAACAGGTCTCAATGGAATGGTCTTGGAAACACTGGCAACAAGGTAAAGTCAAAGGTAGAGGAAGAGGCAAAAACTACTTTAACACTAAATACCTATAAATAGAGTTAACAGTAATCCCTTCTATTGGCATGGAAATTCCAAAACAGTTATAATAGCTCTTGAGAGCAAGGTATAAGGGAGCTGCTTTGCCACCAAATATTATAATTTGTCTGTCTGGAGTTAACACTTTTTGTTCTTAAAACTCTGCTTGAATGTGCGTTGGATTTTGTTTGGATTTCTTTGGGGGGGATGGGATTATGACCTTAAAAGAGTAATATGACCCTCATAGTAGAAAAATGATCATTTGGTTCATTCCAGGAACCACGTAAAGATTTTCCAACAGGCAGATTAAGAGGGGTGGGAGAAATTTATCCACCCCCTAGAAATGGATCAAATTCAAATTCCAAAAACCTTTTTCATTTTCCAAAACATTTTTTTTAAATAGTAGCAAGCACTTTGCATTTAAGACTTGGTTTAGAAAGTATTAACACTTGACCAAAACAGGCAGAGGAATAAACTGCTAAATATTATCAGTGGAAAGGAAGATGAATCCAAAATGATCATAAAGATATACAAAATGACGATATAGGTCAACAAGAAGTGAAATTAACTTACTAGAAATAAATTAACGCAGACCTTCGTAGTAATATATTTGTTGCTTGAATTTATAAAATAAAAGCCAGGGCGGAGGAGGGGAGAGAGAAAGATCTCTTTCCATGGCCCACTACGCAAATTCTCCTAATTCTCAGCTCCCATAAGCCAAATAATAATGTGTTTTCTGATTACTTCTATTACTACTATATTTACGTATTAAACACTTACATTATTCTAGGACTTTCTTTTAAACTACTATAGCAGAACAAAAAACAACCAAAAAGCCCACATTATTTTTCTAATTGTTGTTCATTGGCTAATACGGAAAGATGGACTGGTTAAGTCACAATCGCGTTCAGATAGGTTTGGCCCTCTCTGGGTTTCGTAGAAAGCGGCCCGGTATCCGCTTCCCCGGCGTTCCCCACTGCACCGCGGAAACGAAACTGCTTTAGGCTCCGCCCACTACCTGCTGAGCAAGCCAATCAGGGCGCAGCCCGGGCTGAGCGCTTGCCGGGTGTCATGGCGGCCTGCAGGCCTTGCTGCTTGTGCCTCCGACTCCGGCCACTGGGCCATGGTCCCCTCCGTCTGCCAGGGCGGGGTCGGACACTCACCCAGTTGCAGATGCGAGCACTATGGGGTGGCGCGGGGTCGCGAACCGTGGCCGTGGACTTAGGCAGCAGGTAAGGAACGGTGTGCGTTCTCTGTTCTTTCACAAGGCATCATAACAGGCCAGCCCGAGTACATTCACCTCCTAGAGTACGAATCCGACACCCCCAGGTCCCTTTCCCCCTCTTTATCCCAAACCTAAATTCCAAATTTCCCTTTCCGGGTTTTGAGTCTGTCTCTTGGCACTCTCCTTCTCGCGCTGTCTCAGCCTCGTGCCCTTTGCTTCTTGTTCCTCCCTTCTGCCCCACTCCGGGCTTCTTTTCCCCAGCTGAGTCTGTACACCTGTTTTCCGTTCCCTTTATTTTCGGGGACTCCTGGGCTATGAAATGAAAAGATAATGCGTTGATAGTTGATGCTTACGTCATCCAATTCAGTTTACTGCCTAAAAAGCTTGGCCTGTATGACCCTGGGTAGAAAGGGAAGGGCAAGGTCAGTTTATTGAATGCCGGTTATATGATACTCTCATGTTTAAGCCTGTAGTAAATGTATTAAAACAAGAGAGGCTCAGAGAAGGTTAGGTAGCTTTCTCAGAGTCAACCAAAGCTAGTACTATGAGGCTAGGTGGATTTTGAACTTGTTTTTCAAACCGTTACTCTTTTTAGGGGTCTGTCTGCCAGAATTCATGTCGAAAATCACTTTTTAAAAACTACCGGATTCATTTTTAGAATAAATAAAACTGCTAATGCTTACTTTATATATCTACACCTTTCACATGTACTTTAAAAAACACTTTGATCCTAGTTCATACAAAAGCCAGAAAATCTGGCTTTGAATCCAAGACTTCCTCCCTAAGTTACTGAATGATTAAACAAGTTATTTCACCACTTTCGGTCCCCCCCCAGCCCTCCCTCTCTGCCCCGCAAATGAAGAGACTGAATTAGATAAAGATTCAGCAAACTTTTTCTGTAAGAGGCTAGATAGTAAATATTTTAGGCTTTGTGGGCTGCATACTGTGTCACGTATTCATGTGTGTTTACAAACCGTCTAAAAATGTAAGAAACAGTCTTAGGTGAAAGGCTGTAAAGAAACATGCTGTAGTTTGCTGACCTCTAGGCTAGATGATCTCTAAGGTCTTTCCACCTCTGGCATTCCTTGATTTTGATTTTTTGAGGGAAAAGATAACTCTTCCATTCTTCAAGGACTGAACATTTATTCTTCTCTGAAGAAATGCCCCAGAACATTTCACTCAACAGACATTTCCTATTTGTTAGGCTTGAGGGACTCAAAGCAACAAGATTAGCCTCTGCCCTCCAAATTTTTCATGAATAGTCTACTTTGAATCTTTCATTTATTAGTCAACCTGGACCTCTTTTGTAACCTCTTTTTAAACCTGTGTTGTGTGTTGTAACAGTGAGATTCATAAATATCATACCTTCTGGGTAAATCAATTGTTTTCTTTGTCATAAGTTTGTTGTTTGCAGCAAACTTTTTTGGGTGATTACTATGTACCACATACTTTATACTTGTTATATGTATTCTTTACAGTGCCCTAGGAGGTTGTATACTCTTGTGGTAAATGTATTTAATACTTACAGTAACCTTTGGGGTAACTTTAATTTTCATTTCAACAAGTTATTTTTGAGCATCTACGATATTGAGTTACAAGGCACTAGAGATTGTCTGATGAGGAAGTAAGATAAACAGAGGTTCAGTGCTGAGAAAATCAGTGTGGGAAAAGTATTAGGTATGAACAGGGTGCTGAAGGAGCACAGAGGGATGTTTATCACACCCTAAAGCTTACTGTTCAAGGTGAATCCTGAAAGGCAAGGAGAAGGTAGCAGAGAAAGTGGCAAGCACAATTGCAGAGAAGTGAGAGAGTGCATTGAGTAACTACAAATAACTTACTGTGGATGGAGTGAAAAGATGAAATGTGAAATAGCAACAAAGCAAGGCCAAATCTTAAAGGTGGGTGTTTTGTTTTGTTTTGTTTGCAGGGGTGGGGGTGAGGTGAGTTTTGTATCAATACTACTGAATTTTTCTTGGTGGAAGTTGGAGTAAGGTGGTTACATTCCATACCATTTTGCAAGTGTTTCTAAAAATGTTCTTTAAGCATATCTCTCTCCCTGGAGTTCTACTTCCTGTGGCAGATGGCTCCTCTTTTCCCTTCTATCTTCCTAAGCTGCCTCCTCCCACTCTTCTGCCCACCAATAGGATCTCCCTGCTCATCTTATCCTTTTTATTATTTATTTTTTTCAAAAGTATTTTTTGATTAGGTATTCACTCACATGGTTCAACATTTAAAAAGCTCAAAAATCTCCTTCCCATACAGTTCCATAGCCACCCAGTTCCACTTGCCACTGATGTGTTAGCAATCTATTATGTATTAATATTTGGAGGTATTTTATACATTAAAATGTTTGGCAAGTAAATTGATAAGAGGTAAAATCAACCATGAAATACAAAACTAATAACAGATTTGCACCAAAAACAACTAAAAGTGCATTAACAGAAAAAATTACATAGGTCAGTTAGCACCAACTGAGATCATGAGACAATGGAAAGTAACCACCTGGTTCTTTACATACTATAAATTGCACACACCTGGGGAAAAAAACAGTTTAAATTAGGGCAATCACCAAGGCAGGACCATAGGACTATGTGGTGGGTGGTCTAGGACCCCTAAAGGAGACACTGGCTAGACTCAAGAGAGGGAACAAAGAAAGTAGGAGGATTTGGTATTTGACTATAAATCAAGCATGGGTTTGAGAACACTGGGGGTACTGCAGAGCTGGTTTGTTTGTTTGCTTGTTTGTTTTTCTCTCACCAACTCATTCAGTCCCCATTGTAAATACAGTCATCCCTCAGTATCTGTGTGGAGTTGGTTCCAGGACCCACCGTGGATACCAAGATCCAAGGATGCTCAAGTCCCATAGTCAGGCCTCCCTATTCATAGTTCTGCATCAGATGATTCAACCAACCGAAGACTGTGTTTACTAAAAAAAAAAATCCATGTATAAGTGGACCCTTGCAGTTCAAACCCATGCTGTATATTAGCTTTAGAAGTTTTTAACAGTGCTTCCCTGGCTCCACTTCTCTCCTGGTTTTTGATACAATTGGGAGGGCTTATTCTTAGCCAGGGTGGGGATAGTCCACTCCTTGGCTCAGCCTTGTCAGTATCTGTACTCTCTTCCTTGATACACTCGTTTGTCAGTTGGCAGACATCTGGGTTGTTTCCATTGGGGAGCTGTTATTAATAATGCTGCTGTGAAGGTTCATGTGCAGATTTTTACATGGACATATGTTTTCATTTCTCTTGGATATATACAGGAATAGAATTGCTGGGTCATATAGTACTTCTTTGTTAACCTTTTGTGGAATTGCCAGATTATTTCCCAAAGCAGATGCACCATTTTACATTTCAATCAGCAGTGTATGAGAGTTCCAATTTCTCCACATCGTCATCAACACATAACATCCTAATAGATGTGAACAGTATCTCATTGTGGTTTTGATTTGCATTTCCCTAGTGGCTAATGATGGTGAGCATATTTTCATTATTTGTTGGCCATTTGTTGATCTTCCTTGAAGAGACATCTGTTCAGATCCTTTGCCAGTTTTTAAAACTGGGTTTCTTTTTATTGTTAAGTTGTAAGAATTCTTTACATATTCTAGATACAAGTCCCTTATCAGGTATATGATTTCAAAATAATTTCTCCTATTCTGTAGGCTTTCTTTCACTTTCTTGATAATATTCTTTGAAGCATGAAAGTTTTTAATTTTGATGAAGTCAGATTTATCTATTCTTTTCCTTTTGTTGTGCTTTTGATGTCATCTATAAGAAGACGTTGTCTAACCCAAATTTATGAAGATTTATTCCTGTTTATTCCTTAGAGTTTTATAGTTTTAACTTTTACATTTAATAATCCATTTTGAGTTAATTTTTATTTATAATACGAGGAAAGGGTCCAGCTGTATTAACTTTTTTGCATATGGATGTCCAATTGTCCCAGCACCATTGGTTGAAAAGACTGTTTCTTTCCCCCACTGACTTTATTTTGGCGCCATTGTAGAAAATGAAGGTGTCTGCAGTCAGTCTTGGAGTTTATATTTGGAAAGCAATGAGGGAAATTTTAAAGGATTTAAGGAGAGAAATGATCTAGTTTGTGTGGTAAAAGGCTACTTTAATCATCAAGGCAAGGGTGGTAAAACAAAAGAGACTAAGATGGTAAATGGGAAAAACACTTAAGAAGACAGCTTCTGGGGATATATGTATACGTATAAATGATTCACTTTGCTGTACAGCAGAAACTAACACAACATTGTAAAGCAACTATACTCCACTAAAAATTATTTTAAAAAAAAGAAGAAAGCTTTTGCACCTCAGAAATACTGTGTCATTCAGATTATCCTGTGCCTTGGTTTCTATGTTTTTCCTAAAGTAGCTTTTAAATTCCCCTGTATTTTCAATAATGATAGTGAACGCTATCCCTTTTTAGTTTGTTTTTTGCTGGTTGGGGGCCTGTGGGGCTTGGTAACCTTTAGTTCTTCTATTAGAATCTTTAATTGCTTTATACTAAGCTGGGAATTGTACTGATGACCGAAGTTCTTTTGTATTGAATTTTTATTTTAAACAGAAAATTAGAAATATCCTCTGGAAAACTGGCCAGATTTGCAGATGGCTCTGCTATAGTACAGGTAAAAAGTCCAAGTTGTTAAATTTTCATCTTAAAAATGGTTATCAAGACTGGTACTGAATATCTTTACAACATCATGTAACTTCTTAGAATTTTGGTATTGGAAATTAATTCAGACCATTTCTAGTGTCAGAACCATTCCAGACAACCAGGGAGTCAGAGGACTAGGTATATTAAATGAACTTTAAGATCTCTTACAAACTTGGGGTTCTGTTTTATTCTTGTAAACCCTGTAATGCTTTTCTAGAGAAAGTAATTTTACAGGTTTCTTCAATAGTAATACTTTGGAAATTTTTTATAGGCTAAATTTCCTAATAAGAAGTAGAAAATATGACTGGATGTGACTAAGCTATCAGTGAGCCTTTTCCCTTTAGTTCTGTTGTTTTTGAAAAACTTAGTGACTATTCTAATACAGATCATGATCATGTAGAAGGGATTAAGATCGGACTACTTGTGAATAATTATTTTCATAGTCATTGTGTCATGGAATAACATTTCTCTTCCCTTCATTTAACTGAGGGAGGATTCAGTCATTCACTGCTTATATGTTAATATCTGATTTTAAAAGAATTTACCAGTGTTGTTGTTTATGTTTAACTAAGTCAGGTGACACTGCAGTGATGGTCACAGCGGTCAGTAAAACAAAACCTTCACCTTCCCAGTTCATGCCTTTGGTGGTAAGTATTTGCTGATTTTTCTGAACTGTAGCATAAATATATATATTTATAGCATAAATATACAATTTGTAGTATTTTCGTCCAGTGTCTAGTGAGTACAAAGTGTAAACTTTGCACAATAAAGGATTTTCCTTAATTGTTTGATACTGAGTCATTAAAAAGAATTTAAAATGATTGCTTCATAACCAATTCTCATATTAGTGGTAAGCCTACTTTACAAGGTCCAAGTTCATTAAGTTGACAAAAACAGTGGAAGTGCCCAAGTACTTTGATGTTTAATAAGCAATGAATTCATTGCTTTCATAAATTTCCCTTTAGTATGAGTCTGCAAGTATATGTTTGGTGAAGAGTAAAGAGCTCATTAGTATTTTATGGCTTCTTTTATTATGAAAAGGGGAATGCAGTTATATCTAAGAGAGGTAATACAAAAAAGGCAATGTTGAACTTGACCAGGATAAGCTACTGTGGGAAGTAGGGACGCTACACAGTCATCTGACTAAGTGGAAGGCTTTTTAAAAATCCATTTGCTGAAACATTTCTATCAGCTCTCCTTTCCCTAAGAGATACAAAACACTAAAAGTAAACAAAATATTCTCCACTCTTAGTCTGGAATATGCCGTTGCAACCTCAGGAGAATTGTATCTATATAGAAATTCTTGGGGAATAGTTTGCTACTACAAAAAGCAGTCGAATGAACTGCATTTTTTTCATTGCTACTTCAGGTTGACTATAGACAGAAGGCTGCTGCAGCAGGTAGAATTCCCACAAACTATCTTAGAAGAGAGATTGGATCTTCTGATAAAGAAATTCTTACAAGTCGAGTAATAGGTAAGATATTAAGATAGAGGCATTAACCCTCTCTGATAAGCCTGTGTTAGTATCTCTTTTCTTCCATCTGTATTCTACAGTATCTCTTAAATTTTCTTTCACTACATTAACACTGCCTAAGATTATTTACTTTCTCCCCTCACTCAAATGTGGGCTCCATGAGAGAAAAAACTTTTTGTTTAATACTGAATCCCCTATACCTGGCATACTGCCCAGCACAAAACAGGCATTCAATAAATATTCGTTGACCAAATGAATGAATCTCTATTAATCATGTAAATTCTGTGGCCCACGCCTCTAACTCTGTTGAACCTATCCTGAGTATTTTCCATTTTTATGTTCAGCATGGTAATTCCTGAAAGCATTATATTCGTCAACTACTGAAATATGTTTATAACCTGTCAAATCTTCGACATCCTTAAATATTGTGGATCATTTGTAGTCTATAGCTCTTCTACCCAAAATTTCTACTTTATATTTATCTGCATTCATCAGACACAGAAAACCAAGGAAGGATTTTCTTTTGGTCTACTGTTGGTTAAGTCTCTTTCCTCTGCTTATATAAATAAATAACAAATAAGCGATGAATTCTGATGCCTGTGGAACCAGAATGGAAAGCTGCTCCCCAGTTTTATACTTGGGTGCTCTTGCCCTGCTAGTTTTTCATCTTTAGGGCATGATGTATATTAACATTTATCTGTGACCCTGTCAGTAAATTAGTCCAAGGGTTTTGTTTTTGTTTTGTTTTGTTTTGTTTTTGTTTTTGTTATTATTGTTATTATTGAATGGCTAGTTATATTATTTTTTAGCTTGTTTAATGAGGGAAAAGTTTTAAACTGTGAAGCAACTTCTGTCAGTAACTGTTTAATGTCTTTTCTTTTTTTGCTTTTGGCAGATCGTTCAATTAGACCTCTCTTTCCAGCAGGCTACTTTTATGATACACAGGTAGGTTCTGTTTTAGGTTTATTTGTTTCCAGGTCAATCAAAAATGACTGAATGAATCTCTATTTAATACTTCCTAGGCTAAACATTATAAACAGTACAAAATAAGAATTTTTGGTGATCCTGCTACATTTTACATTAAGTTTTATTAAAAACAATAATTTTTAAAAGCTAACATTTATTTGGTGTCAATTTGAGCTGATACCTGAATTACAAGTAGGAATTAGCCAATGTAGGAGTGTAGGAAGATGGAATGGGAAGCACAGAAGCCCTAAGGCAGGAAAGAAGTTGGTAAATCTGAAGAAAGGTTAGAGTGATTGAGGTGGGTGGGGATAGTTCAGGCTGGGCCTTGAAGGTCATATTAGTAACAGACTAGGACAGTTGACACAACTAATCTTTATTACCTGTTTTTATCACTGGGTCCTCTAAACCTCTTCTTTCTTATATTTTAATACTTTGTGAATATTACTTTCTTTCAGAATAATGACCCATATACTTTAATTAAGTAACTATTTTATGTATTTGAGAAAAATAAATATGCCTTGCAAATATCCCTTTGCAAGGATGTCACTGCCTCAAGAAGTTATTTTCCTAAGTACATGACATAGGCATTTTATTACAGTGTAATTTATTTGTCTATGCTTAGCAAACAGAAGACAATATTTTTATGTAACATTTACTAACATAGCTAACATTTACTGAATACTTTCAACATGCTCAGTATTATAAATGCTTTACGCACAATATTTCCTATAATTTTCCTAAGAACTGTTTAGGAAGATGCTGTTATTTTTCCCTTTTAAAGATAAGGAAACTTTTTGAGGCTTAATTTAAGTAATTTGTCAATGGTCAAGCATGTAGTTAAATGACAACCAGAATTAAGGGGTTTGACTGCAGAGGACCTGCTTTTAACCATATAGTGCTCCTATATTTTAGGACAAGATGTTAATCGAAATGATAATCCTCCCAAATCAAGCAGATTTTTTTTTAAGTGCTTTGAATTTTTTCCCTTGCACCAGATCCTTTGTAATCTGTTAGCAGTAGATGGTGTTAATGAACCTGATGTCCTAGCAATTAATGGTGGTAAGTATAAAAATAAAGATTAAAATTATTACTGTTGTTTTTTTTTAAGCGATGAAATATTTTTATTTCAGCTCTTATTTTTTTCCTTTTTCCTTAAAGCTTCTGTAGCCCTCTCATTATCAGATATTCCTTGGAATGGACCTATTGGTAAGTTAGGTTTTGAAAATAAGAAACATTATATTTTTTTTCAAGAAATAAGAGTAAGCATGCTATAGCAAGGGCATAAATTTTTTGGTTCTGAATTATTATTTCTTAGGGAGTTGAATTAAATGACATTCTAAGAAGAGTCCTTTCAGCATTTTGAGATATTTTTATCTTTGCTTTGGGTTTTGTTTCTTATAGCAGTATGTTATGGTGTTAAAGATTATTTTGTTTTTAGATACTGTGACTTCTTTGTTGCCTCTTCTGTTAGAGGACTTTCTCTTTTTTTGGACTGGGAAATTGTCAGAGTATATACTCTTTCAGGATAATACAAACATGTTTGTAACTTACAGCTCTTATAAGTTGTAATCATGCAATATACAAATGATTCATCAAGTAAATAATTATTGACTGTCCTAAATGCCAGATACTGAGCTAAGCACCGAAGGAACTAAGGCAGACTAGGCATCAGCAGTACAAGATGAATGAGACAGTTCTTGGTTCCAGCATAAGTGAAACAGACAAATAATTATTGATATTTATAAACAATATTATAAAAGTGTAGCCAGAGTGCTAAGAAAATGATAGAGAAGGGCGGGTTTAGTCTTGTGACAGGCTGTCAAGGAGAGCTCCTCAGAGTTATCGACATTTAAGCTGAACCTTAGTAGGATCAGATTGTAAGCACTTGCCTTAGAGAAAGTACCTTCTAGACCAGGAGAAGAACATGAGCATAATCACAGAGATGTAGAAGAAATGGTGTACTTGAGCAACTGAGTGGTCCAGTAAGGCCAGAGGTAGGGTGAGGTAGTATAATCTGTGGGCCTTAAATACCATGATAGAAATATGGATTTTACTGTGGTCACAATTGAAGATAGGGATTGAAGCTGTCACTAGGATGTCTTGAAAACTGAGTTTTTATTAAACAGTTGCCAACATTTTAATATGTTTTAGGGGCAGTACGAATAGGAATGATTGATGGAGAATGTGTTGTTAACCCAACACGAAAAGAAATGTCTTCCAGTACTTTAAATTTAGTGGTTACTGGAGCACCTAAAAGTCAGATTGGTAAGTAGTTTAAGTGGTAGATTTATTCTGGATTTTACTTACAAGTTCTGGCTTCTTAAAAATGCATTTAAACTCTTTTTTTGTATGTGCGCTTTGTTAATTAGCCATAAAGATATTTGTTTTATTGCTGCCCTATTTTGGTAGCGCTCTTGCTTCATATCAGACAATACCTAAAATTATAGACTGTTATACCACTCTAATTGAAATATACAAAAATCGTTATCAAGATAATTCTAGTAATTACTTTTAGACAGATAAGCTAGTCTAAAATTTGAAGTTCCAACTATGGTAGTAAATTAATTGTTTCATTCATTTAAATATGTTAATTTGGCTAATGCAGTCATTCTAAGTCTGTTTGTTGTCCTCTGAGAAAGAGGTATCATATTTCCAGTAGGTGGAAAACTAGTAATAAAGTAGAAGAAAATGCTCTGACCATGGGCCACCTTCACTCCTTCTAACTAAAATGTCATAATTGCATGAATGAAAATCAGGGGCTGGTTCTGTTGAAGAAGAATGGGCTTTAACAGTCCAAATGACCTGGGTTTGAAACCCAGCATCTGCCGCAGTTAACCATGGACAAATTAATTAAGGTCTCTTAGCAGTTTATTCTACTATGTGACATGTGATATCTGGAACTTTTTGACAATGGATCTTCTAATGTGGGAACATTTTGATGAAACATAAACTGTTAAAACTTTTAGTTCTTTTTCTGTACAATTAATGTGTGAAACACCTCATTTCCAGCTTCTTCTTTTGGAGTGTTAGTAATAAGTTAGAATTAGATACTATCAATATATATGATAGACAAAACACATGAAACAGGAGTTGTGTATTGTCTACATGTTAGTTAGGGATTGTGTGGTTAAACTAAATAACAAGGCTTAAACAAGATAGGAACTTATTTTTCTCTCAAGTAACAAAAATTCAGAGGTAATAAGTCCAGGACAATTATAGCAGCTCCATAATGTCTTAAGAAATCTAGATTCTTTTTAGCTTTCTACTCTGCTGTCCTCAGGGTGTGGCCCACATCTTCATACTTATGAACAGGCTACCTCTGGCCAACTTTTCTAACTTACAGGCAGGAGAAAGAAAAAAGAAAAAGGGGAATAGAAAAAGGAGTGTGCCCTCTGAGTAAGTCAGCCTCCCTTTTAAAGAACTTTCCCAGAAGTCCCCACATAGCAGTTTCCACTTCCATCTTATTGGACAGAAGTGTGACACATCTGCATCCATGACTACAAGGGAGGCAAGGAAATGGTTTTTGGATTCTACCTTGAGAAGGTGGGGAACTATTAAAATATAGAGAGGATTCCAAAGATATGGGGAGGCTCTGAATAACAAATGACCCCTACATCATATTTGAGCATCTCAGAAAGGGCCTTGAGCAGAGTATTGGTTTACTATTTGAAGTTCACTTGGTCTCCATCTGAAATTTTTTTTGCTGAAAGTTACAATGTTCATTTAATTCCAATTAGTAAATTGATTTGGCTTCTTTACAGGGCCATTATGATTAGAATCAAGGTTTGTAAAGTACCCGGCATAGTACCTAGTACCTAGTAAGCAAACAGTTAATACCTGCTATTACCATTAAGACACAAAATAAACTTGCTTCTAAATGGTCATATAGCTTCTATCTGCCTTAGAATTTGAACCCCTCTAATTTTATTTTTTTTTTAATTTTTTTTTTTTGCCGTACGCGGGCCTCTCACTGTCGTGGCCTCTCCCGTTGCAGAGCACAGGCTCAGCGGCCATGGCTCACGGGCCTAGTCGCTCCGCGACATGTGGGATCCTCCCAGACTGGGGCATGAACCCGTGTCCCCTGCATCGGCAGGCGGACTCTCAACCACTGCGCCACCAGGGAAGCCCTGAACCCCTCTAATTTTAAGTAGATATTGGACGAATGAACTAAGGATCTTTACCGTTATCTGTGGCATGCCACAGAAACCCGATAGGCAGCATTCCAGCTGGCTGTTCTCACCCATTCCTCTCTAGATGGAAGAATGAAACCAGAAACTGCTTAAACCGTCACAGTGTAGTCTTGAGTAATTATAAGGAGGCTGAACGTGATTCAGAACCAACCTGTAAGGAGACTGGTTTCAGAAGTTACCAGCATCCATTTTATGACTTCCGCATCACTATTTTCATGAAGATATTCAGCCAGTACTCTGTACTTTTGTCAAGGTATACCAAATATACATTTGACCCCATGTTCATGTGTTAAAGTTAATATTGGGTCCAAGTCAAATATCATCATCATGGAACTTCTGGGATACAAAAAAGTAATTGCTACCATTTCATTATTAAAATATTTAGGGCTTCCCTGGGGGCGCAGTGGTTGAGAGTCCGCCTGCCGATGCAGGGGACATGGGTCCGTGCCCCGGTCCGGGAAGATCCCACGTGCCGCGGAGCGGCTGGGCCCGTGAGCCATGGCCACTGAGCCTGCACGTCTGGAGCCTGTGCTCCGCAAGGGGAGAGGCCTGCGTACCGCAAAAAAAAAAAAAAAGAAAAAAAGAAATATTTAGTAAACTGGATTTTTAAAGTATGATCTTAAAGGGCAAAAATAAATATTTTTAAATTAATTTTCATTGGAGTATAGTTGCTTTAGAATGTTGTGTTAGTTTCTGCTCTACAGCAAAGTGAATCAGCTATACGTATACATATATCCCCTCTTTTTTGGATTTCCTTCCCATTTAGGTCACCACAGAGTACTGAGTGGAGTTCCCTGTGCTATATAGTAGGTTCTCATTAGTTACCTATTTTATACACAGTAGTGTATGTATGTCAGTCCCAATCTCCCAGTTCATCCCACCCACCCCCCTTGCCCCCTTGGTATTCATAGTTTGTTCTCTACATCTGTGTCTGTATTTCTGCTTAGGGCAAGAATAATTTCTATGCACTATTAGCCACTAGGTTACATCTGCAGCCATTATTCTGCACAGTGCTATTTAGATGCTTGTTTTCAACTGGTACATTTAATATCACTAATCTTTCTGTGTATACTAGGATATAATTTAGGAAAACAGTATACCAGTAACAATTTTTATGGAAAAAAACTGTATCTAGAATTCATAACTTCAACTAATCTCAGAAGTCCTTTACCTTCAACTATTGAAAATGGTTAAGTTCAGAACAATCATTTTGATGAGCTTTTTTGTTTAAAATTTTAGCCTCTATGGCAGTGCTGTCCAGAACTCTGCAATGAAGGAAATGTTTTATATCTGAACATGTGATTACTGAGTACTTAAAATGTGGCTAGTGAACTAGGAACTGAAGTTTTAATTTTATATCATTTTAACTTATTTAAATACAAATAGCTGTATGGCACAGGTAATTATCATATTGAACAGCACAGGTCTACAGACTCAAAACCATAAGGGATTTTCTTATAAAGCACTTTTAAAAGTGAATTGCTTTGGGGCTTCCCTGGTGGCGCAGTGGTTAAGAATCCGCCTGCCAAAGCAGGGGACATGGGTTCGAGACCTGGTCCCGGAAGTTCCCACATGCCATGGAGCAGCTAAGCCCGTGCGCCACAATTACTGAGCCTGTGCTCTAGACCTCGCAAGCCACAGCTACTGCAACCCGCACGCCTAGAGCCCGTGCTCCGCAACAAGAGAAGCCACCACAATGAGAGGCCCACGTACCACAACGAAGAGTAGCCCCCTCTCGCTGCAACTAGAGAAAAACCCACACACAGCAACAAAGACCCAATGCAGCCAAAAAATAAAACAACAACAACAACAAAATGAATTGCTTTGAAATTTAATTGATGAAAACAAAGTCTGAGTAATATTCATTTTCTTTGCCATATTCTCTTCTTTAAATGAATTTACTGAGGTATAATTTATATACATTAAATGCATGTTTGGGACTTCCCTGGTGGTCCAAGTGGCTGGAGCTCCGTGCTCCCAGTGCAGGGTCTGGGGTTCAACCCCTGGTCAGGGAACTAGATCCTGCATGCATGCTGCAACAAAGATCCCACACACTGCAATGAAGATCCTGTGTGCTGCAACTTAAAAAAAAAGATCCCATGTGCCACAACTAGAAAAGATCACACATACCACAACTAAGACCTGGTCGCAGCCAAATAAATAAATAAATATTTTTTAAATGCATGTTTTGTTTTTTTAAATTTTTTTAAAATTTGTTTATTTTATTTATTTATGGCTGTGTTGGGTCTTTGTTGCTGCTCACAGGCTTTCTCTCGTTGCGGCAAGTGGCTACTCTTCGTTGAGGTATGCAGGCTTCTCACTGCGGTGGCTTCTCGTTGGAGAGGATGGGCTCTACGTGCGCAGGCTACAGTAGTTGTGGCACGCGGGTTCAGTAGTTGTGGTTCACGGGCTCTAGAGCGCAGGCTCAGTAGTTGTGGTGCACAGACTTAGTTGCTCCGCAGCATGTGGGATCTTCCCAGACCAGGGCTTGAACCCGTGTCCCCTGCATTGGCAAGCATATTCTTAACCACTGTGCCACCAGGGAAGCTCTAAATGCATGTTTTTAAATTTCCAATTTAAATCTGTGAAAGTGAGAGGTCATGGGAATACAGATAAGAAAAAGGATATAACCATCTCCATATCATGGTATCAGAGAAAGCATCTTCATGCCTCAAGTGAAGAACTGAAACCTTACCTCCCTTTACCCTCCCCCATGTATATTCGTTTATCTATATTTAGAACCACAACAGGGAAGTGTCACAATTTTTGCTTTTGCTTCAACCATCAGTTTAGAAAATTCCAGAGAAGGAAAGTGTATTGTACTTACCAGTATTTCTGCTTAACATGTTCTTAACATGGTTTCTTCCTTTATTGTTTGCTTTCTGTTTAGAGAACTTTCCTTAGCCATTTTAGGGTGACACATGTTCTTCTTTCTCCTTCATCTAAGAGTCTTGATTTCTCCTTCATTCCTAAATATCTTCACTGGGTATAGGATTCTGGGATGACAGTTCTTTTCTTTCAGCACCTGAAAAATATTATGCCTCTTCCTTTTGGCCTCCATGGTTTCTGATGATAAATCTGCTGTTGTTTACTTTTCCCATATGAGTAAGGTGTCATTTTTCTCTGGCTGGTTTCAAGATTTTTTTCTTTGTCTTTGGTTATCAGAAGTTTAATTATGATGTGTCTTTCTTTGGGTCATCCTATGTAGGGTTTATTCAGCTTCTTGAATATGCAGGTTTATGTCTCTGCCAAATTTGGGGAGTTTCCAGCTATTTTTTTTTCCCAGTACTTTTCAGCCCTGCCATCTTTCTCCTCTCTTGCCAGGACACCAATGACAAGTGTTATATCTTTTGTTACACTTTCCCAGGTCTGCTTCAATTGACTGATGGAATTCCAACATATGAAGCATATAAGTAGATTTTTTTCATTCTCGATTATGCCTAGAAGCCTTAGAAGTGACTTTTTAGGCAATAATAAATCTTAATGACAACATTATGTGGTTAAACATATTAGTTATGATGGCAGCTATGTATTACATGATCTTTGACTTTGGACAAGTTGAGGAATGCCAGAAATGGCAACAAGTTGGCAGGAGTCTATTCAGCCTTGTTGAAACCAAAGCCAAAGCTGAATAGTAGATTTTAGCTAGATACCATGCTAGAAGCCTTACTTTGGAGCTTCCCTGCTTTACACAGGAGTTTTACTGTTACAGAACTATAAAAACAACCTTTTATGGTAGTAGCTAGGGTTCTCTAGTTGGCTTACTTGAAACAGTATCACTACAAAGATTTCCCCACCTGTGCAAGAATTAGACAATGTGACAATGACCAAACTAAGTGGGAGGTCACATCAAATATTGTTAAACAGGAAACATTTATTGGCCACCTATTGTGCTGATATTGTAAAATTTCATTTTAAATACATTTTAAAAAAAGATGCAATTGTACACATTAAAAGATGGAATTTTATAGTATTTGAATTATATCTTATAAAGCTGTTATAAAAAGTTGTGTGCATAGTTTATTTTCTTTTCCATTTCATTTTTTATGAGAAATCTCTCATTAAATTTATGAAGAATATAAACCTAACTTCAAATATCAAGGTTTCTTTATTCATTTACTACTGTTTATATTTTGGAATTATGTTGATTCTGAGGAAAGAAATCAAAAAGGATTAATAAAATTCATCTGTAGTATTTATGTCATGTCATGGTATTTGAAAATGCTATATTGGTAAAAGGTTCAATGGCAGTCCTTTTTTTTTTCTTTTTTTTTTTTTAGTCATGTTGGAAGCCTCTGCAGAGAATATTTTACAGCAGGACTTTTGCCATGCTATCAAAGTGGGAGTAAAATATACACAACAAATAATTCAGGGCATCCAGCAGTTGGTAAAAGAAATTGGTGTTGCCAAGAGGACACCTCAGAAGTTATTTGTTCCTTTGCCAGAGATTGTGAAACACGCTCATAAGTAAGAACATCTGTACAAAAGAAAATATGAAAGTGTCACCAGATTTAATTTCCTCTCAGAAAAAACTTCTCACGGAAGCATTGTCCATGCATTACTTCTTAAATAGCACCCTTCTATTTTAAGAGTCATTGCCATAAATACCAATCTAATGCTTTAAAAAGGATAAACCCACATCCCTCTTGAAGGGCCTAAGTTTGAATCTCAAAGGAAAGGGGAGAGTGAGTTTACTGGTGAAGATTCAGATCATCCTCATATCTCTTTGTGTCAAGGAAAAAGAGTATATAAAGCATAAGATATTTGAATATCTAAGGAAACTGTTGAGGTTCTTGAAAAGAAATACAATCACCACTATATGCCCAGTCCTTATAATAGTGCCTGCACATAAGCACTCAGTAAATTCTGAGTGAATGACCAGAAATTTATTTGAAATAAATTGAAAAAGTTAATATTTCCATTAGTATGAGTCTCACAGCCATTACTCAGAGATTAAAGAGTTATATACACTGTCCCCAACAAAAGCATTGCCTGCAATAACAGCCAAAACACATAGAACAGAAAAAAACAACTGGTCATATGAGAGAGACTGAGCAGAGAGAAAGAGAAAAATCTAAGGTGAAATTAATTGAACAATTAAGAATGGAGGGCATGTGTGTGATTCCCTTAAGATGTGAGGAGAAAGAAATTTGTGTTTTGTATCTTATTATAAATAGTAAACAGATTAGCAGTGTTATAGAGCAATAAATACATATTTTTAATTCTTTATGAAATGTTAAATATTTTAGCTTATTATTAAATATTTCAGTTTTGTTTATAATAGACACTGCCTACTGTTTCCAAATATGCTGACATTTATTTTGTGCTTAAAATAGACTCGCCATGGAAAAACTCTATGCAGTTTTTACAGATCATGAACATGATAAAGTAGGTATACCTGAATGATGAAGTAGGTATACCCGAATTTTGTTTATATAATTGTTCTGGGAATTCTTTTTTGTCATAGCTTACACAGTTTTGTTTATGAATATTTGTCCTATTTTTATGAAAAATCTCTAAACAGAAAGCTAAATAAAAGCCTAGCTGTTTGCTTCTCCATTCTCCTTTTGTTGGGAAGGAAGTTTTAGGGAAAACTTTTAGGGAAGTGTGGAAATATATTTAAATCAATTAAACAGGTAATATTCCCTACAAATCAATAACCAGTTTCAATATTTTAAAGAATGTTACCATTAGAGAAATCTGATTACTATTACAATGTGTTAATTGTATAATAATCTAAAAAAATAGAAATGTTAAATATAATAACTGAACCTCAACTTTCTTTTAGATTTCCAGAGATGAAGCCGTTAACAAGATTAGATTAGATACAGAGGAACAACTAAAAGGTAATTTTTTTTTTTTTTTAGTTTAAAAAATATTTAAAGGAAATAATAGATTTTAAAGTTTCAGTTGTGAGACCTTGAACAAATCAGTTATTCTCATTACTACATTATTACTTAAAATAATGATACATCCCAAGGTTACTGTTAAATTGACCTCTATAAATGGGTAAGAACTGCACCTGACATAGAGTGGGCACCAATAAATGCTGAATGTGAGGTATTCCTGACCTTTTCTGGATCAAACTCACACTCCAAAATGGGTATCATTGTTTCCTGTCATGAAAATCTAAAAGATATTCTTTAAAATTCTTGAGTTCTTAATTTGTAAAATTGCAATACTAATAATACATGTTTTGTGGGGATTGAATGAATAAGTCATTTACATCTGCGCCTGGCACATAGCAAGTGTTCAGTAAATGTTAACTGATGTTGTTATTATTAACATGTGGAATTGTAAAATTTAGATTTTAGAGAATCTTGCTCTCTAAAAATTATTAAACAAAGGATTTGATTGTTTTAATATCAATCACAAACTGCATGTGTACCAGGCATGACATATAGTTCTCGTTAATTTTTCTGCTAACAGACAAATAGTCTCTCACCTGAGTATCTTATTTTAAGACAAAAATTCTGCTGCTAGCCTTGATATTAAGGCCATTACCTATAATTGCCATTGAAAAAGTTTGGTCTTTTCTCACTATATTTCATCCTATTAAGAATTAGAAGTTGTTGAACTGAATGAATAAGCATTTTCAGAACTCTAATGGAAAACTGATGAATTCATAAAAGTGTTAACAAAAGATCAAGATGAAAAAAAATTAATTACATGGGACTGAGTGAACTGATGAGGATGATTATAATTTTTGTGACTTTCTGTTTGAATAAAAAAAAAACTTTGAAGCATTTAGTACAAAATACAGGTTAATATCTTTATAACTTTGACCTGGGAAATAATTTCTTAAACAATTTACAATAAAAGAGCTAATCATTAAAAAAAAGAGAGAGGGAAGCTGTATAACACCTGTTGCCTTATTTAAAAAGAAAAGTGATTTTGTGTTGGTATTAATACATAATAGAATACCTTCATGACCCTCTGGGTTCATAGGATATTTTAAATGTTTTGTTACTAATTATTTTCCTCTCTAAGTGCAACTCTGTTAAAGCATAAAAATTCATATTAAAATATAATATTTAAAATTATTCTTGCCTGATGAAGACACAATTCTTAATATATCTCTCTGTGGCCACTTCTTGTGTTCTGGTTACTTTAAAGTTATATTTAATAAACCAATTGCTTATGAGAACAGTGCTTAAAACTTGGCATAAATCAATTGGTAAGATAAAGTAGCTGAACATTTAAAAGCATAAGCTTAGGCCGACAAATCTGTATTCAGGTTACAGCTGTCAGTTACTACCTGAGTGATCTCAAGCAATTTACTCCTCCTCTTTAGGCCTGTTTTTTCTTCTGTAGAATGGGGATAATAGTAATAGAATTTACCTCATAAATTCCTATAAAGATTAAAGGCATTTTTAAAAAAACATGTAAATTACCTGGGTTATGAAAGAACTTGATAAATGTTAACTAAAAACTAGTCGGTAGGGATTTGTAACATATAAAAAAAATTATTCCTCTATTTGTGGACTAAGATAAAAAGATCCTAAGGCAAAACAGTTAAGGAGACTACCTTAAAAATATCAGTTAAACCTTCTCATGATATGGTTGGCTAGATTTGTCAGATAACATAATGTAATAGAAAGCTGATTTCAAAGCACTATTCTGGTAGAAAGCAAACTAAGTTCCCATTAACAGTGCATTTGAGGTATAATACTTGTGTCTCTCCTACTTAAAAACATTTAATTTATCTACTTTGAGGACTAAATGTTCAGAGTCAACTCCCTTGGCTTACTTCCATAGTTAATTTATTTGATACTGTGAACTTAGGAGAAATCTTATCTTCCAAAGAGAGAAAATCTTTGTTTTGGTTTGTCTTTTCTTCTACAGAAAAATTTCCAGAAGTTGATTCCTATGAAATAATAGAATCCTTCAATGTTGCTGCAAAGGATGTTTTTAGAAGTATTATTTTGAATGAATACAAAAGGTAAACATACCCTTTTTTGATGGAATTGAAGGCAAGTTTCCTCAAAAGTGGCAACTTGCTCAAAGCAAGAGACTTTTTTTTCAAATAACAGGAAAGAATTATATAATGTTTATTTTATAAATGGATACCTGTTGAAGAGTGTGTGTATTGGGTAGATGTGTTCGTCCCTTTGTGGGCCTTGTATAGAGCACTGCTTCACAGCTGTGACTGCATGTTAGAATTACCTGCAGAGCTTTTTAACAATATAAGTGTTATGGGTCACAACCCTTGAAATTCTGATTCAGTGGGACTTAAGATGGGGCCCAGGTATCTACATTATTTTTTTTAAGTTCTACAGGCGGTTATGACATGCAGTTCAAGTTGAGAACTTCCTGGTAGGATTCAAAAGATAATGTGTGATTTTTCTGACTTCCAACACTGCTTTACTTAATTATTTCCTTTATTACTGTAGGTGCGATGGTCGAGATTTGACTTCACTTAGGAATATAAATTGTGAGGTAGATATGTTTAAAATTCTTCATGGATCATCATTATTTCAAAGGGGACAAACACAGGTAATATATGTAAAAAGCTACAATTATCTGCCAATACAGGATTGCTTAATTAGTTCTAATAGAAGTACATTACGTAGGTTTTGGTAGCATATGGAATATATTATCTATTCAGAGTACTTTGATTTTTTAAAAATGTTTAACAGTCAAGATAATGAACATATCAGTCATCCCCAAGAGTTTGCTCATGCCTCTCTGTAGTCTCTTCTTCCTGCTCCACTCCCTTTCCTTAGGCAACTACTGATCTGCTTTTGTCACTGTAAATTAGTGTGCATTTTCTAGAATTATCTGGTATTTTTATTACATTTTTCTTTTAATCTTAAGTACACAAAATTAAGTCACTCTTACTCCTCAGTTTATGACATATTGGCATTGTTGGTCTATGGCCAGGCCCTCACTTTTTTTCTCCATTTAGCCTGAACCTTAGTCCTATTCTTTTCCTTTACCTATTCCCTTATATTTAACATATATGTGTATGCATTGTTTCATGTATGGTATTATGCTTTATTTTAATTATGTTAATCACTAAGTTTGCCCATCTAACGGGTACAAAGTGGTGTGTCATTGCTTTCATTTGTGTTTCCTGATGAGGAATGAACATCTCTTTATATGATAGTCAATTAACATGATAACTGTATAAACCATACCCTGGGGGACTGCATACCTCCAGGGCACTCTTTTCACAAAGATAATGTCCCTAGAGTTGAGCAGAGTTGTAGCCCTAGTTAAGCTTTGCTCTTTTGTGAATCTGTTCATATCCTTTGACCAATTTTTTTTTCTTTTTTAATATGGTTTACTGTCTTTTTCCTGCTGTTTTTCACTGAGTTCTTATGTGTTTTAAATATTAATCCTTTTCAGTAACCATAATTTGTATATATCATCTCCCTCTTTGCCATGTCTTTTAACTTTGCTTGTGGTAGCCTACTATAAGCATACCTTGGAGATACTACAGGTTCAGTTCCAAACCACTGCAATAAAGTGAATATCACAATAAAGCAAATCAGACAAATTTTTTGATTTCCCAGTGCATATAAAATTTATGTTTTATACTATACTGTAGTCTATTAAGTGGGCAATAACATTACATCTAAAAAAACAATGGACAAACCTCAATTTAAAAATACTTTATTGCTAAAAAAATGCTAACTATCATCTGAGCCTTCAGCAAGTCATAATCTTTTTGCTGGTGAGGTTTTGAAAATTTCGAGGATTATCACAATGTAACACAAAGACACAAAATGAGCAAATGCTGTTGGAAAAACGGTGCTGATAGACCTGCTTGACACAAGGTTGCCACAAACCTTCAATTTGTAAAAAAGGCATTATCTGCAAATAATTAAAAAGTTAAACACAATAAAGTGAAGTGCAGTATAATGAGGTATGCCTGTATATGTCTACAGTGAACCTGAAATCTTTACTTTTGAGGTCTTCTTAAAGAAATCCTCCCTTATCCCAAAGTCACAAAATTATGCACCTACTTCTATTAACTTTCTAGGTTTAGCTATTAAATTTAGACTATTAATCTATCTTGCAGTTTATTCCTATACAAGGTATTAAGTAGAACTCTCCAGAGTGAGCCAATTTTGCAACACTGTTTACTAAAAATTCATTTTTTTCCCATTGATTTGTAGTGTTACCTTATCATATTCAAAGTTTATAAATACATGTTTGAACTAAACTCTCTTCCATTGTTCTGTGAGTTACCTGGGCCAGTGTCAGACTGTTTTAATTATTATAGTTTGGGGATATATTTTAATATCTGAGGGGCAAATCCTCCCTTTTTATTCTTCCTTCTCTTCCCCTCCCCCCAAATTGTCTTAGCTTTTCTGTTACATTTGTTCTTTCATTTAAATTTTAGTATCATATCAAGTTCTGAAAAAAATCTTTCTATCCAATACGATTTAGATTGGTTTTGCACTAAATTTACGGAATGAGTAAAAAATGATATTTTTACAATTTCAATCACAGTCTTTACAATAAACATAGTCTACCTCTCCTTTGATTTGGGTTTTCTTTTATGGCTTTTAATAAAAACTTTTAAAAATAACTATTAAATTTTGTATACTTTTGTTAGCCCTTCTGACAATCTCTGTCTTTTAACTAGAGTGTTTTAGTTCATTAGTGTTCAATTTAATTTTTTGAGTTTAGTCTGTCATTTTACTATTTGTTTTTGTTTAGCCCCTCTGTTTTTTGTTTTTCTATTCTTTCTGCCTTTTTAGATTAATTGAATATTTTTTAGATCTCCATTTGAATTTGTCTGTTTGCTTTTTAGCTATACCTCTGTGTTATTTTACACTGGTTACTACAGAGAATACAGTGTACATTCTTCTCACAGTCTGTTTACAGTTAATTTTTTTTCACTTCACACAAAATGAGTAAAGTTTGCAACCACTTACGTCCATTTGCCCCTCCTTCCATCCTTTATGCTGTAGTTGTGTTATGAGTTACATCTACATGTGTTGTAACTCCACAAAGCAACATTATAACTTTTATTTTAAACAGTTACATACTTAAAGAAGAGGGAAAAGATAGTCTTTTATATTGACCCACATATTTACCATTTCTGATGCTTTTTTATTCCTTCCTGAAGATCCAAGTTTCCATTTAGTATTATTTTGCTTCAGTCTGACAGGACTTCATTTAGTATTGTCCTATGGATGTTCTGATAACAAATTCTTATTTTTCATTTATCTGAAAATGTCTTTATCTTTTTACAAAGAATCTTTTGCCAGAATATAGATTCTGGGTTGATGCTTTTTTCTTTCAGAACTTAAAGAAATGGCCTACGGTTTTGTTCTCCTTTTTTTTCTGATGAGAAATCAGGGCTCATTCAAATCATTGTTCCCTGTATGTTATTTTTTGTTTTCATCTGGGTGCTTTCAAGATTTGTCTTTGGTTTCAGCAGTATGACTATGAAAATTGTGGTTTTCTTTTATTTATCCTACTAAGAGTTTCTTGAGCTTTAAACCTATAAATTTGTATCTTTCATCAAACTTGAGAAATTTCAGCTGTAATTTCTTCAAATTTTTTTTCTTATTCTCTCTTTTCTCTCATTCTGGGGTTGCAAGTACATATATTTAGTCCTTTTGATATTGTCCCACAGGTCCTGGAGGCTATGTTCTTTTCTCCCTCCCTCGTTCTGTAGAGTGGGCAATTTCTTCTAATCCATCTTCATGTTCAGTGACTCTTGCCATCTTCTTTCCATTATGATTTATTTTTCAGTTCTAGAATTTCTGTTCTTTTTTATGTGCTTGCATATAATTATGATAGCTATTGAAAATCCTTGTCTGTTAATCCAACATCTGAATCAGCTCAGGGTCAGTCTCTATTCATTTTCTTTTCTCTTGAGAATGGGTCCCATTTCCTGTTGTTTTTTTTTTTGAAGGTTGTATCCTGGATGTTGTGAATGATACATTGTAGAGTCTTTGGATTATGTTATGTCCCTACAGTCTTCTTAGATTAACCTTATTTTTTTTTTCCCCAACTTTTTTTTTTTTTTTTTTTTCGGTGCATGGGCCGCTCACTGTTGTGGCCTCTCCCGTTGCAGAGCACAGGCTCCAGACACGCAGGCCCAGTGGCTATGGCTCACGGGCCCAGCTGCTCCGCGGCATGTGGGATCTTCCCAGACCAGGGCATGAACCCGTGTCTCCTGCATCGGCAGGCGGACTCTCAACCACTGTGCCACCAGGGAAGCCCCATTTTTCCCAATTTTAAGCAGTTAGTTTTATTGGCTGAACCTTTTTTGAGGATTCCTTTAGGGTCAGGTTTTAAAATATTCCTCTTCCTGTCCTCCTCCCCCAGCACTCCCTAGTGCTTTACATATGTAGTCTATGTGATATTAGACTTCTGGATTATTGAGATTTACACATAGTATTTATAATGTGTAAGTAATATAATTTCTAATGTTTATGGAATGAATAAATGTTTGTACCTTGGCAAGCTTTGAATAGAATGTACTTATCACATTTCTTTAAAAGCTAAGTGGGTTCTTCAAATGTTTTTAGTTTTCATCTTCGTTGTTAGTAAATTAAAGCCTGAGGAATTTTTTTTTTTTTTTTTTAAAGATGTTGGGGGTAGGAGTTCATTTATTTATTTATTTATGCTGTGTTGGGTCTTCGTTTCTGTGCGAGGGCTTTCTCTAGTTGTGGCAAGTGGGGGCCACTCTTCATTGTGGTGCGCAGGCCTCTCACTATCACAGCCTCTCTTGTTGCGGAGCACAGGCTCCAGACGCACAGGCTCAGTAGTTGTAAGCCTGAGGAATTTTATTTCTTCTTTTTTAGGTGCTTTGTACTGTTACATTTGATTCATTAGAATCCAGCATTAAGTCAGACCGAATTATAACAGCTATAAAGTAAGTTATGTTTTTGGGTTGTGATGTTACAATATATAATTCATGTGGTATATTATTATTCATTATTCTTAAAACCTGTATCTCTGTACTTCATTTTTCTATTTACATAATAGTGATTTCAAGGGTTTTTTGTGCTGTATTTGTCTCCTAACTCATCTGTTAGAACAAGTTTTGGTAAAGCATTTAATTCTTTTTAATATGGGTACATTTAGTTTATTATCTCTAGAACCATTCCTCTGGACAGACTTCCTGGGTAATCTTGAATGGATAGGTTTTTCTGTTGAATATTGTAAACAACAGAGCAAATAAATAATAAGCAAGAATCCCAGTTCCCAAAAAGAATCTGGAAGTTAAAAGAAAAAAACTTATCTAATCCCAAAGCACATTTGAATTTGTGTTAAAAATAATACTTGGTTTTCCTCCACTGTTCCTAAAAAGTCAGCGGTAAAATCACATTGATCAATTTTAGATGATGAGAATCTATATTACAGTCCCCACCAGCATTTATGCATCAGAGTTCTGGAACTCACAGCCACAGATCTTCCTCAGTGCCTAACAGGGTTGCTTCCCTTTCCTTTATTAAGGGTCTCAGAAGACCAAAGGACTCTGCCTCCCTCTTCCTTCTGCCCAACCGATGAGGATAATCCCCAGTATCTTCAGGATAGCATCACTAATTGTTTTTCATGTACCTAGTAAAAATAACAATGCAGTTGTATGTGTAAGACTTACGTTGTTCATCATAATCATAATTCTTTGTGGTGGGGGAGCTCTTAAACTTTTGTATTTAAATTCCCATCTAGACCAAAACGTGGTTGCCCTATCCTTCTTCATTTTGACTCCTTCTAGGAGGCAACACAGCTTCATAAGAGTGTGCACTGGGTTTGGCCAGCATACCTCTCTGTGTTCTAGTCCTAAGTCTATAACCTCTGTAAATGAGGGCATACACATCACTGAACCACGCTGGTCTTTGGTTTCCTCATCTTACACAGTGCAGGTACTGGGCTAATTATCCCTAGCCTCCTCTCTAGCCCCTAAATCTATGATTCCTTTAGTCTTCTGAAGGTGTCTGGTTTTTAAATTTCTTTCCCCAAGGCTGTAATTTATGGTTGTGCAGATTCAGCCCTGGCCCAGAACTTTCTAAATCCTCTGTACGAGAGGTGCCTTTTGTAATCCCACTCAAAGGGGACACTGTTTGTGCCAAGAACCTGTATATGCTTGTCTTTTCCTCAGTTAAAAATAAATCTGGTTTCCTGCTTCCAGAATTTTGTTCCTTCTCATGCTTATTCTCCCCATTATTCTAGATTCAGTCATAACAGTTCTCTTTTCAAACCCTGAAAAAAATATTTGCTTGTCAGATCTCCTGATTGCTCTCAGCTGTATCATTTCAGTTACTGATCTTCATTTCACATGTTTGACTGGGAGGAAGATCATAACTCTGAGATTTAAGTAATGTGTTTATATTTAGGATTCTCACTATGTATTAATGCTTTAAGATGCATCTATTGTCTTAGTATTCAAATCTGGATATCTAAGAGCTTTATTTTAAGCAAAATGGTTTTCTTAAATCTGTGTAGAATTCATTCAGAAGCCCCAGAAAAAAATACTGTTTCTGACATTCATCCTTCTAATTCTTCTGGTATTCAATTTCAGACCAACTCTCCTTAATAACCAATTGTTTCTTAAATCTCCCTTACATCTTTTTTAGTTGTTTATTGAATAAATCTGTATCTGTGTGATTTTTTTTTTAATATTATGCTTTTTGTTTGCAGTGGGATAAAAGATAAAAATTTCATGCTTCACTATGAGGTAAGATGAATTTTTTTCCCAATATTTTATTATGAAAGATTTCCAGAATACAGCAAAGTTGAAAGAATTTTACAGTAGATATCAGTATATCCACTACCTAGGTTCTACCATTAACATTTTACTATGCTAGTTTTATCATATATATATCACTGTTACTTTATTGCTTACAGAAGGGATTTAGAGAGACAAGTAGTAGCTTTCCAACCAACAACTTCCTGTCTGAGTCATACATAAAACTTATAGTAGAGAGTACTATATTGGTCAAGAAAGAGTTGTAACTGTTCACATGTGTTTCAGACAAGTGGGGCTTTTCAAATACCTCAACTGACAAATCACCATCTCCCTTTAGTTCATATTTTTACTCATTTGATTAGTAGTAAAAGAACTGAGGTATTTAATGTTAAACTACTTTATATGAAATCATTACATATAATTGAGTTTGGGATTGACTTTATTCAAAACTAATCCTAAGGGACCAGATACAACATTGACTTTATTCAAAACTAATCCTAAGGGACCAGATACAACACAACCATATAGCACTTTAGTTTTAGTATTTGAAGCATACATGCTGGGAGGCTAGTGTAACATAGCAGGTCTTTTGAGTGGCCATTGTTGATTGCCCAGAATCCCAACATCTCAGTTTTGTTGAATCTGCTATAGTTAATAGAGAACATTTCATGTAAAAATAATATGCTAGAGAATATCCATAAAGCTGGAGATTCTCACAGGTTTTAAGTCCCTAATATCCTGTTTTGGATATAAACAGATGCTACAGAAGCCACAGAGGAATAGTAATTGATAAGGCACATCCTTTGTCAAGAGCTGAAGAGCACATGGCAACCTTTAAAAAAGGGCACCTGCGAAAAATGCAGCTCTAGCTGATTATTAGGCAAAGAGGTGAGGGCGGGGGCAGGAGAAAGATATGGGCCGTTATTGCTGTATTGTCCCATTTTTAAAAAACCTTTTTATCATAAAATACAGATACTGAAAACCATATAAAACAAAGGATGACTTAATGGGTTTTTATAAGGCAGACACCCTTGTAACCACCACCCAAGTCACAGTATAGAATGTTGCCAGTCACCCCAGAAGCTCCTCTGTGTTTTTCATCCCAGTCTTAATACCCCTCTTCCCCTGAAAATAACTACTCTCCTAAGTTTTATAGTAATCACTTCCTTGGATTTTTATTGCACATCCTTAGGTACTATAGTGTAGTCTGGTCCATTTTTTTAAAATTTGGTATTTCTTTGTCTCCTTTAATCTATAGGTCTCTCCTCTATCACATTCTTTTCTTTACAGTCTTCCTGTTGAGGCCACAGAGCCATCTGACCTGTAGTGCTCCCCACAGTCTGGGTGCTGCTGATTGCACTCATGGTGCAGTTCAGCACGTTCCTCTCTGTCTTTCTGTCTCCTGCAAATTGACTGCTAGATCCAGAGGCTTTATCAGATTCATGTTCCATCTCTCCTTTTTAAAAACATTCCAGATTTTATGGGAAATTTCTCAATTTTTTAAATGACTGCAACTAGTTCACATTCTTTTAAGACGATATATCGATCAAATAAAATGGTTTGCAACCCCTGGCTAAAGTAAAACCCTTATTGAAAAAGATCTGTTTCCTCAATGTGCATTTTTTAAAAATACGAATCAAAATTTTCTTCGAATCAAAATTTCTTGTATTACAAAAATAAAGTATTTTGTTATTGTTAACAATTTAAACATTATAGAAATTTGTGGTGTAAATCCCCATAACCATCCATTTCCCACCGCAGGTCACATAAACACTAGAAATAGCTACTTTTAGCAATTTGGTATATGTTTTAGATGTCCAGATATTTTCTGTGTGTATATGAATGTAATTTTTTTTTTTTTTTTACCAAAAATGAGATTCTACTGTTTTGTAACTTATTATATATATGGGATATCTTTCCATGTCATTTTGTATATGTATGTGGTTTTTGTTTTTAAGTTTCCTCCCTACGCAACTAATGAAATTGGCAAAGTCACTGGTGTAAATAGAAGAGAACTTGGGCACGGTAAGTACAAATCTGTATATGTACATGGTATTCTTACAGAGACTTAGCATATTTTTTTTGCTTATTATTTTCTATTCTGATTTAGGTGCGCTTGCTGAGAGAGCTTTGTATCCTGTTATTCCTAAAGATTTTCCTTTCACCATAAGAGTCACATCTGAAGTACTAGAGTCAAATGGTATGGTTTTGAAATATATTTTCCTAGTCAAAAAGAACAGACTCCCTGTTATAGTTTTAGCTTTTCATAAATAATGTTACATTTATTACTACAGTACCCAACCCACTGCAAGAGAAAAATGTGTTTAATCATATACTTATCTGAATCTCTGTTCTTTACTAATGAGCTGTTTTGAAAACAATATAATATAAAACAAATATTTCTCTTTATGTGTCTTTTACAATAGATCCAGTTTGGGTTATTTGTTTTATTTTTATAAACAAGCCACAGAGCAAGGCCAGCTTGGAGAGAGGAAGGGGAAAGTATATAGTGAGCCATTAAGCAGGGAATACCTGTCATATATCACAGATATAAGTAGATATCACAGAGAGAGACTGGGCTAAAAGGTCAAATTTATTTTTTGTTTCAAAGGAAATTCCTTTTTTTTTTTTTTTTTCCTGGCAGGGCTGTGCAGCTTGTGGGATTTTAGTTCCCCAAACAGGGATTGATCCCGGGCCCTCAGCAGTGAGAGAGCAGAGTCCTAACCTCTGGAATGCCAGGGAATTCCCAAAAAGTCAAATTTAAATTAAAAATCAGTCCACAGATCAAGGAAAGGTGATATAATCATTAAAGGCAGAAAGAGCATGTGGTTCTCAAACATGTAGCAGACATAGATCAGATGTTCATAGATATTTTTTAAAAAACACCAAAGGTCAGAATTTAAACTAGAGACTTTCTACTGGGTGTGACTAGGCTATAGCTTATGGTCCAGTGAGAGAGCTATAGCCCTGTATCTTTAACTGCCTTCTGATTAAGCAACAGAAGAGGCATGCTGTTTTTTCTGGTAGGTTTCTTCGAATCAAAATCTCTAGCACTGCTGTCCAGTAGAACTTTCTGTAGTGACAGAAATTCTCTCTCTCTGTGCTGTCCAGCTGAGGGACTGAATTTATTTCAAATAATTTAAATTTAGTGCCCACATGTTGCTAATGGCTATCATATTGGACTGTGCAGCTCTGCAGTTTGTGGTTTAGGAAAGGTTGCCTTAAATGCTTTTAAAAAGAAGGAAGGAAAGAATACTGAATATTTAAATTATAAATGAGTATTTGTAAGGAAATAACCAGTAGTATCAATATTCTACATTTAACAAAAATCAGTATTAAAGCAAGTATTTTTATTTCTTTCTTTGTATAGGATCATCTTCTATGGCATCTGCATGCGGTGGAAGTTTAGCTTTAATGGATGCAGGTAAAAGAGTTATGACTCAAAACTACCAAAGCTTATTTATATACATATACTTGATTAGTATAAAATATAGGATTTTTTTTTAATTGAATTTTAGTAAGACTTGAAGAAGTCAGATTACAGATTACCAAACCTGGCCAGAAGGAAGATAGTTACAAAGTACAACTTCAACTATACAGGTATCTGCTGGAATTCTTATTCTTGGCTAAAAGCAATACACTGAAATTATTTACTTGGTGACCCCGTGGGCTTTCTGAGAGCTCTGCAATTAATTCCATTCACTAAGGAAGTTTGGATTAGCAAGCAGGAGTATTAGGACCCATGAAGGAAAGTAACTTTGTAGTCTTTCAGTTGATTTATGCAAGCCCTGAAAAGAACAGTGCCAATCACAGAAGAGTACACAGAACTTCAGGATAAGAAGGAAGACTGCAAGTGGTTCAGTATAATCTCTGGATCTGAAACACCAAAAGGGAGGCAACATGTTAAGAGACTCTGAAAACAGTATCTGCCCAGTCACCATGATGCTATTCAAGAAGAGAAAAAGAAACTAAAGACACTCAAGAGGCCACACAAAGAGTTCCCTATAAGTTCATACATTTACAGTACAGAAAAACAGAAGGATAGAAAGGATAGCATAACCAGGGATGAAATGAAAGAATGGTATAAATGTATAATACCATTTCTAAAAAGATTAAAACTTAAGCCAAAGCAAAAAAGCTAAAACCAATTAAAGGCACTTTTCTAGTTGTGTTCAGTGGAAGGAAAACATAAACTGATATTTAAGGTAGCTGTTTTCACCTTCATGCATTCATTCAACATTTCTATTTTCACCTTCATGCATTCATTCAACAAATCTTTATTGTATGCTACCTCTGTGCCAAGCACTGATCTAAGCTCTTGGGACACAGTGGTAAACAAAACAAAGTTCCTGTCGTCATGGAGGTTGCATTCATCACTCTTATAATCTCATATTGGAAAACACAGAACAAATCCTGAAAAAGGTGATGTGAAAGATAAAAGATCATAAGAGAGTCTTTAACTGCTTTAAATGAATTCAGATCGTTAGGTCTAGACAAAAACCCATCCTAAGTAATGATGAGAACTTCAGGATAAGATAACTGAACTAATTTGGCAGTATTGGAGAAATCATGGCGATTAGTATACCAACGACACAAAGAATTCTTACTTTGAAAAATAAGAAATGTATTTTCTGTAAAGTATAACCCAGTGAAATTGACAGTGACCCTTGGCAAGATTCTTAAATGGTAAAAGAACAGTGTATAAGTATTTTAAGAAAGGAACCAGAAGAGACTCATTTAAAATAAGTCATGCCATAGTAAACTCATTTTCTGTTTTTGAAGATATTACTAGGTTTAGAGTAGAGAGGGAGGGTGCTGCTTGTGCAGTGTATCTAGAGTTCAGCTTGGCAGTTAATGACCTTGGCAGTAAATGATGCAGAAATTGAGAAAGGGTAATAAGTATACCATTTGTAATTGGTTGAAGGGTGAGCAGCCAGGACTGGATAATCTGATGAGTAGGTTCGAGAGGGGTCTCAAGTAGAATACTTGAAGCTGCTCCATCCTAAACCCTGTCCCCTTCAATGTTTTTTGTTATTGACTTGACTAAGGACACTGGCCTTCCAATAAAAAGGATACTGATTAAAAAGGAGTATGTGACTGATATGTTAAATGACAGTTTTTAATCTCTAAAAATCTCTAAAAAAAAATGTTGACAAGATAAAAAAATATGGAGCCAAATAGAAAAAAAATTTGATAAGAATAAATGTCAAATCCTGTGAGAAGAGCCAACAAATGGTATTTGATTCAAACACGAGTGCTTGCCATGTCCTACATCAGACACTCTCTATGCTCCAGAGATACAAATGGTACCCAGTTTTTAAAAAGTTTACAGGAACAAAAACAAAGATAAAGATACTAACATATCAAAGAGATAATACAAATATGTACAATATGGATGAAGAACTAGGTTGAACATAATTGGCTTCATAGAGACATCGACATTTCATCTGGGTTTAAAGGTTGAGTGGTTGTTGGCTAAGCATATTATCAGCAGGGCCCATACTTCATGTGAAAGGAACAACATACGCAAAGTTATGAAACAGTATAGTGTGTTTCTGAAATGTATTTGAAAGAAGTGATGATGATTTCAAAGATCATTATTACATTAAGGAGTTTGAACTTTTAAAGCTAGTATCTCCCAACTCAGTATTCCATAAAATAGAGTACAACAGGATGTTGATTATTGTATACTATGGAAAAAAATTTGTTCTAAAGTAGGTTTGCACAGGGTTAAGCAAGTGTGTTTAATATGGTTTAAATAAACTTAAATATGTTAATGTGAATATTGAATCTCTAGGAGCAGGATATGTACTATTTCCCAAACTTTTTTGACCACAGAACTTAAGTAAAAAATTCCTGGAAGCAGGTAATGGGGAACATGAAGGATTTTATGGAGAAGAGTGGCATGATGCGAATCTGCTTTTTTTCTTTTGGGGGTAGTTTTTCCTAGCTTACATGATAGCCCTAGGGGATGTGGTGGGAGAGAACAGGAGCTGGGGTGCGGGTGGGGTTACTAAAATCTAAAAAACTGGACAGGGAAACTGTTGCCAGGGCAAGAAATAATGTGGACTTGGACTAAAGGAGTCGCAATGGATATTTCAGAACCCAGGACAATTTTTTTAAAAATTTAGAGGATAAACTAATCATATCTTTGTGACTTGATAGGGTATAGGAAATGAGGAAAGACGTGTTGATTCTAGTATGAGTGTCTTATTGCTTTCAACCAAGACAGGGAATGCAGGAGAGAAGGGATTTATTGGGGGTGATTAAATTTTGAATATAATTGTATATATATTTAAGATGTGTTGGGGACATTTAGCTGGAGATGTCCAATAGGCAGATGGGCTGTACAGATCCAGGGTTTAGCAAAGAGAACTAGGCAGGAGGGATAGATTTCTAAGTCATCAACGTTGTAGGTGATAGTTAAAACTGTGGGCATATGTGAGATTGCTTAGAGAATATGAAATGAGGTCTCTGTCACACTCCTTTATACCAAATAAGTTCCAAGTGATCAAAACTTTAAACTTTTTTTTTAATTAAACAAGGAAGATTTTGTGAAAATCTTGAACAGAAAAAAACCTTTCTAGGGAATTCCCCCGAAGTCCAGTGGTTAGGACTCAGTGCTTTCACTACAGTGGCCTGGGGTTCAATCCCTGGTCAGGAAGCTAAGATCCCACAAGCCACGTGGCATGGCCAGAAAAAAAAAAAAAACCTTTCTAAGCAAAATCCAGGAACCATGATTGCATATAAAATCCTCTACAGGAAAAAAAAAAATCACAATAAAGTCAACAAACTAGAAAATAATATTTTATATTACATTTCATATTTATATTTTATTTACCATAATATTCTATATCTTTAACAAAGATCTGTCCATATTAAAAGAGCTCTTACAAATCAATAAGAAAAAGACTAACAACCACATAAAAAAATGGTTCAAGGCCATGAATAGGCAGTTCACAGAAAAAGAAATATAAATGGTTTAAAAACATGAAAAAAAGTTTAACTTCACTCAAACAGAAATCAAGTTAAAAACAGTAAGCTGCCATCTTTATCATTCAGATGGCAAAGGTCAAAAGATCTGAAAAAACTTAACAAGAATACAGAATAGCAGGTACCCTCATATACTGCTGGTAAAAGTATAAAATGCTACACACTGGAAGACAGTTTGACACTATAACAAGTGTAAATTCACACACCCTTTGACTCAGTAACCCCACTTCTATTGTATAGCTTATAAACACATACAGGGAGTACTCTGCAGCCATTCAAAAGAATAAGGTAAAGAAAAGAAAAGATTACACTCACATTTTTACTCCCTCGGTATAATTTTCTGGGAGGATATACAAAAAATCTAATAGTAGCTGTCACGGGAAGGTGGACTAAAGGGCGCAGGCTGGAACGATTTACCAAATACATGATTACTTTTCAAAAAAAAAGAAGAAAAATAAGGCACCAAAAGCAAAGGGCAAAGAAACGGATTACTTAAGAGTTAAGTTTGCTGTTATTAGAGAGGTTTTTGTTGAGAACAAAATTAGAATCATGTTAAGGAGCTTTTATTATACGTTAAAGAGGAAAGGAGACAGTCATATGATTTATTAAGACCTGTACTCTAACTTAGTTTTGGTAACTGTCAATTTAGAACACCATCCAATGTCAAAAGAAGATGAATAACCTATGTTAGGCTGATGTACACACTGCACACAAGTTCTTTTTCTCAATTATAGGAGTTCCAATTTCATCTGCTGTCGCAGGTGTGGCAGTAGGATTGGTCACCAAAAACAATCCTGACAAGGGTGAAATAGAAGATTATCGTTTGCTGACAGATATTCTGGCAAGTATATTCACATTTTCAGATATTTAATGGTGAAGATTATACACACTTTACAAGCATAGTGTGCTTAGAAGAATGCTAGTGCTGGAGAAATAGAAGTCCTTGTTCTTACTTTCCTCTTCTGCATATTTGCCTTGGATTTTATAGGATGTGAGTTAAAAATAAATAATTACAGTATAAGTATCCATAATGGCTCACTTTAGGATGATCATAAATTAATCCTTATGCATTTATGGGGGGGAACATGATCTGAAAATAAAGTGATTTTCTGATGAAATATTTATAACTTAAAAAGCCACAAATTGAAAGCAGTAGTTAATATACAGGTATTTTTTTGTGTATAATCCTAAAGGACATGGTTTACTTATAAAGCTGTTTTTAAAAATTCCTCTACAGTGACTATGGGTGAATTTCACTTCTGTTTAAAATTATATCATAATTTGTTAAATTCTTTAAGGGGATTGAAGATTACCATGGTGACATGGATTTCAAGATAGCCGGCACTACTAAGGGAATAACTGCATTACAGGTATCTTAAAACCCATTTTGTTTCATCTTTAAATATTTAAATAAGGTCATAAATCAATATTTACATAATTTTTTGGCTTTTCCATATTAGGCTGACATTAAATTACCTGGAATACCAATAAAAATTGTAATGGAGGCCATTCAGCAAGCCTCAGGTAAGCCAAGCCAGTGTGCCTGATTCTCCTTTTATCATTGTCTTTGTGTTAATGGGAACTATAATTCCCATTAGGCTTATTATTAAAAATAGGCTTATTATAAAATACTGCTTTAGAAAATGAAATTTAATGTAACAACCTAGATCAAGAAGTATTAAGTTATTGGGTACATGACTAATCATCAATGTGGAAAACCAGTAAAAATTCAGTTTTTACAAATGGATTCCCCGAGATAGGATTGGAGAAGGGAATACAAGTAGAATTGTTAAGGTAATTGGGATGTAAATAACTTTGATTATTAAGCTAAAGAGTTTGGATCCCACTCCATAAAACTAATAGTGCTATATCTAATCACATTTATTTTATACAGTTATAATTTTATTATGTTTTTATCTCTTCAAGTGGCAAAGAAGGAGATATTACAGATTATGAACAAAACTATTTCAAAACCTCGAGCATCTAGAAAAGAAAATGGACCTGTTGTAGGTAATACATTAAAATTACTGATTTCATGATAAGGTAAAATATGAAAGTACATTGGTATTTAAATTTTTTTTAAATCCATACACAAAACAGAAAAAACGCTTTTATAGTTAAAATACTTTAAATTTGAGGGGATATTCTTAGATGTTAGAATTGTTTTTAGTCACATAGCAAATTGTTTTTCTATATTTCATACCGAAATATTTTTACATGTGTCTAGACCAAGTCTTGAGTGACCAGTACATGATTTAGGTTCATATATATATATGTGTGTGTGTGTGTATATATATATATTTAAATAATTTATATTTTTGTCTGTACCACATTTCAGAAACTGTTCAGGTTCCATTATCAAAACGAGCAAAATTTATTGGACCAGGTGGATATCATTTAAAAAAACTTCAGGCTGAAACAGGTAAGAGTTGTATGACGTTTGGGATTTTTTATTTAATGCTACGTCATGTAAGTTTGCCATTTCACCTCTATTGTGTTTCTCCAAAAATATGTCTGAGAAATGAGAGACAGATGTAACATTGACATCTCAGTGAGATGAAAAAAGGATGTAACGCTGACATGTTTTTACTGTAAGTTTTCTGTGTATGCCTCTTAATAAATTAGCAAACGATCATCTTTATATTCAAGAAGGCTGACTTAGAATTCATCAGTTTTTCTTCAACATTTTAAAATCAAACATTTAGAAAAATTACTTTTTCACTTTAGAGGAGTTTTGCTTTAATTTTTCTTATTATGAGTTCTGCTATTTTTCACTTAGTCTTATTTATTTAGACTCTTTTATTTAAAGGGTATGTGTAGAAGTAGTATGCTTTACAATTTGTTTTTTTCTGGAATCAATCTTTGGGTTACCTAGTACTTACCAGATTTGAGGTTACTGAAGGAGAGCGAGAAGTTGAGTCACGTTGGGCAGTTCTCAAGATTGAGAAACGGACATGATTTTGTCTATCATCCATCTTGTTCACCACTCTAAAGAGTAAGAGGGAGAAAGAAGAAAAGGTGAGGAAAGGCTTCTAGTATAGTCTCTTCTCATAATTAAGAGTGCAAAACCAAACTCTTGAAAATTAGAACTTATATGCTTTCTCCCACCAGATTGTGGGCCCCAAGAAAGTAGGGACATTGGCTCACTATTGTATCCCCAGGGCCTAGCACAGTGTTGGATACATAGCAGGTGTGCAGTGTGTATTTGTTGGTAAATGAATCCCTTCATTTCTAAAGCAGTGATTAAGCATAGCACAACCCTGCCCAGCTACTTCCAGGTCATTCCCCTGCTCTCATATCTACTTTTAAGACTATTCTCCAGTGGAATGAGCAAGTTAACTTTAATATATAAAATTATTTTTTTTTAAGGAGTAACTATTAGTCAGGTGGACGAAGAAACATTTTCTATATTTGCACCAACACCCAGTGCCATGCATGAAGCAAGAGACTTCATTACCGAAATCTGCAAAGATGATGTAAGAATAGATCTTTTAATAGTCAGTTTTTTTCTACTTCTTGTTGCTGTTCTCTTTATAAATCTTACGGCTTATTTTGCACTTACAGCAAGAGCAGCAATTAGAATTTGGAGCAGTATATACCGCCACAATAACTGAAATCAGGTAATATCAACTAAAATGCTGTGCTGGTTTTTATAAGATTTATATTACAAGCTCATGTTAACTTCACATTTGCATTATTTACTTTGAAATTGTAAGATGTTTAGATTATATGTCAATTACCATATAATCATTATTTATTTATTTATTTATTTTTTTTAACATCTTTATTGGGGTATAATTGCTTTACAATGGTGTGTTAGTTTCTGCTTTATAACAGAGTGAGTCAGTTATACATATATATATGTTCCCATATCTCTTCCCTCTTTGTCTCCCTCCCTCCCACCCTCCCTATCCCACCCCATATAATCATTATTTATTTTTAACATAAAATTTATTTTCTTCACCAGTTTGTAGATTTTCACTAACATGGTTCTGTGATTATAATTATACTAATATATTCTTCTAACTGAATTGTCTTCTTTAACCAAATTTCCCACCATTTTAATCTTCCCAATAAACAGTAAACAAGCCCCAAATAGACTTAACAATATTTCCTTTTTCTTTCTTTTTTTTTTTTTTTTTTTTGGTTTTTTTTTTTTTTTTTTATATATGTTCCCATATCTCTTCCCTCTTTGTCTCCCTCCCTCCCACCCTCCCTATCCCACCCCATATAATCATTATTTATTTTTAACATAAAATTTATTTTCTTCACCAGTTTGTAGATTTTCACTAACATGGTTCTGTGATTATAATTATACTAATATATTCTTCTAACTGAATTGTCTTCTTTAACCAAATTTCCCACCATTTTAATCTTCCCAATAAACAGTAAACAAGCCCCAAATAGACTTAACAATATTTCCTTTTTTTTTCTTTTTTTTTTTTTTTTTTGGTAGTTTCTTGTTGGTCTGTTTTAAAGATAGTACTACTTAAGGCCTAAGTAGTGCATTTTTTTTTAAATGCCAGTTTCAACCTCAAATCATTTTTTCAGCAGCTAAAAAGATTGCATTTTCTGAGTCAGAAAATTCCCTTTTTAAGAAGAAAAAAATTATCAGATGTAGCATGCATGTTCAGAACTATTTGAAATGAATTATAAAAGGCAATGGGATAATTTGTTTAATATCACAGGTGAACACTAAGAAATGAGATGGTTTATTTTAGTAGATTAAAGAAAAAAAGGAAGATAAATTTTTTAATGAAATAAGTATGCCATTTTATGTAACCCCCTTCATGTCATTTCAAAACTTTTTGGAAAATATTATGAAGAGAAATATAAAAGAATATATATTCCAAAAGCTTTTCCCAGCATAGTTTTTCCTTTATCTTTTCTCTGTCCTTTGATCCATAAATATTTAAATATAAAGTGTATTTTCAATTGGAAAAATAAGTATCCCTCTTAGATACTTTTTATAGTTACAAAAACATGTACTGGAGAGGGGTTTTTAATGTGTTTTTTTACTTTGTTCTCCTATGAAAACATAATCACAGTTTAATTATCAGTAGATATTAGAGTTACTTATTGCTCTAACCAGGCTTATTTCCTTTTCATAGAGACACTGGAGTAATGGTTAAACTATATCCAAATATGACTGCAGTACTGCTTCATAACACACAACTTGATCAACGAAAGGTAAAAACAAGAAAGGCATAGTTGATTATTTTAAAAACTGCCTTAAAATAACCATAGTGAAATTACCTAGGTTGATAAGGATTGTACATCTTGTCCACTACTAGCCTAAATACAAAAACAAAACCAAAAAGACAGAGATACTGCTGTTTTACACTGTTTACCAGATAATATTTCTCTTTCCATGATGGAATAAAAACATTCTTGAGTGTTTTAAGGTAGAATAGCCTGTAGAGTTAACACATAGCCGTTAGTAAAAATATCTAGTTACAGCCCTGTTTTCCCAATTTTCCTGACCAATCATGGAAAGATAATTCTTAGGATGTTCTTAGTCTTTGTTGTAGTCTATACATTTGGAGGACCATTATGAAACCAATATGAAACCATTCAAGAATACTATGGGGGCAGAGAAATAATAGGTCTGTTTTACCAAATATTATAAAGTAATACAGGATAAAACAGTATTACTGGCCCAGAAATAAACAACAGAAAATAGAGACCAGAAATAAACCCAGTTATATACATAAGAGTATAATACATACTAGAAGTTGCATTTTTAGTCAGTGAAGAAACAAAGATTATTCAATAAATCATATTGGTACAGCTAGTTATCATAAAACAGGATCTTTCCTCTTTTTATATCAAAATCCCATTTGGGTCAAGGAGCTAAATATAAAAAAGAAAACTTTTCTTTTTAAGGCAGTGAGGGCAGAAGAAGAAAATCTGGGCATCGGGAGGGGTGAGGGTTGAGGAAGGACACTAGAAGAAAATATGCATATTTAATAATCTTGGGACTGGGAAAATCTTTCTCAGCATGATATCAAAGCCAAAAATGTAAGTAAAGTGATAAAATTTGACCCCATGATATTTTTAAATTATGGCAAAACTACAGTAAGTTTGAAAGACAAGCAGCGACTTAGGGGGAAAAATGCTTATATGACAGAGGCTTCATATACAGAGGGCTTGTGTAGGTCAGTAACAAAGATGAATATCAATAGGAAAATGAACAAAGAACATGGAAAAACTGTTGTTTTTTTTAAGCCAACCAAGATATTCAGTATCAACAGCAATTTTTTAAAATGCAAATAAAGCCAAGCTACCATTTTTCAACTTTTCAGATAGTTGAAAATTCCCAATGTGCATAAATAAGAGTGTAGAGAAAAAATGGACACTGTCATACACTGTTGATAGGAATGTAAAGTGGGCAAACTTTTTGGAGAGTATTTGGTAAATATACAATTACCTTTGGACCTAGAAGTTCCACCACAAAGTTCCTCTCATACTTTGTTCTGAGAGGATAGACTATATGAACATATAATCACTGCAACACTGCGGTTTATTTTCCCTCAACTTTGTATTTTGAAAGTTTTTAAACCTACAGAAAAGTTGAAAAAATAATAGACCAAACACCCACATACCTTTCACCTAGATTCACTGATTATTAACATTTGCAACACTGGAATTTAAAATAAATTAAATGACCATCTTTAGGGGATTGGTTAAATAATTTAATTTGAATATTCAATTATAAAGCTTCATTTATTAATATGAAAAGATCTCAACATATTATTGAATAAAAATCTATATATTATAAAACAACAAGCTCAGTAAGGTCCATTTTTATAAATGCAAGACACACACTAAATAGCTATTTGAAGGGGTACTCATTGGAGTGTTACCATTAGTTATCTACAAGCAGAGGCGTTTTGGATGATTTTTACTATCATCTGAATACTTCTGTATTTTAAATCTTTATAATTAACAGATTTTATTATCAGAAAAACCAATAAAGCTATTTTCCACTTGGAAAAATAATGTGTACTACCATGGATAGTAGGTAATTATGCATGACAACTAATAGATTAACACGTTCTCTTTCAGATTAAACATCCCACTGCTTTAGGATTAGAAGTTGGCCAAGAAATTCAGGTACTTGTATTCAACCTTTTAGCCTTAAAGTTGTAAATTATACTTGAAGTTTCAATTATTTGTTTCATCAAATAAGCTGAAAGAATCAAATCAACATCTGTGATTTATATTATTTGTATGCTGTGCTTCTTTTTTAACTTTAGGGTTGCTTAAAACAGACTCATTAGGGGTTTAGATACAATTCTTTCCCTCAAGGAGCTTACGGGTTAGTTAGGACAGTAGTCCCCTTTAGAGCTTTTAAAAATACATGAGCCAGTCAGGGATGGCTATGCAGAGTATTAGGTATACGGTATTTGAGGAGTTGAGACTTTAATTGCTTCTATACTGCTTGAGGCTAAAAGTTCTTGAGTTTGATGAAAGCCATAATGTCAGTTCTAGAATTCTGATAACAAAATTGACCTTTTTTTTTTTTTTTTACCTTTTTAATAGTCCTGTATGAAAGAAGTGGTTGACAGTCTGGGTTTTTTTTGGCTGCACCACATTCTGTTCCAGTTGTTCCTGATACCCATGACCTGAGTAACTAAGACTTCTGGTTTATTCCCAATCTGTAGTCCCATTGTTCAAGTAGCCTCTAGAGAAAGATAAGAACTAAAGCATAATCTCTCTGTATAAGATAGTTTTTAAGTCCCTTCTGATGTAAAAAGACAACCACATTTCCCCCTGACTTTCAATGTCTGTGTTCAAGCCAAATAACCTCCAGTGTCATAGATGGTCCTTTGAGTGTTAACAGTGAGTGACCTAAGCATAATCTTATATAGTTTGTAGCATACTTAGGCTCAGGAAGCAGTTATCTAGGTTCACAGACCACAGCTTTCACGGTTCTTCCAGTATAGGCACCTGGTCCAGAGAGAATAAGGCACAGATAAGTCTAACAGAAGATTATAATTGGGCAACTAAATCCCCTGTCTCTTCTTTTTTTATAATCACTACTTAACCATATTATATTTATTAGCATATACCTCCAGTTAGCACTGAGCCATGATTTCAGTGAACAAGTGAAAATATTAAGCATTGCTTTATTTGGACCATGTAAGTTTAAATTAACATTTCAGGGAAAACCCCGAACGAACTTTTTGGCCAACCCAATAATTTGGGCATCAGTCAATGTGCTGTACCTTTTAAAGTATATTTGTTTTTTTAACACAGGTGAAATACTTTGGACGTGATCCAGCTGATGGAAGGATGAGGCTTTCTCGGAAAGTGCTCCAGTCTCCAGCTACAACTGTTGTCAAAACTTTAAGTGACAGAAGCAGTATTGTAATGGGAGAATCTATTTCACAGTCATCATTTAATTCTTCCCAGTGACTTTTTTTTTTTAAGAATTCTAGAGTGATTCTGTATAGCAAAATTTCAGTAGTATCTTCTAATGTGTAGATTTATATATAATATAAATGTATTCTAATGATTTATATTAAAATGCTCACTTTACGTGTTCCATTTTTTAATTCCGAATTACCTATATTACTCTTACGTTATAAATCAATACATATTTATTATTAAAAGTAAGTCATTTATACGTCTTAGAAAAGACTACCCTTCAAATCTTGTACTTTTGAAATATCTGAAAAATTTAGAAATAATGGGTCACATTTGCTGCTATGATGGATTTCTTCCTACATATTTTTCTTCTTCCTATACAGTAGTGACAGTTTACTCTTAGCCGTCTTATGGTTTACCTCTGCATAATAGCTTTACTTACTCACAACTGTTTCACAAACTGAAACTTACCATATTCAAAAACAGTGCCTGTTTCTTTAGTACAGTCACCAGATATAGTAAGGAGCTGAGGGAGCTAATTTGATCTACTTTTAATGATATACCACCTTTCAAATTGGTCACAAAACCATAAACATAGTGGAGTAAATATTATAAATGGGATCCTGTTGAGAATGAGGTAATACATTTTTCAAATTTAGAAAATACAAAAAAATAATTTACTCATCATATAGAACTAGGTCATTTTGTGTGTGTATGTTGCTAATGTATGGATGTTCTCGGTGGAAGGGATGGAGGAATCATGATTTTCAGTTAATAAGTAAATGTTTGAAACAGCCATGTTTAGAGGCTATTGATATAATTATTAGTAATAGCTGTAAGATGATGTTCATTCCCATTTTTTAATATATCACATTATAATTCCACAAAAAATAAATGGTTCGTGGAAGTCATAATTTAGAATCTTCCTCCTTTTATAAATCTGATAAAATATTTGTAAATTCTTGACTCAGGGCTAACTAGTTCAGAAAATACTAAAAATGTAGCTGACCAAAGATTTTTTAAATGTGGGTATTTAAGTTAGTAAACATTGATTATGTATATGTATGGTATGTAAAATAGCATGACAGGCAATGTTGATATACTTTCTGAACTATTGAAGATCAACTGAAAATGAAAGATTAAATTTAAATTATATGCTTTGTACATTTCATTGTTCTATTTTATAATAGTGACAAAAAAATTTTTATTCTCACTTTGTCTTCTGTTTAAAACATAACACTTACTGGTAGAATTTCAAAATTGTAATTTATGTTTTTCTTGAGTTTTAGATTTTATTTTTCAAAAAGACTCCCAGCTGCTAATAATATGGAAAAATAAAGCTAGTTCTTAAACTCTAGAGACCAGTAGTGCCACAAAGTGAAAATACAGGTCACTAACTACAAACCACGAAAAGGGTCTCATTTCCACTTAAAGCAAGAGCGTACACTTTATGTCTGGACTTATTTTTCACATTCACATCTTGGTAGTTTTCCCTGCTTTCCAAAAAAGGTTTGCTATGAGGGCTATCGTATGCTAAGATCTCTAAATTATAATGACTCAAATCAAATTGAGTTCCCATTTTGGTAGTTACTGCAATATAGGTACTTAAAAACTTTTTCCTTTATAACCTTTGTTATTGATGCCTCCCTGCCCATAAATAACAGTTTTTTAATACATTTTTTCTTCTCTTATAGAATAAGAATTGAATTTCTAGATCTAACATCAGTATCTTTCTCACTTCAGTTCAGCCAAGCATGGCATTCATTTATTCAACACTTACTATGTGCCAGGTACTATAATGTGTACAGCAGATGCATCAGTAAACAAAACAAAGTTCCAATGCTCACATTCTAGTGGATGGAAACAATAAGTATACACCATCTCAGATAGTGGTAGGTTCTTTAAAGAAACCTAAGGGGATAGAGTGATTTAAAAAGGTACTATATTAGATAAAATGATCCAGAATAGCATCTCTGAGTAGGTGACATTTGAGCAGACACCTGAATGAAGTGGAAGAAGATGTGCAGCTATTTGGAAAAGAAAATTCCAGATAAAGGGACTAACAACTTTATTGGTATTGTATGTCTGGAATATATAGCAGCCTTTCCCTTCTATAAACCAATTTCACAGTCTTTTACTCCTTAATCTTGTGCCTGTTCTTCACCAGAATTAGAAAACAAATTTTATTAAAGAATATAAAACAAGAGATAACCAGTGCAAGGTGATATTTTTAAAGCATTTAATCTGGCAAGAATATACCTGGTTACTTGTAAGAAGACAGAAGATACCGAAGTCGTGTAAAAGTTTAAAAAGCTTTTACAAAATTCCAGGCTCATCAGAGACTAGGGTGGTAGGCAGCATAAATGGAAAAGAGAATGTGTCTTGGTATCAAGGGACAGAAACCAATCTAAGTTAAGCTAAAGCAAAGGGGGATTTTTATCACAGGGCCATGAATTTATTTCACAGAAGGCAAGTCACGCTCCCTGTGGCGGACTTGAACCAGGACTGTCAAGTTATCAGGAACTAAGACAGTTCTCCCTACCTATAGAGTCTCATGGCCTCTCATTTGTGCTGCTTTCCACATAACAGCTTTTTTCTTCTATGCAAACGTATTTTCATATCATGGGACAAAAGATGGCTATCCCACAGGAAGTTACTTGTCTCTGAGTTCAACTTCTGGAGGAGAAAACGATAGGCTCAGCTTGAGAAAGGTGTCAAACCTGATTAGGATTGCCAGATAAAACAACAGAATGCTAAGTGAAACGGAATTTCAGATAAACAAATGTTCAGTGTACTATGGCCCATGCAATATTTGGGATATACTTATATTTAAAAAAAATATTCCTTGTTTATTTGAAATTCAAATTTAACTGGGTATCCAGTTAAATTTTTGTTTGCTAAATCTGGTAACCCTAAACTTGGTGCAAGCAACTAGTCAGAGAATTCTCAAGGGCTCACTCCTTGGGAAGGGAGAATGTTCAGAAAAAATGGACTGAGCCAATACCAAGATACTGCAAAACAAATGTAAAAAGAAAATGGATAGACTTCGATTAACTCAGAAGGGGATGTAGTTGGAAGAAAAAGAAGCAGTTAAGACTGAGGATTTCAGCCTGAGCATTGTGAAGATAGTAGGATCTGTGACATGAATAGTAAACCTGAGGGGGCAAAATAGTTTTGAAGAGAAAGATGTCTGACTTATTAAATATGAGTATGAAGTCATCAACCAACATATTGGTTGGATATTCACCTTAATATCCTAGAAAGCAGTTGGGGCATAAGTGACTTTTGCAGAGATAATTAAAACAACTCCAGTTTTACCATCTCAAGCATATCACTGCAACAAGTTTCAAAATAAGTCTGAAATTTACAAAATTAATTTAAAGGTAATTAAAACTACCTACTATAAGCACAGTACTAAATGATGGAATAGTTTGTTTCCTTCTGAGACTTATATATACTCTAATATAGAGTCAATAATTTATGAAAGGCAGACTGATAAGCAGTCTAGTAAAGGTTTTAAAAAAGTCATAGAAAGGAAAAGAATAGGTTAATTCTAACTGGAAGAAAAAGAGAAAGTTTCTAAGAAGTGGAATTTGAATAGGACTTCATTATGGAGAGGTGATATTTGAGCTGGGCTTTAAAGGATGATTATAAAGGGAAAGGCTGCCTGTGGAGTGGAACAGTTTTATCAGTGGATAAAGAAGACAGTAAATAGAGGTCAGATTGTAGTGGGGTTTCGAATATTAGACTTAGGACTCTGAACTTTATCCTGTGTGTGTTGGGAAACACTGAAGAATACCCAATGTCTCATGAAAACCAAAACTGCATAGTTGGTTATAGTTTTGATATTGACTATAAAATTTAATGCAATTGCCAAGGACTCATAAATTAGAAGAGATGATTTTTTTTAAGTATAAAAATATGTAGGCCATTATCATTTATGAAAACATAAATTATCTTAATATTGGCAATAGCTATTAGGACAAAGTAGTTTTATAGGAATGCAAGAATGGGTAAGCATATAATCTCTATAATGAATTATAGAGAAAAACCATATAATAACCAGATGCGAAAGAGTCAATTTATAGAATTCGATGTACACTCCCTAGAGAATTTAGAATATTAGGAAACATCCTTAACTTGGAAAATGGTATCTATCAGAAATTAAGAACATGTATACAACACTGCAGATGTTGCCACTGAAGTCAGGAACAAAACAAGAATCACCACTATTATTCTCATCAGTGTTCTAAGGTCCTAATCAATGTGATGAGATTAAACACAGGTGGAGAAGAACAGAAACATTCGCAGATGATCATCTAAAAAATACTTTAAATTGTTATAAAACAGAATAAGCGAGCAGTGGCTACATATGTTTGCCAAAATAAACAGCGGTCAAACGTTGCCGTGGTATGAGCTCATTTCCACTTCTCTCACTTTTTCCAGGCTTCACGGAGCTACACCAGCAGTGAGTTTGCCCCATCCCCTGTGGTCCTGACCACGGTTAAATCTTCAGTCCCAAAGTCAATGAAGTCTTGATTATTCAGTCTTAACCTCCAGCCCCCTTGATCAAGCACCCTAAAATTCCAGTCCCAAGCATACTCCTTCAGCTCCTGCTAGTACACGCTAGCATATTATTTCAGTCCCTTCGGTGTGTAATCTCCTTCCTTATCAGGCAAAGCAGTCCCCAGGTCACTACCTGAGAAATCAGCTGTCAAATGCAGTTAAATACTGCAACCAGATTTAACCCTAGTTACCATAGCCTCTCAGCTAGAAGAAATGGGAGCAACTATGGAGGAGGTCTTTCTGCAAGGGGGAAGTGTTATCTCTTACTAGGAGTTATAAGCCACTTCTGCAGCCCCTGAGGATCCAGGGATATCTACAGAGCCAAAATACGGGCATCCATCCCATGTTTCAAAGCTTCAGGCTTTCCCAACCAGGGCCCTAGCTGCATAGCAAACCTCCCTAGGCTGAGCATTCAAATATCTTCAGAGCTCTGTAACTGTCAAATCCCATATCTGTTTTTCCACTGCAGGGAATAAGGGCCTCTTTATGAAGACCAAAGAGCCCCCCCCCCCGGCTCCCAAATGTAGTTTTTAACTGTGCATTAAGTGCCCTCAATTCATTAGCCCTCTGCAAGGGAGTAGTACAACTTAATTGGCCACCTCTCCTCTCCTCATAAGCATTGTTTCTCCCATATCTTTCAAATCCTGAACTGCTGAATAGGCAACAGCATTCACCCCTTCTAGGATGTTTTCCTAGGTCACTACTTGTGAAATCAGTAGTCAAATGGCCACCTTGTGCCAGGGACTGAGTAAACCATTCCCCAAACCCCATCTTACTGTCTGATTTCTGACATGACTCCCTGTATCACCTATGTCAGTTCTGGTCCTCAGAGAAGCAGATGCCAAGAAGGGATCTGCAAGATATTAATTGGGGGAAATGTCTGTGATGGATAAAATAGGTGGGCTCAGGAATTGACAGGAAGAGCCTGCAGACCATAGTGCAAGTCTGACCTCTGTAAAAGGAGGAAGGGAAGGAAATACTGGGTTGAGCTTCAGACTAGTGTATTTCCAAGAAAGTCTCATCCTGGCTGTTAAGTTCCCCAAGCCAAAGCTGCCATGAGAGGAGTTCTGCTTTGGACAGGAAAGGACAAGTTTTATATCCCTGCTGTGCTGAGTCACTGGCTGGGAGCAGCTGGAGGTATTTGTGGCACAAACATAATGGTGGAGCCCAAAAGGCAGCTTGCTGTCAGATAACTGTGTTCCCCAGAGTAGGTTCTCTTTAAGGAGATCAAAGTGGTGCACTTTAAGGCCACCACACCAACCAAAACTCAAAACAAATTATAAAACTATAGCAATTAACTGTCATACTAGAGTTGGCCAAATAAAACAATGGAAAAAGAATAGTGAATTCAGACTCAAATCTAGATATATGTGTGTATGTGTGTGTGTGTGTCTGAACTTAATAAAGAATATGATTTAAATAGCATTTCAAATTATTTCATCTATAAATGATGTTAACAGTTGGCTCTCCACTGTGAGGAAAAATTTTAAATTGACAACCTACTTCATATATACAAAAAATTTCAAGTGGATTAGAGAACTAAACATTAAAAAGCCATAAAAACATGACAGAATACCTTGGTTAAACATGGAGAATTAACAACACAGTTAAATAATTTTTTGAAAAAGTAGAGCCCAAAGGGCAAACAAAAGAGACAATAGCAGACAAGAGATTTTAATAAATGTTGGTTGCATAACAAGCAAATAGAAGAGCAGTGGTAAATTTAGCAGAACAGAGGAAGTCACAATCTATATGACCCCAGAGGTGATCAGATAAGAAAAGAGAACAAATTATTTCCACACACACACAAAAAAAATCAAAGGATCAGGGGTGAGAATTTGAGGGCAAGGTAAAAGCCTATACAGAGAGGGGCTATATGCCTGACTCCACTTCCCAAACCCAATAACCAAAGGACTACCATCCCTACGCACACACACATACACACACTCATACCCATACACACCCTTGTAACACTGCAACCTACCACCTCAGAAGAATGAGATGCTAGGTACCAGAGATGCAATGGTGAGAAAAACATACTCCCTGGACTCATGAAAAATTTTCATCTACATGTGGAGACAGTTATTAATAAAAACTCATACAAATAAATATAAAGCTAAAAGTATGACAGATGCTACAATGGAGGGGTGCATGGTGCTATAAGTGTGTAATAGGAAGATAAAATGAATACTCTGGTTGTCTTCCTAGCATCTACTTTACCCTTATCACATAGTGTAACATACATGGGATTTGGGTAGGACTAACCCCACCCACAACTACAAGCATGGGCCCTGATTTGCCTCAGCCAGTCCAGTACATGACATTCCCTAGACCACAAAACTCTAGGTTCAGGAGTGGGCATGTGACCTAAGTTAGTATAATCACAATGCAACTAGGGATATGTGAAGAAACTCTTTTGATGTGAAGACCTATGTAGCCTTGGGAGCTCTTGGCTACCATCTTAAGATACAAAAGGAATCAGCCTTAGGATGGATTTGGCAGAGCAGAAAGTAGAATTGAGAGGCAGAAGAAAATCAAGTTCTCACTGATACTCTTGAGTCACTCAGTTCAATCAACCCTGAGGTTCATCTTATCTTCAGACTTTCTATTCACATGAGCCAATAAATTGTCTTATCATTTAAATCGATGTGAATTGGGTTTTTTGGTTCCACGGGGATTTGACCTAGTCAAGGAAGTCAAGGAAGGCTCTTCTACGTAAGTGATAATTGGGGTGACATCTGAAGGATAAAGATAAAGCAGGAGTCATCATGAGATGACTGGAAAGAAGGAAGTTCAAACAAATAAGTGTCAATTTTAACTTAGATCAAGTAAAATGGGTTGAAAAATGTCCACTGGCATTATCAACAAAGATGTCTTTAGTGAGTTTATCAAGAGCTTTTTGGTGAGGGCTGGGTGATGGAAACCACAATAGATAAGTTCAATTAAGGAGTCGAGTGGTGAGGTGAGGAAATGTAGGGAGTATAAGCAACTTTAACCCTTGAACAGTTTGGCTGAAAAGCGGAAGAGAAATAGGAATGTAGCTGAAGAGGATGTAGGTTATCAGTTTTGATGACTTATTTAAATGGAGAAGGCCTTAAAGATTAATCACCTCAAGGAAAGAAATGAATGAATATAGCAAAGAAACTTTCATCAAAGTTTTTCACAAAAACATCGCACAGAATTAGGAAGGGTTAAAAACAGAAAGCCTCACATTTCAAGGACACGAGTCAATAAGACTGAGAACCCAGTTTACTCTGTAGAGATTACTATATTTTTTAATCCTCAATAATTAAAAAGTGTAATGTGCCCTCAAGCGACATTTGGCAATGATGGGAGATAATTTTGATTATCACAACAGGAGGATGGGGTGCAATACTACTGGCATCTGGTGGGTAGAAGCCAGGAATGCTGCTAATCATCCTGTAACGCACAGGACAGCCTCTCACAACAAATAATTATCCAGCCCAAAATGTCAGTGGTGCCAAAACTGTAAAACCCTGCTCTAGGAATTTAACCTATGCATATATTGGCACACATGAAACAACTTCTGTACAATCATTTATTGTTTGAAATTACGCACTGTTGGAAATGACATATATAGAGACAGAAAAAATAGTTTAAATAAACTAAGGTATATTAGTACAACAGTATGTACAGTATTCCATTATTTGTGTTTAAAAAAAAAAGGTGGTAGGTATAAATGTTATGTATACAGATATAGAAATCTATCTCAACCCTTGGAGTGGAACTTGCCTGAAGAAAACCTTTGCTGGGGAATACACATTGTTGCAGTGCATTACTGCCCTCAGTGTGTCTTGGAGAATCCTGCTCTGGCCCTCTATGTTTCTCTCCATGGGATGAGAAATCCATGAAACCAAGGGATGTGTCCACTTGGAACCCACTCTTCCCTTTCTAGACCATGCTCTGGGCACCCTGGAATTCCCTGCCCCAAAGGCCAAGCCTGCTCCCAGGGTCTGCACAGTCCTCTTCCCAAATTCTGTCCTTAATTGGCCACTGAGGAGTGGCCAAAGGGTGACTACATTCAGGGAGAGTAGACATAGACAGAGCTTGGACAAAAGGCTGGGGTACCCTCTGTGCACACATGAGGGCTGTCTAAGTGCAGGCAGAGCTGAGGTGTGAGAAGAGAAGGCAGGCTAAGGACTTCAGGAGCCAAAGGGAGACTCTGGAACTCTGAGGAGTTCAAGAATTCTAGATTTGAATTTGGAATCTGGTTTCCAGGCCATATGAAAATATATTGCTTAGGGTATACCAAAGGTAGGAAAAGAAAATATATTTAATAGCTTGATTTAAAATTTTTAAATCTTTAGACATATGGTATATGGTCTTCCTTTTGTGTGCTTGTCCTGGACCTTACAAATGTTAGAGGTCGGCCTGTTGCAGAAGAGAGAATCCCTGTGACCTAGGGCAAGAAAAAAACAAGAACCTGTGCCTGAGGATCCAGCAAGGGGCAGAGATGAGTGCTGAGGGTTTAACTCTGTTCCCTTATTTCAGATATTGGGGAGTACAGCAAAAGGGATACTAAGGGGAAGGTGGAAGAGATGCTTTGAAACACTGTTCAGATCATTCCACTCCTTAGTTCAAAACTCTCCAATGGATTTGCAACTCATTCAAAGCAAAACCCAAGGCCCTTCAAGACAGCCTCTCCCCCACTCCCAACCTTATTTCCCACCATTTCCCCCCTTTCTCACTCCACTCCAATCATACTGGTTTCCTTGCTATCCCTCTCACTCACTCAGCATGCTTACAGCCTCAAGGTCTTTGTACTTGTAGTTACTGCTTTCTGGCTCTCCCTTCCCCTAGGGAAATGCATGGCAGACTGCCTCCCCTCAATAGACACCATTACCCTTCCCATACTCACTCTCTAACCTTCTGCTACTCTTTTTTTTTTGGTTACAACATTTATCAGTACCTGGCATAGATTTGTTTACTGTCTTCCTGCACTAGAATGTAAGCTCCATGAAAGAGGGACTTTTTCTATTTATTCACTGTATAGAACAATGTCTAGCACATAGTATATGCTCAACAAATATTTGCTGAACGATTGAAAAAATACAGGAAGTGACTCCTGTTATTTCAATTTTTTCCAGAGTTAGATCTTATTTGTAGAACAGTAAACTTTTAACATGTATGGTGTCAAAGTGACTTCTGTTCAGTTCTCATTCCTTTAACTTAATACATAACTTATTTATACGTTTTTTTAGGCCAGTAACACATTATGACTTTGTTCACCTGGTCCCCACAGCCTTGAACACCTTTCAAGCCAAACTCCCACTCAGGGATCCTCTAACATCAGGCCCAAAAGTTATCTGTGTGAAGCTTTCTCTGACCTGAGACAGAAAAGTTATTTTCTCTGGGCTCAAAATGCATTTCGTCCACATCAATCATAGCAATTAACGGGCTCTATTGCCACGCATATTATAACTATTTAATCCAAGTATACTTAGATTTTAAAAAATCCTATGCATCCAGATGTTGAACCGAGAATTTAATTTTTATCAGGCGCCTGCTCTGTGTAAGACGTCTCATGTTTTAGCGTACCGCGGAGGGGTGTACCCACAAGATCTGGTCAAAACATAAGCACGTTCTGAAAACACCATTGATAAGGAATGACTACAACTCCCAAGATGCGCTGCAGGGTAAAACGTGTGCATCTCGCCTGACTTTCACCTTTCAGACTAATGGGTTGTAAAAAGCTGGCGGCACAACAAGCTGAAACTGTCTTTAAAAACGAACAAAAGGATTCTACCCAAAACGAACAGGGGCCCAGTGCATGGTTTGTATCCACCGCGCAATGTTTGACACTTAATGTGATGTCTGACAACGTGAACGCCAAGAGAATCCCTCCCTCGCTTATTCAGTGCATAAGACCTCCCGAGAGAGAACGCGACAAATGTCAGCAAGAGAAACTCAAAAATATCGAAACAGTGCTCTTCGATATGTTAGGAAAGTAGCTCCCTGCCACTTCCCTGAACTTACCTGAAGACTTATTTTCAGACGTTACAAACACGGGAAGGGCACTGTATTTTCATGAAGCGGAAAGTATGCTTTTCAATGGCCAGCCACTAAAAGCCTAACGATACACTTGTGTACAATGTTACAATCTCCTGGAGATGCACAGGACACTTCCTGAGGAGATGCTTAACTGTAACAGACTCCATAGCGAGTTTCAGGGGGTTTCGGGTCGCATTAAAGGGCTAACCTCTTCACAGAAAGAGGTTTAAACTGTTTTTCTCTCACAGGCTGAAAGGGTGAGCTTCCATTAAGGAGTGCGAGCACATTTCCTTCCCTTTTGCTCAGGGTGAGTCCCGTCCAAGGATGCGTACCTCCCAGGCTTGCTTTGTGTTTTCCACAGAGCTGGATCCCACGGCTCGTCACACGCCGGGTGAAGCCAGCAATCCGCACGAAGCCGAATCCGTGACTCCGCGCCCGCCGCCTGCACAGAGAGGACTCTCGCAGCACCACTGGAGACTAAAAGCTCGCAAGGACCGCCCAGCCAACCGAGATCCCACGGGAGTAGGCGGGGCCGAGATAGGAGGAAGTCGCACTTAGACCCACCCACTTCAGTCCAGTACCCCGCCTCGCGAGAACACGGTGCGTACAGAAACGGAGGTGCCTCTTATTGGACTCGTCGGCCGCCGTAGCCCCTGCTAGGACAGCCCGTGCGAGCTTGCTGGAGGAGGAAGAGAAAGGCAGAGAGAATCGGGTTACAAGATGGCGGATCTGTAGTAGTTACCGCGGCGGCGGCGGCGAGAGAGCGAGCGAGCTCTGGGGGGCAAAGGGTGGGGAGGGTGGGTGTGTGCGGGGGTGAAGTGAGAGGTAACCGGGACTCCGGGCGGAAAGGTCTCAGTGGTTCTTGTTGCCCCTTCCCGCGGCTGAACCTTGGGAGCCATGGTGAACTCGGGCCTCTCCGGAGCCGCCGCCGCCGCTGCCGCCACCGCCGCTACCGTCTCTCTAGAGTGAGGGGCGCGGACGAGGTGAGCAAGGAGGCGGCGGCTGGAGCTGTGGGGACAGCAGCCACCATGTCGGATACGCGGCGGCGAGTGAAGGTTTATACCCTGAACGAAGACCGGCAATGGGACGACCGAGGCACCGGGCACGTCTCCTCCACCTATGTGGAGGAGCTCAAGGGAATGTCGCTGCTGGTTCGGGCAGAGTCCGACGGTAAGGTTATTGGAACCGTAGGATAGGGGACCATGCCTCCGTTTTGGGCACAGCCTTGGGGTTTAGGCCCTGGGCCGAGTACTGTTACTGCCACCGCTTGGGACAGCGCATTGGCTTTCTGTCTGCACTTCAGTACGGTGAAGACAAACTACTTTGTCGGGATTTATCCTCAGTCGGACGCCGATTCTCTGTTCCCCGCCTCCTCTCCTTATTAAACCTTTGACCCCTTCCTCTCCAGTCTCGCCTCTTAAAGAGGTGGGGGGAAGAGTGTGAGAGAGGAGAGAGGAAGTCATGAGAAACAAGGTAGTGATCTTGTTCTAGGGAACTGACCCTTCCCGTCCCCCTTTATTTTCGTATCCCATTATATGCCTGGTACAAAAGGTTTAGTGAAACTTAACTTTCTTTTTTTTTTTCACTGATTTTGCTAACTAGCCCCAGTTGCCACAGTCGACAGGTGCTGGGGAAAACCAAAATGCACCTATTTCCTGGGGTTATTGCAGACTGTTGCCACGATACACGCACACACAAGCACATACACCTTCAGTCTGGGATCCCTCCAGGCTATCTTTGTAGAAGGTGTTGTGAACAAGTGGATCCTTTACAACCAAAACAAGTTAGGACACCAGAGCAGACTGTAAACTTGTATTCGTTGATTTATTGTACGAGTCTTATGTGAAATATTTTAAAATTATAAAATGTACAGCCTTAAGTAAAACACCTTCCTCACTGTATCTGATCGCTGGATTTGAGCAACTGATATGTGCAGATTAAAGAAAAATAGCAGTCTTCGGTTTATTTTTGGCATATCTTTTACTCTTGCACTTTTTCTTTTAAGTAGTCATGGACATTTATTTTTACATGAGGTGTCCTGCTTTTTGTTCTTAAGGAGAAAAGGATAAATGCAATTCTGTATTTGTGCACTAAGTACTTAAATCCCTGTTGTCGTCCTTTGTAATTTGTTTTATTTGTTAAACTGGAAATGCAATAAAATAACCTTGTTAAAAAAATTTGGCTTCAGGTGGTCATTTAGACCTTAAATTTTTCATTTCAATAAAACTATAATAAGTAATCTAGTCTCCGCATATTCTTGGTCTGAATGTTGTTCTTAGATGAAATTTTTCCTTTAAGGCTATATGGGGTTAGGATGATAATGTTCCTACATTAAATATGAAGCCCAGATCTTGAGAGAAGAATGTAAATTGGAATACATTTGATTACTTCAGATGTCCTGCTGGGGGAAGAAAAAAGTTGTTTTTTTAATGTGTATTCTGATGTTTTATTCAGTGTTTTATAAATTGAAATTTATAAATATTATTTTTTTAACTTGCAGGATCACTACTCTTGGAATCAAAGATAAATCCAAACACTGCATATCAGAAACAACAGGCAAGTAGTTGTTTATCTTTAATTTGAAAGACTTCATCTGTGATCAAGGAAGTATTAATCTGACAAAGATAGGAAAGCTTTTCTGACAAAAAAAAAAAAAAACATGGATGGTAAACAGAATTACAGGCTATATGTATTTCCCTTGCAGGTTAAAAGTTTCAAACTGAAAAGTGAAAGCTTTTGTTCTGGAAGTAATTTATTATCTTTGAATTGAGCCACTGTTAAGTTTATATTGGAATACGATGTATTCATTAGTCTTATTTAACTGCAGTTAGCCAGGTATCTTCTATACCCTGTACACTAAGCCTTTTATTCTCAGTCACATATAAAGGAAATGGCATAAAAGAAAATTCAAAGGGGTACTCTTTAAAGCAAGGAAAGCCTGTTTGTGGTGTGAAAGTGGATCCTTTGACTCATGCAAAGATAAAGCTTTTGAAGTAGAAGCACTTAATCCTGTTCTTTAATTGTTGTATATTTTTAATATAATAGCCAATGGATATTTCATGAAAGTGTACACTGACTATTATGCAGTGTTTTCTGTTGATACTTATTGTCTTATTTGGGAAAAGAAAACCTGTGTTGTGTTTTAGTGTGCTAATTATCTAGTCTGGAAATGGCTGCAGTGATTCAACTTTTCCTTTATCCTGTGAATGTTTTCATTTTTATTATGAAAGATTCCAAAATTGAGAAGTACAGTGAATAATATAATGAGTGTCTGTGTAACACCACCAAATTTAACAATGTTAACATTATACCATATTTGTTTCAAATCTTTTTGTAGTGTTGAACATTGTGGATAGAATTAAAACTCCCTTTGTACCCATCTCATTCTATCCATTCTCCACCCTCCCTATAGGTAACCACTATTTTGAAGTTAATGTGTATTATTTCTGTACATGCTTTTATACCTTTTCTGCATATGTATGTATCCATAAATAATATGTAGTCTTTTGTGCGTTTTTAAACTTTACACAATTGATCTCCTATTCTTACATGTACTCTGCAACTTTCATTTTTCACTCAAAGTTACTTTGAAGATTTGTTCATGTTAATGTAGATTTAGTTGGGCATTTTTTAAAACACTGTATGATGTATGATATACACCTATTGTTAGACATTTGGATTATTTCTAGGGTTTTTTGTGTGTGTTCTGTGTGTAAAGTGAACATGGCAGAGATTTTTGGAGGAAAAGATAAATTATTTTCCAGGTTTTTTTGTGTGGAGTGTGTAAAGTGAATATGGCAGAAGTTTTTGAAGGAAAAGATAAATTAATTATACTTGCATCATCAGTGCCTACTTTCTTCAAGGTCAATGAAAATTTAGATGCTCAGAAACAAATACTTCACACTTGGAGGAATGAAATTACATCTATTGCACAGTGCATTATTAGTAAAAGTCTTACTTTTAAACAGTTTTGTGTATACAGTGCATTCTTAGTACTTTGAAATATTTTTTAAATTTTCCATATTCAGTTAATAGTTTTTTCCTTTGCTAAGAAAATATTATGTCTTTTTTGATGGAGAATCAAACATTTGTTCTGTATTGAACACCTGAAGTTGTTTCCTATACCTTAGATGTTTTAAGGTAAATTTAAGTAAATTTAATTTCTAAGTCAGCCAGGCAGATGGTTACTCTCTGTCTTTGTACTGACTTTTACCACATAGCCACTTTTGGTTTGTTTTTTTGTTTGCTTGCTTTGGGGGGAAAGGAATACCAATATTTTGTAACCATTTTTTTCTACCTGCATGAATATAATTCTCAGGAACTCTCTTCTTAAGTGTGACTCCCTAAAAATTAGTTATGTTATGGATTCTTCTCAAATTGTGTACAAGATCCTTTAGCTGTTCTTTTAACTAGAAAGATCACGTTATAGCGGAGGTTTGTGTATAAACCCCCATCGTTAGTCTAGAAATACACAGTGGTTCTGTGACTATTTTTAGGAAGTTTGGGACATAAGTTTGTGTGTCATGTTACTCTGCTAGAAAATTTAAGTATTGCAGGAGAAAAATATTTTTAAAAATTTTTATGCCGTCGGGGAAATGTTTTTTGTAATTAATTCCTTTTAAATAATATATTATTAGGGCTTTTTTAAAATATCTTTTTCCTTAATTGAGGTACTTTTACTGAATAACATTAAAGCTTAAGAGAACTCTTTGGCAATGAGAATACTCTGGAAAAGCTTTGTGTATAAGAATGAAAAACCTGTGTAAATGGAGTCAGTTGTTTTATTTTCTTTATTGTTTAAATAGACTGCACTTTTCTAATAGAAATCAAAGAGCTATATAGGAGTTATGTTAGACTTATTTTCTTTGTAATAGATGTGTTTGTTTCACCAAAATCTTTTTCAGTTTGTCTTTTTACCAGGTTACACAAATTGGGATTTCCAAACACCTGATATTTTTCTATGTTCATTAGAATTACCTTTTTTTAAGTGTCATCATTTAAGTATTCAATAAATTAGTCTAGAAAATTACTTATTTCTAAAATTTATATGAAATATATTCATCATTAGTGGGTTTTTAATTTTAAAAAAAAGCCCTGAGTGAGTTAATGAGAGATTCATAGTTAATAGGAAATTTTGCTACGTTAAAATACATTGAGTATAATGAGAACCTACTCTATAAAACAGGGAACTCTACTCGGTCCTCTGTGGTGACCTAAATGGGAAGGAAATCCAAAAAATAGGAGATGTATGTATACGTATAGCTGACTCACTTTGCTGTGCAGTAGAAACTAACACAACATTGTAAAGCAACTATGCCAATAAAAATTAATTTTAAAAAATTCATTGAATAAATACAGAGAGGAATATTTAACATTCTTCTTTTAACATTACAGTTGTAAAATGAGCTAAGTACTGAATTGTGGGTTCAAAATAAGTTAGAATGAGTTGAGTTTAATGTCAAATGACTCAATATCAATAGGAAATCATTGATTCACATCACTTCCTTTGCTTACTGTGGGCAATATCGAAGTATTGATAGTTGATGGGAAGAAGATATACTTAACCTAAAGGAGCCAATAAACTTGTGAAGTATTTAAAAAACACTGTTAGAAAGAAAAGAGAATGATTATGCAGTGTAACACAGAATAAAGTGCCTGATAACGTGTCAAAATTCTGGTTTATTTATCAGTAGAATCAATCCCACTTGACTAAATCAAAAGCAGACTCATAGGGTGTATACCTTTTCTATTAAGCACAATTTTGTGTTAATTGGGTTTGGGAAAGATGTATAAGGAAGTCCTCATCCTGGGTTTTATTAGGAGATAATACATAACAAGTGAAACAGTTACAGAATAGTAATAAGATAGCTGATAAAGTGCTTTAACTCAGTCCTCATCAAGAGTCCATGAAAGCATTTCACAGATAAGGCAACTTAAGGCACAGAAAGGTTAAGTTTCTTAATTGAGATTATATAGCAGGTATGCACCAACACAAAATACTGTGAAAAGTAACTTTATTCCACAGACTTGGGCAGTAGAAAATTAGAGAAAGGAGAGAGTGATTTGAGCCAGTCATTGAGAAAAACTTCACTCTCCTTGGTGGTGTCTGCTGAAGGAACTGTGATAGGGA
>NW_006792456.1:1493869-1496700 GCF_000442215.2 Lipotes vexillifer
AAAGAAATAGTACACCTGACACAAAAGGCATTATTAAGCCTATTTGGTTTCTATTATTAAGCCTAAGAGGTTTCTTATTTGAGAGCTTGGTTTGCTAAACAAAAGGGAGCCATTATAGGTTCTTGAGTAAGAGCCTAACATGAAAGTGATACTGTGTTTAGGAAGCCAGTGTGGCAATGTCATGAATAATGAATTGGAGGTACGGAGCGAAACAGAAGAACTTTAGGTAGCAAGACCTTTGCAATAGTTCAGATCAAGAAAATGAAAGTCTTTTCCAGTGTAGAAAATGGAATTGGAAAGAAGGAAAATAACTCCAGTACATTTTCAGGAAAGTGCTGGAAGATTTGGTGAATGATTAAATATGAAAAACAAGGAATCAAAGGTCCCTAGTAGTGTTTTTGAGCCTTGGGGCCACAAAAATGATGGTTCTCTCCAGAAACTGGGAAGTTGAGGAGAAAGCAGGGTTACATTTATCATTGGGTTAGAGACTTGTTTATTTAAAAAACAAAAGGTTCTTTATTTTAAATAGGTAATACATTCACATTGTTAAAAATCAGAAGGTGTTTATGAAGTCTGTCGCACCCTGGACTCTGTCCATACAGTTTCCCTTGCTAGAGGCCACCAGTGTTACCACTTTCTTGTATATCTTGCTAGAGGTTTTATGCATATGTAAACAAATATGCGTGCAATTATATATATATATATATATATATAATTCTCCCTTTTATTGGCATAAGTGGTAGCAAACAATATATTGTTTTGTGCCTTTTTTTCATTTAGGCTTTGGAGTAAAATAAATAGAAAGGTCTTAAAATTGAACACCTGGGACTAGAGATAGAGTGAGAGTTTGATGCAGGAGATTCTGATTTGAGAATCATTAAACACTATTTTTAGCTGCAAAAGAGGATCTCCTTTGAGAGAGTAGATACAAATTGAGAAAAGAACAGAGCTTAAGACTGAGTCTTGTGAATTGTCCACATTTATTCATTCATCAAATAATACTTGGTTGAGTTTTGCTTATGGTTTGGTCACTAACGGTAGTTTGTGCAGTTGAAAGCTTTTGAAGAGTTTTCAGCAAAGAAGTGACATTATCCAAAATAGTAATATCAATCTGTAGAATTGAAGAGAGGCAATAACTAGGAGACTGGTTGAGAGAGTGTAGCACAGTCCAAGCCAATGTTGAATCAAGTTAGGGTGATGGCAGTAGATACAAAGAGGGGAGGTGGATAGATTTGAGATATATATGGAAGATAGAATTGACAGGGCATGCTGCAGGATTAGGTGTTTGGTAATCAGGAAGAAGGAAGATCCAGTAAAGAAAGAATAAGCAGTTGGAAAGAATAGAGCATCTGGAAAATGTGTTGTCTTCAAACCAAAGGAGAATATAATTGTGGTAAGCAAAGAAGGGCCAATCAGGCAGCAAATGCTGTTTCATATCCTGCCAAGAGAAAGACAGAATATTCTAGGTTTTGGTTAGAAGAATGTCCACTGAGATGAAGGTGGAAATGCAAATGATCTTATCTTATTGTACCTCTTAATTGGAAAAATAATCCAATAAAATTAAGGATGTTGGGGTTTAGCCTGAGAGCCACTGTGAGGAATGGACTGATGAGTATGTGAGAGGGAAAGAGGTTTATACAATTGTGAATGCTGCATTCAAATGACAGAGCATGAATTTAATGAGTAGTGTCCACTCTGACCTTGAACTATAGATCAGGTGCACAAGTAGAGGATATGAATGATTAGGTTGGAAAGATGGAGCAGAGTGATTGGTAGAGATGTGTTCTGGGTGGTGGTCTGGAATGGAGGAATCTTTGGGAATCAGATGGAGAGGGGGCTTTCTTCGTTAGGATCCTTTTTGTTTCTTACAGTGCTACAGGGGAGACGCTTGGGAAGCAAGTTGTTAAGACCTTCGCCATCTTTTAGAATTTGTTTACATTTCTTATGGGGCATAGTAACAGGAACATAGGTTTAGAGTTGGATAGATACTCTTAAGTTTTTAAATTCTGTTATTTCTAGCTATATGATTTTGAGCAAATTTTCTCTGAATCTCATTTTTTAAATGGAGATGCTACCTAACTCACATAATAGTTGTGAATTAATGTATGAAAAGGGCTTTAGCATAGTACCTGACACATAAGTGCAATAAGATAACTGTATTCATAGTAATCTTACAATAATCCTTATGTAGACAGCATTTTCCTCTTTTCCAATAAGGAAAGAAAATCAAAGAAGTTAAATACTTTGCTGAAAGTCACCAAAATAGTGGACAGTGAAACTGTGGGTGGTGCTCCCAGGTCCTCATTCCAGTTCAGGGTTATGCCCATTGTACCCAAATATATCACAGATTTTGAGAAGATAAGATACTACCATTGTTTGTAAGTAGTGTCATCATGTCTGTCTTGGATTATATGTTATACCACACTATTATTTAAAAATCTGTCTCAGAAGGAGTTTAAGTCAGCTACTATTAGGAACTACTAGAGAGTTACATGCTGCGTTGTCTGGTTAATCTCACTTATTTTCAGACTTTAAATTGATTTTGAACTTGTAAATTGAATCTAATATTTCCATCTTCCATTTTTAAAAAAAATATTATTCCTTTGAAAAACTTGAGCTCTTTATTAATTTTGTCAGTCATTGGGGGCAAAGATAGGGTTAGTCTGGCAAGCAGTAGGATCTCAGATATTTCATGACTAGATACTATTCATGTTAATGAAGTAGATCAGTATCAAGGAGGAAAACTGAAACAGATAATCCATTGGTTTGTTAGGCCCTTTAAAAATGTGTCACAGATTCCTTTGTGAATATATAAAAACTGGAGACTCTTT
>NW_006792456.1:1496985-1503036 GCF_000442215.2 Lipotes vexillifer
TCTTTCCCCAAAATAGATATTATGCAGCAGATTTTAGATAAAATTTTAAGGTGTCTGTAGACTCTGGATTAAGAACCTCTGATTTAAACAGTAATTGGCTCCAGTTTATGTTTTTAATACATAAGATTGAAAATAACCATTTCGCATAATAAAACTACACTGTGAAAACCTGATACAGTAAAGGCTAAATTGTCAAGCTTCTCTAGCTCATGTCTTACTCCCATCCTGGACTTGGACATAATCACCTTTTTGTTTGTTTTTTTTAAGGACCAGACCAATTATAATTCTCCCTGCAAGCTCATTTTTAAATCTGACTTCCATAGGGACATAATGGTGATTAAGTGTTTTAGTTAGTAGAAGAAAACTCTAAGCTTTCCTTGGTTTAAACAGAGGCATTAATAACGTCCCAAAGATATGTGTGCCATGCACAGAGTAGAAAAAATATGTCACAGAGTACAGTGGTTGAAACAGACTTTACTATGAAAAATTGGGCTTGACTCAATCTAGGCTTTTTGGATATATAGGAAACTGTGCCACTTGACACTTCATTCTGGTTTCAGTATTCTTGTGCCATCTCTCTATTCTCTCACCTAGGAACCTTGACCCTTGGAATAAGCAGTTCTAAGGAGTTCTTATGGGTACTTTTTTCTGAGACAGTAAGATGTGGAGGAGGAGGAAAAGGAAAGATGGATTTTGTCACCCATTTTGGATAGGTACATAGAGATGGAAGGTGCTACTCTTGATGGCACTTCCCTATCCTCTGTTTACCAACTAGAGATACAGTTCGGTCACGTTCTCAATTTTGACTTATCCAAAGAATTACCCTTGTTACCGAGACCCTTGTTAAAAATAAGGATTCTTGGGCTTTACTCCAGACCTGTACCCAGAGAAGCATGGGAATGTATGTTTTTAACCATCTGCCAAGGTCAGTCCTCTTTGCATTGAAAAAGGATTCTGAATATAAATTCGATTTAGTTTCTGGGATTTTGACTGGCTGATGGGTAAGAGTTTACTGTTAAGAATGGGAAGGAAAGGACAAAAGAAAATGATAGGAAGAAGAGGACTCACTTATCTTAATTCAGACTTTGTTGCTTACCTCAACTTTTCTCTCAGAAGGTAGATTGGAACCAAAATGCAAAGGGCCTTGTATGCCTGGATAAATGGTTTTGAATTTCATTCATTCTGTTGTAATAGTGATCTCCAAAATAGAATGCACAGTATGAATCATTGGAGAAGAAACCTGTTTATTGTATCAAAAGGAGAAGTTGAATTTTGCGAATTTTAATAAAGTCACGTGGTCAAGAGTCAAAAATAAGAATAGTATTCTGAGAGAAGAGTAACGTTTCCATGAAAAGTGTTCTCCGCCTGTTGTGAGTTATAGCCTGTATGTGCAGATAACTTTTTACAGATATTTTCCAATTTAAACTAACCTGTAACCCTAACAAAAGGAGCATGTGCCTTAAAATGGGTTGAAAACAGTACTGTAAGTGCAAGTGAACAAGATAATGTTCCAACTGACATTTACACTCCTAGTGTAATCTGTTGGGCAAGTGACAAAGCCGAAATAATGATAAAATAGATATTACAAAAAGTTTCCCCTACCCCCAAATTCAGAGTTATTAAAAGGATGTCACTAAATACGGATTTGTATCTCCTATCATTTATGGGTATACTGTGCCCTAACTATATTGGGTCTTAAAATTCTAAATAATAATGATATGGAGCCATTGCAGTTTAAACATTTTTAAATATTGCTTATTTAATCTTTATATAAGCCTTTTAATTTCTATTTTACTGTATGTTTTATAAAATATGGCTATAGTAATATTATACTTCTGTATACAATATGTAAGTAATTTGAGGCACACGGTTTTTAAAAGTTTGGAGAGCACTGTTCATGTAGCTGTTTTGAGGAGGGCTCTAAAAAAACAACTGAGGAACTGAGGAAAGAACATGGAGCTTGTGTGGGTGCCCTAGTGCTTTAACTAGAATAGCCTTGTTTTTATCTCTTTTTTTTTAAAATGGCGATTCTTACTAAAATTTTGTTTATAAAAAGCGTTCTACTGGTTTTTTAAAAAGATTTCACAACCTCTTCTCTACATGGTGGAAGCCACTAAAGGTTTTTAAACAACCTGATAAAATTTTAGAATAGCTGATGGCAAATATCCCTTCCAAGAAGCATGGCCAGCCAGAAGCTAGAACACAGATTTTCAGTGTTCTTCTTACCTGATCACACAGCGGATAAGTATTCATCTGAGGCCTAGATTAATTAAGGGATGAGCTACCAAAGTATTGAAATGTTTTCATTTTTAAAACTTTGTCTTTATTAATCTGGGGCTAACTTTTTTCTTTTTTTTGGCTGCGTTGGGTCTTCATTGCTGCATGTGGGCTTTCTCTAGTTGCGGCGAGCGGAGGCTACTCTTCATTGCAGTGCGAGGGCTTCTCGTTGCAGTGGCTTCTCTTGCTTCAGTATGGGCTCTAGGCGCTCAGGCTTCAGTAGTTGTGGCGCATGGGCTCAGTAGTTGTGGCACACGGGCTTAGTTGCTCCGCGGCATGTGGGATCTTCCCGGACCAGGGATTGAACCCGTGTCCGCTACATTGGCAGGTGGATTCTTAACCACTGCGCCACCAGGGAAGTCCCTGGGGCTAACTTTTAATTTTATATATTTTTTAATATCAGCATAATATTTATAAGTACTGTCAGCTGAACAATTAATAAATATAAGGTGCTTTCATAGATTATATTTTTGATAATTAGGGAATAAACTTAAATGTGCATTTTTTTTTAAATCAAAGTTTTGGCCATATTAAACTTCCATTATTATGTATCCTTTAAAAGTCCATTTCATTTAGGTGTTACATAGTGATTTTCGTGTTTAAACTTGCGTGTTTTAATTTAAAACCAAACCTTAGTTTTTAATAAGGGAGTTGACAACTTTTCCCTAAAGGCATAACCTTTTGGGAGGGATATAATTAAGGACATCCAGAAAAACACTTATCTGAAACTGAGGTTTTTAATTTTTTACTATCTAAGCTGCTGAACTAGGTGCTATTGGTAATACAGGTAGAGCAAGTATTTTCTGTCACCACTGTTTCACATTCCTTAATATCCCGAAGGCTTTTCCAGATTTAAAAAAGGCAAAAATAGAAAGGGTCAAACCTTAGGATAATTTTCATCTATTTAGTTAGCCTACTGGTAACCAGCTTGAAGGGAAAAATAAACGAGTAGGTGGTTAGTGCGTGTAACAGCTGACTTTCTGGAAACAATAGGAAGTAGATGATTAGAACGTCTGCATGATATTTTGGCCAAGAATGCTAGACTTTCCATTAAACATTATCTTGGTAACATGAGCTAGAGCCTGCTAACATGTTATAATATTTTTTGTTTCAGAAAATTGCTCACTGTCATTTTCAGTACCAAAGCTATGATTTCATTGCCAGATATTACCAGAATTTCAAAGGATAACAAAATACAGTTATATGATGTCATTTGAGTGTACATTAATTGCACTTACCTGAGGGCATTGCTGTGCTGTTTCCTGTCCTCTTGATTTTTATTTATACTTTGTAGTTGTTTCTTTTCTGGTGTGATGATACAGACATCTTTATTTTTAAACAGGATACATTAATTGTTTGGTCAGAAGCTGAGAACTATGATCTGGCACTAAGTTTTCAGGAAAAAGCTGGCTGTGATGAGATCTGGGAAAAAATTTGTCAGGTAAGGTTATTTTAGTAATGTTTAAGTTTGCATGCATTCATGATTTATTTTTTTCATTATATCTAAAAGATGTGTATTAGAATGTGGAGAGATAATATCTTAATGTGAGAATTTGATAACCTAACCTACAAATGTCTTCTATGTTATACATCAAAATTTTTGAAATTTTTTTTCAAGTTGTAATTTTGTTTTACCACTTTAGATTTTGATAGCATATATTCATAATTAATACTCTACAAAATGTCAAGATTTTCTAACAGAAAAAAGGTTAAATAGTTATGTTCTAAGGCTTTTAGACTTTTCTTTCACCTATTTGCATAATGTTTATGGATAAATGTGTGCCAGACACTAATAATCAAAAGTGCTCATGACTTCAACTCAAAAGGAACTTACAGTGTAGCAGGATATAGGATAGGTGGTAACTCTCAGGGTAACTAGAATTTTTTTTTAATTGAAGTATATGTTGTGCATTGGGATTTTTTTAATGAAGTTTTTATTTTAGAAGTGTCAGATTTATGGAAAACATGAGCAGAAAATAGTTTCTATATACTCCTCTGCCTGATATCTCCTCCCCTCACAGTTTCCCCTATTAAATAGTTTTCCCTATTAGCATCTTACATTAGTATACATATTGGTCACAATTAATGAACTAATATTCATACATTATTATGTATTGTTATTATTTATACATTATTATTAACTAAATTCTACATTTATTCAGATTTCCTCAGCTTAAATGTCAGTGTTCCAGAATCCCGTTCAGGGTACCACATTACATTTAGTAGTTATGTCTCCTTGGGCAAATCTGGGCCATGACAGTTGGTAAATCATAAAATTCATTTTTAATTACTATTTTCTGTAAATGGAGACCACTGTGTTTCAGTGGTTGCCTAGTCTAATCTTCTATTACAGTGGGTTTTTTAAATATAAATTTATTTATTTATTTATTTATTTTTGGCTGCGTTGGGTCTTTGTTGTTGAGCACCGACTTTCTCTAGTTGTGGTGAGCGGAGGCTACTCTTCATTGCAGTGCACGGGCTTCTCATTGCAGTGGCTTCTGTTGCTGTGGAGCACAGGCTCTAGAGTGCAGGCTGAGTAATTGTGGCACATGGGCTTAATTGCTCCGCGGCACGTTGGATCTTCCCGGACCAGGGATCGAATTCATGTCCCCTGCATTGGCAGACAGATTCTTAACCACTGTGCCACCAGGGAAGTCCCTATAGTGTTTTTTGACTGTCGTCATTTCACTTATATCAGCTTTACCTCTAGGGATTCTTATCACTGAAGGTTCTTTTTTTTTTTTTTTTTTCCAATTTTGGAAAAGCTAGGCTGCGACATCTTTTTCTTGTTTGCTTTCAGAGGCAAAAAGAACCAGTTTGAAATCAGGAGTTTCATGCTTTGGGAGACATAAAAGTCAGGACCTGGTACTTTTCTTTTTGATGCAGTTTTTCTGTGAAGGCTTGGGTCTGAGAAGCCACTTGATTTGGGTTCCCATGAAAATTTGTCTCGTTTTGTCCTTGTCCTCAAACTCTTCTCAACAGTTCTAAAAACTCCCAAGGTGTATCTTTCCTCCTTCCTAACCTCAGTTTGGCCCAAGGCCTGGGACCTCTGTAAAGACATGAGGGGATGCACACGGTGCTCAAACAGCTGTTAACCTCTGGCCATCTCCGTCTCTTCCGTGACTCAGTTTCCTCGTTGGTACAGCGTCCCAGGCCCAGGGGCAAGTGACCTGGATGACCTCAGTAGGGTCTGAGGAGCTCTTGAAAGAGGTAATCGGCCCTTCCTCCAATGGGAAGAATGACAATGATCTTATTTCCTTTATTATTTACTTAGCCCCGGCAGGCAGTTTACACATGAGGCCAACATGGGGTTGTGGTGGCATTAATCTTTAATCCATTATCCTCGGATTGCTTCGATGACATTCCTAGGTAGTCGCTGTATTGCTTTTTATTTGTTGTACATTTTGTGAAGTAATTAAGGGCCACATCATACCTCCTCTGCAATGCCTGCTGCAAAGGCAAATCTTGATGCATGCATGCGGGTGTGCGTGTACATGCGTGTGTGTGGGGGCAATACTGGTGTGTGGTATCCTGCACTTAGTAGAGAAGGTGGGACTCACCTGGAGTCAAAAATCCTCTGGGGAATGGCTTAAAGCATTCACAGAGCGCTGTGTCTGTGGTTATGTGTGTAGAACGCTTAGAGGAATAAACATGTACACAACAGAGACAGAAGCAGCAGCATTGGAGCAAATTCCTTTTGCTTTGGACATCAGATGAAACGCTTGGCTGGTATTTAGAGGACAGGTTTTTTTTTTTTTTTTTTTTTTTTCGTTA
>NW_006792456.1:1503933-1555820 GCF_000442215.2 Lipotes vexillifer
GTGGGATCTAGAGCGCAGGCTCAGTAGTTGTGGCACGTGGGCTTAGTTGCTCCACGGCATGTGGGATCTTCCTGGACCAGGGCTCGAACCCGTGTCCCCTGCATTGGCAAGCAGACTCCCAGCCACTGTGCCACCAGGGAAGCCGTCACTGACGGTTCTTGAGTTAGTTTTATGGATCTGACCACAATCATTTTTTTTCCTTGGTCCTCCCAATAACAGTGCCAAACAGCGTAATAAAGTGGCCTATGAAAGTGTAGTAAGAATCTTACCATTCCATAGAAAGTTTATTTGACATATGGCTCTAGATCACTAAACTTTTCTTATCTGGGAGTAGATGGTTTGTTTCTTTCCTACCTCATATCTGACTATGTATGCATCATGTATTGCCGGAGCATTATTAGTATACATACATACTAGAATTCTAGTTGATGAACAGTTGAAAACATTAGTAAATATGATATTTCTTTAATTTGTACAATATACATAAGAATATAATCCTAATTGTTAATATTTCACCTTTTTGTTTTGCCTGTTTTTAAACCTGTGGATGGTGATGGCAAGAAGGTCCTCATTTTTACCCTTTTTTATCTCATGTGCTCTCCAAGGATTGAGATTGAATTTTATGTTTGCAAAGTCTTCTGTAAAGTGAGGTGTAAGATCTAAAAAGAAGTGACCTCTATTGCAGACATACATATGCAGTTCATAAATACTTGCTGTTCTGTTCTTAATTCAATAAACTTAAACCATGAATTCATTCATCTATGAAATGGGGGGGAAAATATTCCATGTAAATAATGAAGGCAATAATTTCAAAATGAAAGATTACTTTTCCATAATATTTATAAGGCTGTTCAGAATATTAATAGCAGTATATAAAGACTAACCTTTTTTATGATAAATTACTGAAACGTGATATTTTGTTTTCTCCCTCCAATACCAGCATGGCAACTGGCACACGTTGTGTATGTACTCGGTATATATTTGAAGAATGAGTGAATAAAACAGAAGACAAACATCTTATTTAGAACTACGGTGTTGAATTACATGCCCGCTAGAACATAAATTTATATTGTGGATATATTTTCCAGTGATCAGCATATTCAGTTATACTTTGCCCCACTTTTCCCCTCCCCACACCTCAGCACATGCTGTTTAATATATGTTCTTGGATAGATATATATATATATATATTCTTAATGACTTTGTACTTTTGTCTTAGAACTTTTCGCTGAAATTTGTTTTTTACTCTTTTCACTCATGTAGTTCGGGAGGTCCCCAAGACCACTCACAGGTTCATTAATTCACTAGAAAGACTTAGAGAACTCCACAAAGCTATCATACTCATGGTGCAGTTTATTACAATGATGTGATTCAGGTTAAAATTACCATTGGGAAAAGGCACATCGGGCAGAGTCTAGGAGAGTTCCAGGCGTCAGTATCCAATTTTCTCTTTTCAGAATAGTCATGCAGACAGCATTTAACTTCTCACAGCAACGATGGGTGGCAACTTGTACAGAGTATTACTGACCAGGGAAGCTTACCCAAACCTTTGTGCCCAGCATTTTCATTGGGGTGTTAGTCATATAAGCAGGCTGAATACCCATGTGGCTAACTCTAGCTTCCAGCACTCCCAGAGGTTGAGCTGATGTTGTGTGGCCCAAGATCTCCTCCATAAACCATACAGTTATCCACACATGTATGTGGACTGTCCAGCATAGCCCAAGGTCCCCAGGTAAACAAAAAAACTCCCAACAGATAGGATATTCAGAGTGCTTAGAGGTTGACTCTCAGGAGTTAGGCAACGTCCAAACCTTTCTTTGGGCAAGATTAGTTCTTTACTGCAAAGGCCACGCTTTGGCCCTTGGCCAAGACTCTTACAGCAAAATGGTCATATTTGTCTAAGCATCTACACTTAGTGTAGCATTTATATGACAGAGCAATAGTATCAGTATGAGTATGCCTAACATTTGGAGGAGTCAGTCTGGGCTAGGAGTAGATTTAAAGAAACAACTATTCTGTCCTATAAAGCCATGATTTACTTTTTATATTTTTGCACTATTTTGACTGCTCATTACCGTCCTTGATCTACCACAGTTTGTACCTTATGGTAAACTCGTAGAGAACTCTTTAGTATAGAAATTAGCTGATGGTTAACAGTTAGTAAGTCCACTTACTCCTCATGCCAGTCATTTTCTATCAACATTACATGCTGAGGAGGCTTTAATTTGGTTTCCTAATACATTTGATGATAATATCAATATTATCATAAGGCTTATGTACATGAGGTAGTTGGATCAACAGTGGCAGTGTTATACCATATTGCGGTATGGTAGTAGATGTAACCTGAGAAAAGTAAGAGTCAGTAGATACTGGCACATTATAAGAATCCCACTCAGTCATTAGTAATTGGTCCAGTTAATCATATTGTATGACAGTGTCTCCCAGCATGGTGTCAGCTCTATCAAGTAGACTTACAGACTTCCATTCGACCTTGTTGCGTCCCAGGAGCAATGGTAGACTTGGGAAACATATGGCTTCACCGTTCCAGGCATCTGTTACAATTGAGCTAAGAGAATATCATCTCTTACTCTGAGCTTTTTGTAAGGCACCAGTGTTAATATTAGACTTCCTTCATTACATTACCTATTTATTTATTCCTTTGCCCTCTGTTAACATTTCTCCTCCCCATTTGTCATTGATTTTTATGCAAACTTTTCCGCCTTTGAAAGGAATGTTAGGTTTGGCCACTCTGCTGGTCTAGCAAGGTTAATTTTTTACTGCACAACTCAGTACTGTACTTTTAAGATCTAGCCATGTTGCTGAGTATACATTTAGTTTATCACTCCCAGCTACTGTGTTGTATTCAACAGAACCATACGTTGTGTTTTACTTTTTAATTCTGGGAGGTCATTGCTGATCTTTGAAAGAACAGTTTAAATAAAAAACCTATTTCTTTGTCATTTCTTAACCCCTTATAATAAGAAAATAGAACTCCTCTTGACAGCTCAAAGAGCAATAAGTATCTTAGGGGGAATGGTGAATGATAGAACAAAAGAATCATTGTGTGGGGAGAGAAATTACAAAAACAAGGGCTAAGGGACTTCCCTGGTGGCACAGTGGTTAAGACTCTGCACTCCCAGTGCAGGGGGCCTGGGTTCGATCCCTGTTCAGGGAACTAGGTCCCACATGCATGCTGCAACTAAGAGTTCACATGCCACAACTAAGGAGCCCACATGCCACAACTAAGGAGCTGGCAAGCCACAACTAAGGAGCCTACCTGCTGGCAACTAAAACCCAGCACAACCAAATTAATTAATTTTTTAAAAAAGAGCTAAGATAATTGATACATATTGAGCTCTTAGAAAGCGTAAAATCAGAAGTACATATGGAAGTTCTAACCTCAGAAAATGGTAGAGACATTTTCTTTGAAACAGATGAAGGAATCGAATGAAGGTAAGTTGTGAGATGGAAAAGAAGAATGTTGGAGGAAGTTGAGTACTGATGGCCTCTTTTTTTCCCAAAGGGAAAAAGTTCTCTCTTACGAGACTTAAAGGGGAAAGTAATAGTGTTTGACCCTTGAAAAGGGAAAAAAATTAAAGCAGTAGCTATAAGGAACTAGGATAGGAGTGTGGAAAAGAGAAATTTTCATCGAGAAGCCTACTGATAGTGTGGACTTACCATGAACCTCATCACAACAGAAGTTTGGTTTATTCCTTAATGCTGTTTTCTTTTAATTTATTTATTTTTGGCTGCGTTGGGTCTTCGTTGCTGCACGGGGGCTTTCTCTAGCTGCAGTGAGCGGGGGCTACTCTTGGTTTCAGTGCTCAGGCTTCTCACTGCAGTGGCTTCTCGTTGCAGAGCATGGGCTTTAGGCGCACGGGCTTCAGTAATTGTGGTGCGTGGGCTCAGTAATTGTGACTCGTGGGCTCTAGAGCGCAGGTTCAGTAGTTGTGGCGCACGGGCTTAGTTTCTCCGTGGCATGTGGGATCTTCCCGAACCAGGGCTCGAACCCGTGTCCCCTGCATTGGCAGGTGGATTGGATTCTGGCGCACGGGCTTAGTTTCTCCGTGGCATGTGGGATCTTCCCGAACCAGGGCTCGAACCCGTGTCCCCTGCATTGGCAGGTGGATTCTTAACCACTGCACCCAGGGAAGCCCCCTTAATGCTGTTTGACCAATATTGGAGAGGAAGGGGCTGTGCTCAACAGAGCCTCTCAGGGACCCAAGTTGATAGAGAATTCATTTTAATACTTCCATGATTATTGCAAAGTGGGAAAGAAAGGTGGCAAATCAGCGCACTGGTTTTTGAAAGCTCTTCCCAGAAGTTATACATGGCACTTTGCTCACATTTTATTGGCCAAAGCAAGTCACACAGCTACATGTAACTTCATGGAAGCAATGAACTCACGTGCCACAAGAGGGAGAGAACCAGAAATATCTGGTGGACAGCACTATTGTCATCCAGGTAGACACTTGGGTTTATGTGATGTTGACAGATTAGATCAGTCAGGGTTACGTTCAGGATGAATCCAGGAAGCTTGTAAGGGATAATACTAGATAACAAAGAAATAAACATGCTGTAACCTAGTGGTTACATGCATGGTTCTGGAGCTGTGCTTTTATTCTTAAACATATGCAAACTATGTTCATTTGAAACGTGTAAGTTAACTCCTGGTTTCCTCTTATTTGTTCTTTGTAACCTCTGATTCTTCTTCCTTCCCCTCACACTACGTTTTCTCTCTTCTCTGGTTAGTGTCAGAGTCTTCTGGCTTTAACTGTTAACCCTAATGCCAAATCTCTATCTTCTGTCCTATTCTTTTTCCAGAGTAGTAGGCCCACAGATTGAATTGCCAGCTGGATATTCAAAGAACTCAAACTTAATAAAACTGAACTCTTCCTAACATTCCTCTCCCACATTCCCAGTTTTTGTTAAAGAAGCCATAATCTTCCCAGTGATGGGTTTAAAACTATAGGGTCATTGTGTTTCCTTCTCTCTTTTGTAGCAATCCCATATCTGTCCCAACATCACTATCCAAATTCAGTTGTTCATGTAGCCTTTGGAATAACACCCTAATTTATCTATATTTTCAAATTTGTCTCATGCAGCTGATGCCAGGTTAATTTTCTAAAGGACAGTGCTACACATTCACTTCCCTGAACAGTAATGCAGGTCTTTTAGCTTGACTTTTCATGATCTGGCTAGAGTCTACATTTCCATTTTTGCTGTTTGCCATATGCATGTCACATATTTCCATTTCTCTGGCTCTGTGCTCTTCCCCTTGCACTTTGAGTACCTTTATCTCCCCTCAGAATCTTACCTATCTTTGAAGATCCACTTAAAATCTCAGATGCCACTGCTTTTTTTTCTTTTTTTGAATTTTATTTTATTTATTTTTTTATACAGCACGTTCTTATTAGTTATCTGTTCTATACATATTACTGTATACATGTCAATCCCAATCTCCCAGTTCATCCCACCACCACCCCCGCCACTTTCCCCCCTTGGGGTCCATACGTTTGTTCTCTACATCTGTGTTTCTGTTTCTGCCCTGCAAACTGGTTCATCTGTACCATTTTTCTAGATTCCACATATATGCATTAATATACGATATTTATTTTTCTCTTTCTGACTTACTTCACTCTGTATGACAGTCTCTAGATCCATCCACGACTCTACAAATGACCCAGTTTCATTCCTCTATGAAATGCCACTGCTTTTATGATTCCTTCCTTGTGTTCTCTGCTCACCCACATCCCAAGAGCTGGAATTTCCCTTCCTCTGAGTTTCCAAGGCATTTTATCTGAACTGTTCTTATGACCTTGTTATTTATATTTTCTCTTATATTTATGTGTCATCCTCCCTAAGCCCAGCTACTCTGTTGAGAACTCAGAAGTAAAAGAAATACTCTCATTCCTCTAGGGAAAAAAAGTATCTTGTATGCATCAGTATATCCGTCTACTTTTTTCTCTGAGTTCTTAGGTCTTTTTTCATATGTTGCTTTGGCAGATTTGGAAATTTGTGGAACTTTTTCTGCTTAGGATATCCGGGATGTTTTAAGGTGGAGAGGAAAGGATGATTGCACTCTTGGATTATGAATTAGAAAAATTTATGAAAAGTAAAGTTCTAAACATTTTTTGTTAGAGTAATTCCTTATAGAAAATTTGTTAGCCATGCTTTTCTTGAATCATAAAGTAGTCACCCTGAATCATAAAGTAGTTCTTCATTCATTATGTTGTGATTTTTATCTAGATAATACTTGGAGGCTTTATCACAGATGTTAAATGAATGCCAGTTTTTAAAAGAATAGACTTTATTAGTCTGTTTATCAGCTTCAGGCTCAGAGCAAAAGCAAATACTTTTCCAAAAGTGAATTTCAAAAATATTTTGAGGAAATCATATTTTCTTACTCTTGAATATACGAGGAGTTGGGTTTTAATTTGGATTGAACTCAGTAGTGTCCTTGTTAAGCCAGTGTGATGGTGCTTTGTCATACATAGTAATTTTGGGGGACCAACAGAAGAGACTTACTTTCTGCAAAATTCACTCTGCTAGGTAGAGTGAATTTAATAAACAACTGCAAGTGGTTATTACGTAATTTAATATCAAACAACATAACGTTAGCTGAAATATTCAGGTTATTAGGGTTCAGAGTTAACCTCAAGTTGTAAGTTGGGAAATTTAGAGGTGAAACCATCTGCAGTCAGTAACTTGAGACTCAAATAACTGACTCTAAACTAGTTGTATTTTCCCCCTCTAGACTTCACTTTTAATTAACAATGACTATTAGTATTGATTCCTTGAAAGTATTGATTTTTACTTAAATTCACTAGTCAGGGGACTTCCAGCAGTCTAGTGGGGGCAGGGGTTCAATCCCTGGTCGGGAACTAGGATCCCACATGCTGTGAGTCGTGGCCCAAAAAAAAGAAATTTATTTTTTAAGAAATTGAATGATCAGTGATTTGATTCCCAAAATTCTGAATTCTTTTGTATTTTAAGGTAACCAGCTGTACTTGGATATTTTTAGGTTCAAGGTAAGGATCCATCAGTGGAAGTCACACAGGACCTCATTGATGAATCAGAAGAAGAACGATTTGAAGAAATGCCTGAAACCAGTCATCTGATTGACCTGCCCACATGTGAACTCAATAAACTTGAAGAGATTGCTGACTTAGTTACCTCAGTTCTCTCCTCACCTATCCGTAGGGAAAAGCTGGCTCTGGCCTTGGAAAATGAAGGCTATATTAAAAAACTACTGCAGCTGTTCCAAGCTTGTGAGAACCTAGAAAACACTGAAGGCTTACACCATTTGTATGAAATTATTAGAGGAATCTTATTCCTAAATAAGGCAACTCTCTTTGAGGTAATGTTTTCTGATGAGTGTATCATGGATGTCGTGGGATGCCTTGAATATGACCCTGCTTTGGCTCAGCCAAAAAGGCACAGAGAATTCTTGACCAAAACTGCAAAGTTTAAGGAAGTTATACCAATAACAGACTCTGAACTAAGGCAAAAAATACATCAGACTTACAGGGTACAGTACATTCAGGACATCATTTTACCTACACCATCAGTTTTTGAAGAGAATTTTCTTTCTACTCTTACATCTTTTATTTTCTTCAACAAAGTTGAAATAGTCAGCATGTTGCAGGTAAGTAAACTGAGGTGTTCTTCATAATTTTGTTTTCAGATATTTAGTCCCCTTAATAGTTAAGCTGGTGTTCATTCCTTCGTTTTGAAAGATTTCTTTTGTTTACTTTAATTGTACTATCAAGCGTAGAAAACAGGGCGCTTTATCTCATAGTTTTCTGAAGAAGAATCATTTCTTAATGTGACCTTTTATATTTCTAAATGTCCTATCATGCAGCTTGGTTTTTTTTTTTAACTTTTTGTTTTTTGCATTTAAAAAATTGTGGTAGAGCATACATGACCTAAAATTCAAAATTTTAACAATTTTTAAGTGTTCACTTCATAGCATTAAGTACATTCACAGTGTTATGCAGCCATCACCACTATCCATTTCCAGAACTTTTTCATCATGTGAAACAGAGGCAGCTGTTTTTTTTTTTTAATATTTTTTATTCCATTTTGTGAGGCCTTGTTATTCCTGGGGATATGTGTGAGTGTGTGTGCTTAAAGCTTCCGAAATAATTCAGATGTGCAGCCAGAATTGAGAAACATTCATTAATTTTCAGTAAATGATAGATTATTTGCTATAGAGGTTGATTTTATTCTCTCTCCTTGAGTTGTAAAGTAGGAGTCTTATACCATGTTTATATCATGTTAATCCTTTATACCCTAACAGTTTGGTAAGCATGATTTTGAAGATTTTGCTTTACTTGTGATAGTATACTAACAGTTTCCTGCATAACTGCCTTTGTTATTTACACATCAGTCACTAAGTTTATTGAGCTGCTACTATATAGTACTTAGTGTAGTTAGTGGTTCTCAAGTAATGTCTGTGGACCCCTGGGAGTACCTGAAGCCGTTTCAGAGATGTCTGTGAAGTTTTTCCTTTTCCAACTTCCTGTCACCGTGAGGCTGTATTTTCTTCACGTACTTCAACCAAAGCAACATACCGGGCTTCCCTGGTGGCGCAGTGGTTGAGAGTCCGCCTGCCGATGCAGGGGACACGGGCTTGTGCCCCGGTCCGGGAGGATCCCACATGCCGCGGAGCGGCTGGGCCCATGAGCCATGGCCGCTGAGCCTGCGTGTCCGGAGCCTGTGTTCCACAATGGGAGAGGCCACAACAGTGAGAGGCCCGCATACTGCAAAAAAAAAAACAAAAAAAAAACATATCACAATGGATTGAATGCCGAAGGAGATGTGAGAATCTAGCTGTCTTCTGTTAAGCCAAACATTAAAGAGATTTGCAAAAATGTAAAACAAAGCCACTCTTCTTTCTAAATGTTTATGATTTTGGATGATACAGTTGTTTCTCATAAAAAAATATTTATACAAACATAATAGTTTATTTTTTAATGAAAAATAATGTTTTTAAGCATCTCAGTTTTAATTATGGTAAGTACTGATAAACATAACCCACATAATAAAAGCTCTTTGGGGTCCTCAGTAGTTTTTAAGTGTTTGAAGGGGTCCTGAGACCAAAAAGTTAAGAATGTCTGTCTTAGTACTTACCTATGAGATTCCATTTCATGATACTTCCAACCATTATTCACTATTATAACTTTACTTTTGTATAGGATTTACTTCCCAGATAATTCTTTCACCAGGCAGTTTTTCATTATTCCACAGTAATAAGTGTGAGGCAAGTTGGACTTACACATTAGGTTCCATTTATAATACATGGGACCCACTTTTTAAAACCATACTGTACAATTCAGGGTGCCATTTCACTTGCTGACAGAAAAAGTTATAGTCTCAGGAGACTGGAAATAAACCCATAGAAAGGACCCAGTGACAGAAGCTCAAGTGTAGCTTTCAAATGACTGCTTTTGACTTCAGAAGAGTTGCCAAATCCATAATAGTAAATCATAATGCTTTTTATGTTTTGAAAATAAATTATGTAAACTAATCTGTAAATATGTATAACTTTCTATGTCATTTTATACATTCTGTCATAGGTCTATTTGTGAAAGTTATATAAACCAAGTTTTACTCATTTCTGGCCCATGAGAGGCATTTTATGAAATAGCCAGATATCAATATTCATGTCAGTTTTTCCTTTGTAATTTAATTGTCCATATTTATTATAGAAAATTGGAAAATACAGATGAGCAAAAAAGAAAATCACTCATAATCCATCACCAAAAGATAATCACAGTTAACCTTTATAATCTTATCACTGCCAGAATTCAGTGTTCTTTATTGCCGTGTTTGTAACTCTCATTTTTCTAATCCACTGTGGACTAATAATGAGATCTTCAGACTTGTTTGAATTACGTTTAAATTAAGCGTAAATAAATAGACCCTGAAAGGGAGCTAGAGAGGCTCTCGGTTAAGGTAAATAGAGTTTTCATGCATGACCTCTTGAACATCTACTTTTTGTTTTTCAAAGAGTTCTTTATAGTTGAGGTTTCTGATTAAATAAGATATTAATATGTCTAACTAATATTGAATGGTGTAGTCAAGTTTTGAAAATTATAAGAATATACCTGGAATTTTAGGTTTTGTAATGGAATTGCTCTTAGGTTTTCAGCTTTTATTATAGTTTGTGAAATCATATAAATGAGTATAACTTTATACTTTTATTAAATTCATAGTAATTTTTCTCATTGTAGGAAGATGAAAAGTTTTTGTCTGAAGTTTTTGCACAATTAACAGATGAGGCCACGGATGATGATAAACGACGTGAATTGGTAAGTTATTTATTACGGAAATTCACACCCTTAAAGAGCAGTTACTCTTTTGGCATACACAGCTTTTAATATTGAAATTGTTAATTTAAGAGAAAAATTTTTGTAATTAATATGAAAGATATAAACAGATGACCCTTGAGCAACATGGGTTTGAACTGCAGGTTCCACTTAGACACAGATTTTTTTCAATAGTAAATACTACAGAACTACATGGTCCAAGGTTGGATGCGGAACCACAGATATGGAGGGCCTACTATAGAATTACACACAGGTTTTTGACTTAGTGGAGGGCGGGCACCCAACCCCTGTATTGTTCAAGGGTCACCTGTGTTTAAATTATACTATAAAATGATTATTTGCAAAGTTTCTAAAACTAACTGTTTTGTATATCATAGAAGTTTTTAGAGATATTTTGATGTGGTTTTATTCCTCCCAGTGAGGGAATATGTGCCTTATAAATTACAAAATCAAGACGTGGTTTATGTTAGGACAGAACTACAAACTCATACATTTTTATGGTTGTAGATACATTATTGAGATGCTTTTTTTGTTTTGTTAAACAAGAGGTAGGGAGAATCCTTCTTGAATAAACGAATGATGAATTGGTTCTTGGAAGTGTTTTTCTTCTTTAGAATGTGTTGGTAATCACTTTTTTGAGATATAAACCATGCTTTGGGGAAAGAGAATGGTGATTGCTGTGTACCAGCAGTTTGCCAGTTTTTCAAACCTTATAAGCAGATACTAAAGAAGTAATGAAAGATTGCTGACTTAAAATCAGCCACATCATCTTTGGTATAGTTATTTCTCAGTTTTCTCGTTTATAAAATTAGCCCTTTATCCTAGGAAATCTCTGATGTTCCTTACAATTCTTAAAAATTGAATTGTGCTTTATGAGTGTTCCCTGAAAACCCAGCCACCATTTATTATAGCATGGTTTCTATGTTCTTCAGGTTTTGAGGAGCCAGGATACCCTAAAAATTCTAGGTCCCTGAGAAGGTTAATTCCACACTGTGGTAGATCGCATTACAGTTTGCCTCAGAGTTACTTTTAATGTGTGTCAACTTCTCACTATTCTTTCTAACATTACAGGTTAATTTTTTCAAGGAATTTTGTGCATTTTCTCAGACATTACAACCTCAAAACAGGGATGCATTTTTCAAAACTTTGGCAAAGTTGGGGATTCTTCCTGCTCTTGAAATTGTAATGGTAATTGTATAGCTTCTTTTCATGTTTTTGAAATTGTGAATTTGTAATAGATTTATATTGTGGATGGGAAATAATTTTTTATAGTAATGCATATTGAATTTTGTAATTTTAGATTATGATTCATTTGGTAGTGAGTCATAAAACCTCTACAGATTTTTATTAACTTAAATCTGTAATATTAACATGTGATTCATATATTATGGCTTCAAGTACATAAAAATCCCACATGGTTTTACGAGACTGTTATCTCTTCTATAACAAAATTAAGTATGTTTCATAGAAACTAATAAAATACCTTTCCTTTTTAGACCAGTGAATGGGAGAAGGGCAGACTGGACCAAGGGGGCTCGTGCTGCAATATGGGGTTAAGGGAGTGATTCTCTCTCATACTTTTGTTTATATGAGCTTCATCCATTGGCATTTATTGTATGAAAAACTAAAACTGAGAAAAATTTTAAGTATTTATTAACTCATTTTAAAATGATAATAATTAACCCATTATATGTTAAGATAACTAATATAACTTTCATAAAAAAAAAACTTTTCCAAAACAAAAAAATTTTAGTGAGACAAGTGGCAATGTTTCACATTTTTTGCCAATCCCTTTGATGCCTGGCGTAATAGAAGATAGCTAGGTTCTCATAGCAGCGTCTGCATTTAATCTGTTAACGATATTACATCTTGTAGCCTCTGGAAAACCCCACTATACTTGTGATAGACTGGGAGTGGAAAAGGCCAGTAATGCCTTAATATTTATTTTCATAATAAATAATATTATGAAAATAGTTTTAATCTCATGCAATTTTGAAAAGGGTGTTATAACCCCCCTTTTCAGTGTGTGAGACCCCTCTCCAGGGTTCCCTGGGCCATACTTTGAGAACTGCTAAGTTAGGGAATATTTTCAGAGTCACCTGGAGATTTTTATCTTTGAATCATGTATCCTTCATGTACTGATAGGGAAAAAGCATTCAAGATCACTACCTTAGAAAACTGAGTTATAGAAAAGAGTGAAAATACCCAGATTGTTTTCAAAATCATCCTCTATTAGGAGAGTCATAAAAGGGAGAATCAGTTATTAAGGCCTAACTGGCAAACAGGACCAAAGACAGCTTCTGGAAAGTTTTGAAGCCTTAACTAGGAGACCTCATTCATATTTTTGCATATATTTAAATCAAGAATCCTCCCTCCCACCCCCCAAATTTTTTTACAGCATTTGTAAAGCAGTGCTTTATAATCCTGTGCTGATTCTTATATTTAAATTCTCTGAATATTTATTTTTGTGGGGGTAAAGACAAAAACTGGCAGAAACTAATCATTGAGCTGCCTAAAGTTTTTAATATTTGTAAAAGAAAAGGATGGGAGAGATTATATGTTTTGATTCCAGTACCATGTCTAAATCCAAAAATTTGTTTGGCATAGATTTGGGAGAAAAAGGGGGAACGCAGGCATAACTTTTGTTCACAGTCTCTTAAGTAACCTGATTTTCCTTTTATCAGGGCATGGATGATTTGCAAGTCAGATCAGCTGCTACAGATATATTTTCTTATCTAGTAGAGTTTAGTCCATCCATGGTCCGAGAATTTGTAATGCAGGAAGCCCAGCAGAGTGATGACGTAAGTGATAATGCTCTGGTTCTATATGAATTACCTATAAAATAGTGTTTGCAAACTGTTGAGAGAAAAGTCATAACCATAATTTTAACTGTTTATGAAGAATAATAATAGATTTCTGATCAGTTGTGACTTTGACAAGGCCAGAATATGTGGCAGTTGATTTGTTTATTGTAAAAACAAAAAAAATGCGTTCAAACTATTACTGAGATAAAGAGATTTAACGAATCAAATTCTTAATTCTTGGTTTTAAAAAAAGTTTTCAAGTACTAATGAAATGTAATTCTAAACCCTTAGGTCAGGCACTTATCTAGTATAACTAAGAAGTGCTTTTACTGGTTCAAATGTGTCTTTTTTTTTTAGTGGGGATAAATATTTAATAATGAAACCAATGTTGTGTTTTCCCACTACAAAAATATTTAAACTTTCCCCTTAATCTCTATTTAAAGACAAAATGAACATATAGCTGTAATTGAAGTACCCTTTCTTATATTAAATATATATTAGTGTTAAGTAGAAAACAACTGAAATACAATTATGTCCCTTCTTAAAGAAGGTTTAGATTCCCAATGTTATTTCTTTTATGGTTTTGTCACTATTGAATTAAACTGTAGTTGTTTTATATGTTTTATTTTTTATTAACGTCCAGTTAGATTTTTACGTTCTATCTGTTAGATATTTCCAGGGGTTTTTTTTTAAAGCAATTTTATTTTAGAATTGGTTTGGGCTAATGCTATTATTTAGGCAATAGAAAAGAAATAGAAGAAATATTTTGTGTTAAGTATATTTTAAAGTTTAAAAAACCCAAGTGATGGCTAAATCTGACTTTAAAGAAATAAATACCTAGCTTATTAATCAGTTTATAATCTCACTGTTGATATTCTTATCTTAGTGCCATCCTTTACAAAAGATAACTTTGAAATTAACACTTCTATTGCTTCATCCTTAGTGATGTGTGGGATTAAGAGCGTTCAACATAAAATCTCTCAGACTATGAGAATAATAATTTACTAGTTTAGAATTCTTAACTTTTACAGCTTTTATTTGTTTTCATTAGAAAGATTTTCTTGTTTACATTTAGTTGATGCATGAGACATGGGGAAGCAGTTACTGATCGTTAACAATGAAAAGTCCCTTTTTAATTTCTCTTTTTCTTGTAGTCACAGTCTTCAAGGTCATTTCCCTGAATTTTCTGAGGTCTAACAATTTTCCAATTAAAAATTTTTGTTGCCTCAAAATAATTGTTAGCCCACAAATGAAGATAAATTACTTTTTTCTTAATTTCCAAAATTAAGGATTCTACATGCTGAATTCTACTATACTGAGTTGGTAGTAATGTTTAAAGGAAAGAAGAAATAACTTACCTGTGTATTCAGCAGGCAGTTGATATTTTGATGCTGTCTTAAAATAAATGCACAGCATTCAAACTTTTCTTTCTGGTACTGTGGGAGCAGATTTGGTTTTAGAAACATGGATTACAGTATTAAAATATGTGTTGAGACACAAGGAAATAGCAATATTAACTTTTTTTTACTATAGTCATTATTTCTATCCAAGCTGGAAGGATAGATTTAGCAATAATTGCTGTGTGATAGATTTCAAACATTTTTATGCTAATGACCTTTGAAACATTCAGTAAAACTTATTTTAGAATCTGACTGGATAAGTAATACAGCTACTGCTGAACTGCTTATTTTGGCAGGTATTTTCAGTGTATTTCTCACTTAGGAATAAATTCATATGTTAATTTCTATAGATATGATATTAGCCTTAGGGTTATTTTATTTTTTACTAAATTATTTCTAGAATTGTATACATGGAATTTGCTTCAAATTAATTCTGGAAAGCAAAATTTACCATAAAAAGAAATTTAAAATAAATACATAAGCTAATCTCTATGGGTTGACTGTTCAGTATTTTGTATTGAACGTATCACACTTTATTTCTTAAAATTGTGTCAATTTTTAACTTTTTATTTTGAAGTAATTTTAAATTTACAGAAAAATTGCAGTAATAGTACAAAGAACTCCCATATGCACTTTACTCAGATTTCCCAATTGTTAATACTTTATTTCTCATTTGCTTTATCATTGTCTTTCTTTGCTTGTATTTGTATATACATATTTGCATACATAAATATATAATTAATTTTTTCTGAATCATTGAAGAAAAAGGTATGGAAATGATGTCACAGTGCTCCTTTACCCCTGTTTGCTTCGGTGTCTATCTACTAAAACTCTGCATTACCACTGTACAATTATCAAGTCAGGAAAGTCAGGAAATTAAATAACATTTTTACAATACTGTTATCTAACTACAGTCCTAATTCAGATTTTATCCGTTGTCCCAGTAATCCCCTTGTTACCCAATACAAAAATGAAAACTTTCTGTTGTAGTATGCGAAACTTTGGATTTGTCTGATGTTTCCTCATGATTCAATTCAGGTTATTTCTTTGTGTCAGGAATAGTACAGAAGTAACATTTCCTTCAACATCATACCAAGAAATTCCCCCAACTTTAAAAAATGAGCTTAAGTTTTCTTTGTCCAGGCTGTTTTGCCATTTCACAGACTAAAGAAGTTAGATTAAGTTCTTCTGTAGAATTTGAAGAACAGTTGTTGCTTTCTCTGAACACATCAGAATGGATTGAAAGAAGTATTGGTTCTGTAATACTTGTAACCTTCATTCAAGTAGCTGCAAGAGCAAATTTCATATGCATGAGCTTTTTTTATGATTCTTACATTTAGATAGTTTTTTAAAAACTGGTAGTGTTTCCACAACATACATCAGTTATTTTTATCCTGTTACCTCAGAATATTCTTCCTGCTCTTGCCATTCTTTCTTTCTCCTCTTATTTACTATATACATGGAATCTAAGTTACGCAGATTCTGATATTTTCTTGATCTTACCAGAAAGTGTCAGTACAAATTTTTCATGTAACTTTGTCATGATTGCCACTTGGCTAACAGTGAGTGTGTAATGCCGTAGGTTATAAAATATATCTCAACATCAAGAAGTTAAAATTTTAAGAAATCTGTCTTAGAAGCAATGAAATAAAGTATGTTCTTTATGTTTCCCAATCAGAAAATAGAGATGTCACCTGATAATCGGGATAATCTCTAAATTCCATGTGTAGATACCCAAAATTTTCCCTCCGTTGCTAATTATATATTTTCAGTATTTTTGGCAATATTGAAAAATTCTTACACCCACTTAAATGTACTTTAAAAACAAAAGTATGTGTTTCTAAGAATAGCATGAGGCTGGAGTGTGATGAAACCAACAGGAGTATCATTTCTCTAAAACTTGATTTAGAAACAACTAGAACTTTGAACTATCTCCCAGAAACGGCGGTTAAACTCACTTAAATGTTGCTATTTAGATGAAGGATGGCAAACTTTTCTTAAGGGACCAAAAGGTAAATAAGACTTGGTAGGCCCTCTGGTCTCTGTCATAACTCTGCCACTTTAGTATGAACTGTCTATAGACAGTTTGAAAATGAATAGGTGTGGCTGTATTCCAGTAAATGTTTTACTGTAAAACTATTTACAAAGTGAACAACCAGCCAGGTAGTTTTGTAGTTTAATGACCCCTGACTTAGACCCCAGAATATTGCAAGTATTTAGAAACTGGTTCTAAATTGACGGTTTTAATTGCAAAGCTACTATGGTGGTGTAAAGAGAAGTTAAAGAGACCATGGGGGGCTTCCCTGGTGGCGCAGTGGTTGAGAGTCCACCTGCCGATGCAGGGGACACGGGTTCGTGCCCCGGTCCAGGAAGATCCCACATGCTGCGGAGCGGCTGGGCCCGTGAGCCGTGGCCACGGAGCCTGTGCTCCGCAACGGGAGAGGCCACAACAGTGAGAGGCCTGCGTACCGCCAAAAAAAAAAAAGAGAGAGAGACCATGTGAGTAAGCAGGCGTTAATGGGAAAGGAGTTATTGGGCACTCTTAAGACTGTAAATTTAAAAAAGTGTTCTCTAGAATAGATTTTGGTGACCCAGAGTTGGAGTAATTTCACTGGGGTTACTCTATAATGGCTTATTTTCAGATCAAGTTATAGTTTGACATCCAAAAAAGGAATTTCCCTGTAGTTTGTCTTATATCTCGATTATTTTGCCGTAATGCTTGAGCATGACTTTTCTAGCCAGATTAATGCCATTGTTGGAGAAGCAGGTTAAGGAAAATTAGATTTGTTTTAATGCCAATAAAGAACTTTAACAGGCAATTAGAAATGGTGGCTTGAATTTTGAGAGTGGTCTGACTTTAGTAACCACTGGACTTTAGTTCCATTGGAGAAATAGGCATGGAAGAGTTAGGTCACTTACATAGTTAGTTATTAGCTGTACTGCAGTTAGAGGCTGAGTCTTTTAATTTAGCTATTCCTTCTGTTCACCAGGCTTGCTAAGAAAATGAAGCATGTTTTACAGACAACTTATAATGCTGGTAATACTTTTAGTTCATTGATGAATGTTAAATTATTCGTTACATTTCTTAGGAACTATTTGTTCATTATCTCTGAAAGCACATTATTACTTTGAAGTGGGTTTAGTAATGCATTGTAGTAGACTAATTTTAATTGTTAGCTGAGGTGAGTGTACCTCTGGGATAAGACTGTCTTACTATTCCATGCTGCTATATACAACATAATCTCTGGACACGTGGTTAATTCCAGTTTTTTAGAAGTTGATTTTTACTCAGTTTGCAGGACCCAGTAATTAATAATAATACCTAACATGTATCATAGGGCTCATCTCATTTGTTACCCATCTCTCAGTGTCTTTGACTGGCTGATGTCTACTGTATTACCAATTGTAGTTTCATATATTTTGCCTGGGTTTTTGTTGTTGTTTAAGGTAAAAGAGTAAATCTAGTTCCTGTCACTTCATCTTGGCCAAAAGTGGAAGTCTGAGTTGATGTTTATTTTCAGAGTAGATTTTATTGCGAAAGACTGGCTTTTATTCAGAATTGAACAGTTTGTGGATTTGTGTCTCTTTTGTGTTACTTACTTTAATAACTACTCATGTTTTATTAAAATGAGACTTCAAAACACAAAAAAATAAACCCATCTGACACAAGCATTTAGAAACCAACTTTTTTAAGACTTTCATATCATTGAGTGTGGCAGTCGGTATTATTGATTGTGAAATATTCCCATCTTTTGCCCCCTTTCTCCTCCCTCTTTTTTTCTCTTTGTCTAAGTCTGTTCGCTTTGTCTTTGTCTGTTTTTTCCTTTTCCCTTCTTCAACAAAGAAGCTGAAATAAAAGGCCTGGAGAGTGCTGTTCGGTTTCTATGATGATGGAAATGTTTATTCTTTAGCCATCCAACAAGGTAGCCACTCACTACCTATGGCTGTTAAGCACTTAAAATGTAGATGGTGTGACTGAGGAATTACTGATTTTAATTTAAACAGTCTCTGTGACAAGTGGATATCATATTGGACTGCACAGGGTTAGAATATTTACTACCTATACACCCAGTGTAAGGAGTGAATCTTTTGTCTTGTCGCTATTTTAAGCAGAGGAATGTCTTGATCAGGTCTTGGTTTTAGAAGGATAGTTCTAACAGCTGGAGATAACTGGAAAAAGAAGTCCTGACCTGTGACAGAAAAAAGGAAAGACATAAGAAATTAATGTATCACTTAGGAATGAGCTTGGCTTAATATATGAGCAAGATGGGGAGTGAGGTCAGCAAGATGGCAGATAGGAAGTTCCAGCCCTTATCCCTGCAACAGAAACACTGATTTAACAACCATCCACAGACAAGAATACCTCCATGAGACTTCCAAAATCTAGGTGAGAGCTGTCAGGGAAACTTGACAAGATGCAAAATTAAGTTCCAGTAACCAACCCTAAAAATAAAAAAGAATTATGAACTGCCTGACAAAGAATTCAAAATAATTGTGTTAAAGAGGCTTGGTGAGCTATAAGGGAACACAGATAACTAAACAGAATCAAGAAAACAATACATAAACAAAATAAGTTCAGCAAAGAGAAACTAAAAAAGTACCAGAAGAAATTCTGGAGCTGAAGAATACAGGTGACTAAACTGAAAAAAATCAATAAAGAGCTTCAACAGCAGACTTGAATCAAGCAGAGGAAAAAATCAGAGAACTTGAAGACAGGCAGTTTAAAATCAATCCAGTCAGAACAAAAAGAAAAAGGAATGAATGAAAAAGAGTGAAGAAAGCCTACATGAATTATGGGACACCATAAAGCAAAATAATATATACATTATGGAAGTCTCAAGGAGAAGAAAGAGAAAGGGACAATAAAGCATGTTTAAAGAAATAATGGCTAAAAACTTATCGGGAAAGATAAGGTCATCCAAGTCTATGAAGCTCATATGTCCCCAGATTCAATCCAAGGAGGTCTTCACCGAGATACATTATTATAAAACTGTCAAAAACCAAAGAGAAGAGAATTTTGAGAGCAAGACAGAATAAATGCATCACATACAAAGGAAGGTTTTCAGCTGATTTCTCAGCAAAAACCTTGCAAGCCAGTAGAGAATGGGATGATATATTCAAAGTGCTGAAAGAAAAAAAAAACCGCCAACTAGGAATACTTTACCTGACAAAGCTGTCCTTCAGAAATAAAGAAAAACGGGCTTCCCTAGTGGCGCAGTCATTGAGAGTCCGCCTGCTGATACAGGGGACGCGGGTTCGTGCCCCGGTCCGGGAGGATCCCACATGCCGTGGAGCAGCTGGGCCCATGGGCCATGGCCGCTGAGCCTGTGCGTCCAAGAGCCTGTGCTCCACAACGGGAGAGGCCACAACAGTGAGAGGCCCGCGTACCGCAAAAAAAAAAAAAAGAAAGAAATTAAGAAAAAAGACTTTCCCAGACAAAAACTGAAGAAGGAGTTCGTCAAAACTAGATCTGCCTTTTAAGACATGCTAAAGGGAGCTCTTCAAGTTGAAATGAAAGAACACTGAACAACAAAATGAAAGCATATGAAAGTGTAAATCTCACTGTGAAGGTAAATATATAGGCAAATATAGACCAATGGAATAATCTAATGGTGGTATATATATCACTTTTAATGCAGTATAAAAGGTAAAGACAAGATATTATGAATAACTACAACTACAGAAACTTGTTAATAGATACACAGTATAAAAAGAAATTCTGATACCAGTAACATAGTATGTGGGTTGGAGAATAAAAGTGTAGAGTTGTACACAATTGCTGATGAGAGATTAATATCCAAAACATGTAAGGACCTCCTACAACTCAATAGCAAAAAAAAAAAAAAAACCCAATTTAAAAATGGGCAAAGGAACTGAATAGACATTTCTTTAGAGACAGAAAAATAGCCAACAGGTCCATGTAAAGTGATCATCACTAATCATCAGGGAAATGCGCATCAAAATCACAATGAAGTATCGCCTCACACCTATTAGGATGGCTCTTATCAAAAAATCAAAAGGTAACAAGTCTTGATAAGGATGTGGAGAAAAGAGAGCCCTTGTGCACTGTTGTGGGCCTGTACCTTGGTGCAGCTACTATAGAAAACAGTGTGAAAGCTCCTCAAAAATTAATAGAGAACTACCATATGATTCAGTAGCCCCACTAAGGATATAAATCCAAAGAAATTTAAATTGGGATCTTGAAGAGATGCTGCACTTTCATGTTCACTGCAGCATTATTCATAGTAGCCAAGACATGGATGCAACCGAAGTGTTCATCTGCAGATGAATGGATAAAGAAAATTTGTCATGCACATACAGTGGAATTTTATTCAGCCTTAATAAAAGAAGGAAACCTGGCCACTTTTGACAACTTGGATGAACCTGGGGGACAATATGCTAAGTGAAATAAGCCAGACACAGAAGGACACAATACTATATGATACTATTTATATGAGGAATGTAAAATAGACTCATAGAAGCAGAGAGTATAATGGTGCTTGCTAGGAGATGGGGAGTAGAGGAAACAGGGAAGTATTAGTCAAAAGATAGTTTCACTTTTACATGATGAACAAGTCCTAGAGATGTACTGTATAGCATATTACCTATAGTTAATATTGTATACTTAAATATTTGTTAAGAGGGTAGATAGTATGTTAATTGTAATTGTTTTAATCCTAAAAAAAGAAAGAAAAACCAGCCTATAATAGTTTTACCTAATAAAAATTTTGTTTTATTCATGTCACAGTCAGTCAAGGAACAGCTCTATGATGCCAGAAGACTCATCTTATGAGTCAGTCATCCTGAGCTTCTGGTTTTAATGTCTGTTACTTTGAGGTTGCAAGATTGCTATTCCACCTCCAAGCAGGGAGAAGAAAGGGGGCAGAGGGCAAAATGGAGAGAGCTAGAAAGCTTTTCTATTTCATTTTAAAGCTCTTTCTTAGAGGTTCCATTTAGCAATTTTTACTTCTATTTCTTTGGCCAGAAGTGCATCACCCTTAGCTGCAAAGGAAACTAAGAAATACAGCGTTTTAGCTGAGTACATTGCCTCTCTGAACAAAGCTTGGGCTCTGTTAGCAGAACAAAGAGAATAGAGACTAAGTTGGCATCTAAGTAGTATCAGCCACAGCCCATCTCTGTAACTACCTAAGGTCCATATACACTTTTCTTTCATCACTCACCCTTTCCTCAAGGGAGACTTCTGTATTCAGTCCGGAGACTTCACGTCCAGAATATTTGTGTGTTGTGCAGTCCTCTTCGGGTCCAGATAAGACTCCTTATGTTTCAGGGACCTTTAAACAAAAAGATAATTTATCTGCCCCAACATCACAATTAAACTACTTTTGTTTGGGAAAAGGGAGAACATACATACAGCAGTCATTCATTCACAGCTATGATGCACTGGTCTGTCAAATTTTTGTTGAATATCAGTAGCTTAGACTCATTGTCCCTGGAGGTCCTTGATTAACCAAACCAGCTGTCCCTGGTTCTGTTCTCTAAAGAATTTTCCTTGCCCATTTTCTTCCAAAACTTAGGTTCCTTCCCTTAGGACATTTTCAGCTGTGGCTGCATCTGAGATAGGCAATGGAAGATGCCTTTCCTCCGGGGCTCTATTTTGTATTGTAGCCTATTTTCTGTCAGTGTGAGTTTTCTGACCCAGTGGTGTTCTTAGAGATCAAACAGTCATAGACTGTTGAAAAAGCTTACTTTAGAGTTAAGCTTCCTCTACTGTTTACTAGGCTTCCAAGTTATCTTCTTGTGTATTCTAGACATCTCTAAGCATAATTTTTAAACCCGAAGGTTCCCGTTTACCTACTGACCTCTGTGCCCTTGCTTTCTCAAGCTTGGGTACCCTAAAAAGTTCTACAGAATAGTATTCAATGATGCGTATACCTTTGTCTGTCAAGGAAGTTTTACACGTCTTTGAGAAAGGCAGTTTTGATCTCATGAAAAGGCTATAGTTCTCTGTAGCAGTCTATTTCACTATGAAATATATAAATTGGCTTTTTTCACTTCCACAAGTCACCAGATTATGGGACTCTCAGTCAGCATAGGTCATTTCCCTTTTATCTTTGCTTGTAGACCAGCAGAATTTGGTATTGGTACTTATGAGGCAGGATTTGTAAGAAACTGCATTTGAGAGAGAAGGGTAAAAAGCTTTTAAAGTATATATATTGAAATATTTTAGTGTATGAGCTATACCTTAAGCAGTCTTTCTCGCAACTGTGTTTTCATTTAGATGTAACTTAAATTCATCATTTATATATATATATTTTTTTGCCTAGTTTTAAATGAATAAACTTATGTAAGAGGAGGAATTAACTTATGTAATTGCTTATATATAATTGAGCAAATTATCTGAGCCCCTAATTAACTGGTAGAATCCAAGTTGTACACACTGGTATGAATTTAAAGTAAGTAAATACCATATCATTGTTCTGAAGAAAGCTCACTAGCTGATACCTTTTGTAATATTTTAACATTTTATATGTGATATACTTTGCTGAACATACCAGAATAAGAAACAGGAGCGGATTAAGGTGGAATTTGCTCTTTCTCCTAACTGAAATGAGGCTTGAGTTTATTACTGTGAATTATATTTCATAATTTCTCTTTGAAGAAATTTCATTGTTTCTGATGCCATGATAGAATTATTCATTGGTGTTCAAATTTTGAGACATGGTAGAGGGTAAGATTCTAATTTTAAGCAGTTAAGTTGCTATGACATGGTTTTTGATGGTTCTTCATTGCATTTAATATCACAATTTCACAGGGAAATATTTTAGCATAACACAGTATGTTAACTTTGGGAGGGACTAGAAAAGCAAAATAATTACAAAATGTGCTTTATACTGGAACTTTTCTTTTTATTATTTTACAAAATTCTCCCAAATCAACAAATTTATCTTCATTCCATGCAGTTCTCTTATTTCATCTCCTTCAGTTACTACCTTTCTTCCCCCAATAATAAACCTGTTCTCAGATCCTCTGAGTTGATGTCAAAACTTTTTCCTTCGACCTGAACCATCACTTTGTATCCTATTTTAATGCTTAAGGTATCTACTTTTAAAATATAGGCAGAAAGCAAATAAATTTTGTATCTGCAAAGCTGCTTTGTAAGCTCTTTATATCAAGACCCAAGAACATGTTACTAATGTAATAATAAGTCTGTTTGGCTGCTTTAGATCATTATATAACACAGTGTGTACCCTTTTATCTCTTGTGAAGAACTGTGTACTGGGTTATTTTTTCTCATATTTTTGTCAGAAAGGATTTTCTTGTTAGAAGCTGACATACTAATCTATGTTCTGGAGTCACTTGATGTGTGTAATCTTGGGTTTAGTCAACTTCTAAATTCATGCCTGAAGCTAAAACCTAGACTGAAAATATATTAGAACCGCCAGTGAACAAGAATTTCTGGTAAATGATTTTGTTTTCCATTGCCTATGTTGATGATATTGTAAGCTGTCGTGTGCTCTGATTTTTGCATTGTCTTGTTTTGTTTTTGAGTTGGCTTCTTTATGCTCTGGTGTGTTTATAGAACTTTGTAAACATTGGGGAAAAAAAGGTTTAAATAAGTTCATCCATTCTTTGTTTTTGTTTGTTTTTTTTCTGTATGATTCTGATTTTGTTCTTTCAGCTGGTACATTTGTCTTATATCCAAACCAGGTCTCACAGAAACACATTTTCTTTCAGGATATCCTTCTCATTAATGTAGTAATTGAACAAATGATCTGTGATACTGATCCTGAGCTGGGAGGTGCTGTTCAGTTAATGGGACTTCTTCGTACTCTAATTGATCCAGAGAACATGCTGGCTACAACTAATGTAAGAAATTACTCTGTGATAGAAACGTTTTGGTCTAGTCAGTTTTAAATGATTTTATATACAATAAGTTATGTATAAATATATAAATATATGTAAAAATCAAAATTTTGTAAATTTGTACAGTTTTGAAAAACAAATATTCAAGCATTTGTTCACTCAGAATTCAAGTAGCAGTAATGTTCCTCTAGCAGTTGTTTTTGCAGCAAAATACAAGATTGTAATCTGCTAAAATCTTGGTAAAATGTTAGCACTTCTATTTATGACCCTTAGCCTCTGTATATTAACATCTTAAGAATTAAAACAAAGAAATGTGAATATAATTAACACTACTGAACTATAAAAATGGTCAAGATGGTAAATTTTATGTTATATGTTTTTTATCACAATAAAAAAGAAAAAAATATGTACCAAATGATCTTAACTGCGTAGTGAAAGGAGTCAGCACAAAAAAGGACTTAAGGAAGTATTGCAAAATATTAATAGTGGTTATCTCAAAATGCTGGGATATTTCTCCTTTATAGACTTCACTCAAATTTTGAGAAAATGTATATTATTTTAAAATCATTACAGGTTTATAGAACCAGTTATATAAAAAATAATGGCCAAAAAACCGAAAGGAATTATTTTCCAAATTTCCAAGTAATGAATTCTTAAAATTAAAAAAAAAAATCTAAAATCTGTAACATTTCTAGTGGCTTGATAAATCAACTTGGTGTTTTTTCAAATTTGAATACATTGTGAAATCTGGGGTTTCAAATTTTAAACGGTTAAGTTGCTCTCACATTGATAGATTTTTCATTGCATTTCAGATCACACGCATATTTGGAAAAAAATTGTTTTAGATAATTTTCCCTGGAAAAACTTTTTATAATGCTATCTGATCTTTTTCTTACATTCATTTTTATTTAACATGTAATATGAAATAGATCTGATTTTTCAGTTCTGCAGAAATAAGGTTAAGGTGAATATAACAAGTTTTTTTCGATTCTTTCACAGTATCTTAAAAGTATCTCTTGTTTGTGCACTGCTAATCCTTGAAGATGTTTTATTAATTATAAAGATAATAAAGTGTTTTTTTCCTGTATGTTTCAGAAAACTGAAAAAAGTGAATTTCTAAATTTCTTCTACAACCATTGTATGCATGTCCTCACAGCACCACTTTTGACCAATACTTCAGAAGACAAATGTGAAAAGGGTAGGGCCTCTTACTTACCTGCTGATGATTTCTCTTTTAAAAGAGTGAGATAAGTATTATAACTAACAGACACTTTACTTGGTGCTTTTTATTACAGGGAAATTACTACTGAAAATTTTAAACTGCAATATAAAATCGTGATTTCCCTTGTTTCAGAGTGTCTGTGGTAGAGAATGATATAGAATACGTGGCAAAAAGTATTACACCTTGAGGAAGAGAACTGTAAACACTTACCAAAAGAAGGAGATTGTACCCAAAGTTGTTAGAGTTAATGTTAGAGTGAGTAAGTGCAGAGAATATATTGCCTACAAAATCCAAGGTAACCGTCATTTTGGAGACATATTTGGCAATACAGTAAAAACTCTCTAATTTCAAAACATAAGGATCAGGTTATTAGGTTAATCAAAAAAGTTGGTTAAAGCAGAGAATAATTTTTAAAAATAAACTTTATAAACATTTACTTTAGATGCTGCTCATTTACTGATAGTTTGTATAGGGTCAAGGCTTTTTTTTTTTTTTTGTATGTTTTTTTTTTTTATTGTATTTCCATATTGCATTACATAAGTTGCACCCGTAACTCAGCGGCTACAGTTTCTGGTCTCAGTTTATTATAGTGGAGAGAAAACCTAAACATATTTTTGAAGCAGTCTGAGTGTAGAATTCTACTATGGTTTTAAGTACTTTCCTTTAAGTACTTAAGTATTCATAGTTTTGTATGACTAAGTTGGTATCATTTTTTAAATTGACGTCTGCTGTATTCAACTTAGCCATAGATATTACAGTTCTGTGGCATTTCATCAGTCTGCAGTATTTAAATTATGTAATTATATTACCAAATATAACTTGTGTAAACAAAGGACTGACTTTGATAAGCATACAGCTCAGCTTGGTGAAATGAGATATGTTGGGGGGGCATATTCTCAGAAAATGTTGGCTAATCTATTAAGTCAATTAAGAGGAAGTCAGTTAAGAGAATGTTTACCAAACTAATAAAATTGTACACCCTACATAATACTATCAATTCCATTTCTGAGTTTATATCCTAGGGGACATTTATGCATATACATGACAGATACAAGGATGTTGTTGCATTGTGCATTGTAGGAAATGAAGAAAATGTAGTATATTCATATAATGGAATACTGTTTAGCAGTTAAAATAATTGAATTTTGATCTATCGACTGATTAGTTCTCAAAAATATGAATTGGGTAAAAAAAGCATGTCACAGAATGTTTTGCAGAAAGGTTCCATTTATGTAAATTAAAACAAATGCATTTTTAACTTCCATTTTAAAATAAAACATTTCCAGCGTACAGAAATATTTAGATGATAGCATCACAGATACATACTTTCTGTTGGCTCTATCAAAACTAACTTATCATATTTTTTTCAGTTTTTTTAAAAAGAAAATAAATTACACATAGTTTCTTATGCATTTTCATTCTACCCCCCTATCCCTCAAGAAATGCTGAATTTGGAGTTTATCACCCCTGTTTGTTTATATTATTGTGACATGTATAATGTGGTATTATTTTTCACAGTTTCAAACTTGATATGAATTGACTTAACATTGTACACATTATTGGGCATTTTTTTCCTTTTTACCCAATGATTTTTTTGAGATCTATCCATATTGATACCTAGAGTTTATTTTTAACTCTTGTGTGGTATTCTTTTGTATGAGTATGTTGTAATTTAGCCATCCTGCTTCTAATGTATATTTAAGTTGTTTCTAGCTTTTTCCTGTTACAAACAATGCTCTGATATACATTCTTGTGTTTCCTAACATAAATGTGCTCTAAGATGTGAGCCTAGGAATCAAAAGTTAATCATAATGTTATACTTATTTTTTTAAAAATTCAAAGCATAAGTGACTAATTGTTAAAATCTGTGTTATTTTGTCAGAATACTTATGATACTGTCTTTTAATAATTCTTCATCTGTACCCAATTCTCTAAAAGATTTCAGATAGAGGTATAATATTTGACTGAAGCTACTAATTCTTAATAGTTATTACGCAGGTAAAATGAGGTTATGATCAGAGATATGCTTTGTATGTTGTAAAGTGCTAGGGAAGTGTGAGATATTATTACTGAAGTCGCTGATTTTAATTTTTTTTATTAGATAATATAGTTGGATCTAACAAAAACAGCACGATTTGTCCCGGTAAGTGTACATTCATACTTTATGAACTAATGCAAACTGTAAGTTTTTTCCTATTCAGAATATAATGCACTTATACAAAACTAGGAAAGACATATTTTCATCCCCAAAATCCAAAACTAGATTTTTTTTAAATAAAAAAAATTCCGGGCTTCCCTGGTGGCACAGTGATTGAGGGTCTGCCTGCCGATGCAGGGGACGCGGGTTCGTGCCCCGGTCTGGGAGGATCCCACATGCCGCGGAGCAGCTGGGCCCATGGGCCATGGCCGCTGGGCCTGCGCATCCGGAGCCTGTGCTCCGCAGTGGGAGAGGCCACGGCAGTGAGACGCCCGCGTATCGAATAAAAAAAAAAAAATTCCACTTTCTCCAATATAAAAGATGAAAAACCCAGTTGAACTTTTGTTTTTCTCTGTAAATTTAGAGCTTGTTTTCTGACATTTTTTTTAAGGAGGTGTCTGAAAGTTGAGGATTAGTTCATTCTTATTTTGTAAATCTAGTAAACTAAGGCCAATCAGTTAGGAACTAGTCTTCATCAATAGTCTTATGCGTAGGTATCGTTCATGAATCTGAGTATAAACATGGTTGCTTCTACTTGGGACATATGTATCAGGTATTGGCCTGTTAGTATGGAAAATAATGCTGTGTTTACCTGGCCTCATGTCTTTTCTACCAGTCTCATCAAAGCTCCAGGAAAGCCAGTTTCAAATTAGGAAGCAGTTCAGAGATTGGATTATTAGAGATATGAGTAATTTCATGTCCTAATTTGGAAAAATGAAAACAAGGCATTTAATTAACACTACAGATCACTGTTACAAGATCTTTTGTAAATAAAATTTGGGAATTGAGAAATTTAGAGAATTTATTTTAATGGTGAGGAGCTAGTTCAGATACTGGCTGTGGTGATGGCTGTTGTACAAATTGGTCTGAAACGAGTAGAACTCTTTACTTACATTTAAAGTAGAAAAGGTCTTTGAAATGCCAGAATTGTATTTTGTATACTTGGTGGTCATTCTCTTATTAAAAAGATTGCTGATTTGTTCCTGATAGTATCATGTGATGTTCCACAAAATATTTATTTGTGTAGTCTTCTTGAAAAATAAAATAGTTGGATTTGATGACGTCAGTTATTTTTTCTATTCTCTAAGGCTGTGATTCCATAATTTCTTCACAGCTTAATATTTTCTTGCCTAAAATATTTACAGTAGGTATGGGTAATTACCTATACATTCAATTATGATGTTCAAGAAGCAATTTTAAATCACTCCATGAATGTGTAAACCAAAGCCTCTTGAGGAAGAAAGAGCTGGTATATTTCAGTAGGCCTCTCATGGATATGATTTGATGTTAAAAAGATTACTGTTTTAAAATCATGATGTAATATTTTTCACTTAATATTCAAACAGCCAAAAAAGTCCTTTCCTTAAAGAAGTCTTTAAAGAAAGCATATTAATTTTTCTTGGGAAATTTGTGTTATACCACTTCAGTCAAAAAGTTTAAGGTATTTCCTCTTTTACTGTGCAGTGGACCCTTTTATAGATCCATTAATATTAATGACAGCACGTATTAAGGAAACATTACCAAGAAAATCTCAATGCAGTGAGGGCTTTATTATCATATTTGTACATTTTTATTTAACATTATTAAATATTTTATATAAGAGCCTTAGAATATCTATTTAGTAGGTAAAACTGCTAATACTTCTGGAGAGTCTACCTAATGAAAAAATAAAAATCTATAGCTTCTTTAATTGATACAAAAAGGAGAAGAAAATACAGTTTTACTTTTGCTCTAAAATACAGGATGTACACTTTATTCTCTTTGCTCAGATATATTGCAACGTTTATTTTCATGTGATGACTTTCTTTGTAGATAATTATCAAACAGCACAGCTGCTTGCCTTAATTTTAGAGCTACTCACATTTTGTGTGGAACATCACACATATCACATAAAAAACTATATTATGAACAAGGACTTGCTAAGAAGAGTCTTGGTCTTGATGAATTCAAAGCACACTTTCCTGGCCTTGTGTAAGTAACAGTTTCAATGAACATTCTTACAAAATGTTTTATGGAACAGCATCTTTAATAGAAAAGTCTGAGTTACCCATGTGGAATTATTTTTTTCTAGCAAATGCATATGCTATTAAAGAGATGATTGCAAGAAATACTAATCTTTTGTTTTCTTTTATTTAAAGGACAAGAGGAGTAGGTCATAGTGCTTCCCCCACCCACATTTTGCTCACATTTAGTTTCAGTTGTGACATAATACCATGTGCAATGACATTTCACTAATAGAACCACTCCTGCTGTCTTTTACATATGCTTCATCAAACTGTCATTTAGTAGTGACTCTTTTTATGTTTTTGAGATATGGGCCTTGAAATGTATTTGTATAACTCAGGTTATTTATTTGAACATGTAAAATAACTTATGGTCTCTTCAGTAGACCACTTGGACCAATAAAAGTCAAACTTAAATGCTGATGTTTGCTTAAATGTTGATTTTTGGTGAACCCTAACTTTACTTTCCTCTCATAGTTTCACCTGCTGATAGAGGTAAAGAAACCTTCTCCCTAGAAATAAAAAGAGCCCTGTGGGTTTTTTCTGAGCGTGAAAATCATAGTTAAAATATAACATTTAGGGCTTCCCTGGTGGCGCAGTGGTTGAGAGTCCGCCTGCCGATGCAGGGGACACGGGTTTGTGCCCTGGTCCGGGAAGTTCCCCCATGCCGGGGAGCGGCTGGGCCCGTGAGCCATGGCCATCTCCCTACTACTTCCTTTATTTTTAAGGCTTTAAAATAGCCACTGTTAACTGCCTGCACTACTTCTTTTCCATTCCTTTTTCCATACCTGTGCAAATTTACATGAACATTCACACATGTGTAGGTTTTCATGTTTTATTTTTATAGAAACAGGATCATGCTGACACACATCTCAGCCCCGTAATCTAGGTTATTGGATATGGTGTGAACTAATATTTTTCCTAAACATAGCTGAGTAACATTTCATAGAGTGGCTCTTTCACAACTGATTCTACCATTCTCCACTGCATGGATTACAAGATTGTTTTGGTATTTTGCCATTCCAAATAGCACTGTAATAAATATAGCCTAGTATTGCGTTGGCCAAAAAGTTCATTCGGGTTTTTCCATAAAACCCGAACGAACTTTTTGGCCAACCCATACATAAATCTTTCTTTACTTGTTTATTTCCATAGGATAGATTCCCTATATTGGGATTACCAGAGCAAAATGTTTATTTATTTTAATATATCCTTTTTCAATTTTAATTTACTTTCCAGATTACTTTCCCAAAAGATTGAAGCACTTGACATGAAGAATGCACTCAATGAATAGCACTCATTCTTACTGCTTTTTAAAATGTTATCCAGCTGATGATGGAAAATGTATTCTGTTTGTGTTTTAATTTACATTTTCCTTGATAACATCTTTTCACATTTTAGTGCTTTTGCATTTTGTCTGTTGTGAATTTCCTTTTATCTTTTTCTTAGAGCTCTTGTATGTTAGAGATATTAGCAGTTATCACGTTTTGGGGAAAAAAATGTCCCAGTTTCATTTGTCTTTTGTCTTTACGTTTATTTATGGCATTGTTTTGCATATAATTGCTATAAGATTCTTTATGATGACAAATATGTCTTATTTTTCTTTTATGGCTTTCGGGTTTTTTTGCCTTATTAGGAAAGTCTCCTATGTCCTAAGTTTATACAAATATTTTCTTCAATTTTCTTCTAATATTTTTTATTATTTTGTACATTTATATTTGTAATGCATCTGAAATTTGTTTTTGCATACGGTTTGAAGTGAGAGTCTAGCTTTCTTTTCTACTGGATGTATAGCCAATTGTGCTAACACCTTATTAAATAAACTGTATTTTCCTTACTGAATTAAAATATCACTTTTGGTATTCAGTAAGTTACCATATATACTTGTGTCTTATTTCTGAACCATTTATCCTTTTATTTCACTAGATCAAATGAACGGGAAAGTTTATTCTTATGCCATTATAGTATCTCTGTTGTAAAGTTTAATATCTGCTAAGTACCTCCTCAATTTTCTTTTCATAATTTTCTTGGTTCTTGGACATTTGTTCTTCCACAGTAACTTAAATACAACTTTATCCAGTTCATCCTGACTGGATTTACACTAAATTTTTATATTAATTTTGGAACAGTTGATGTTCTCATACTAGGTTTTCCTATATGGCTTTCTATAAGTAGTCCTTTCTGAAATGACTGCAGAATGGTCACATTTAAATGGATATAACTGAACAAATCTCCAGTATTTAAATGTTTATATTGCTTCAAGATTTCCATTATTATAAACAATGCTGTTTTAACTATAGCTTTGTGTGCATGTTACTTCATTCACAGGCAGTGTCTGAAAGTGCCTGTTTGCTCAGGTCTTTGGCAATACTTCAGTCTTTTTAATCTTAGGAAAACTATTTCTTATCCTGCCATAAAAAGAGGTGATGTTTTAAGTCTAGCAGTTCTGTCCGCACCTGTTTAGTCTTACAGTTATCATACATTTATACCTTATGTGGCCTATTTCTGTTTTATTTTCAGATAATATTTAGAACCTCTTTGGACAGACACAACTTCTTTTAATAACTTAGGTCTGTGAACAGAGGGTTAAAATGAGAGAGTGACTTATAAAATCAGAAACCTTGTGTTTTAAAAGATGTGGCTAGTGCTATCTGTAGAATAAATTAAACTACTCGGGAGAGAAGTTACAAGTTAAAAGATAAAACATAAATATAAGGGATTGAAATTACAGTATTTTGTGTTCCATAAAGGTTTTAGCAATAATATTGTGAAATATGTTTAGCTAGGGAAAAGACTAGTTAAAGGGAAATTTTCTTTCCAATATTCTAAAATGTAAAAAGCCAAATTATACTGCTTATTTGTTACTCTGACATTCTTTTACAGATACAGTGTGATCTGCCACAGTACATGTTTACCAAAGGTTAAACAGCTCACAAGCAATTGGTAAACAAGGGAGTGATGTTATTATAATCCAGAGGTAGTGTTGGTTCACAGATGATTTTCCCAAGGCAAAGAGAACTGGAATAGCTTTCATCAGAAAAGTAGAAAAACCTTTGGCTCTCCTGTATACTGGTAGCAGGAGCCCCTTTGGCTGTATTTTCAGAAAACTTAAAAGAAGCACCTACCTCCAAAGCTGCCCCCACTCCCCTCTTTGCCCTGTCCCCCAGATAGGTAAGGCAGTCTCGGCTCTTGGCAGGTTGCACAATTCCTGTCCCCTTCTCAGTGACAGCCCCTACTGACTCTGAGCTGCCTTCACTGCATTGTCTCCACATCCACCAGCACTGCTCTAAGTAGTGCCGGCATTTGTGTTGTATGGTTTTTATGTATTTTTAAATCTCTCTGCCTTGTAGCTGTCTGCCTACCAATTATTGGGGCTTTTGTTAGTTCTCGCCCCAAGTTGTACAAATTTTGAGTTGGTTTTTCCCTAATTCTGTTTTTCACAAAATCCAATTGTTCTTACTGCAGTTTTGCTTTTTACTTTAGAAGAACATATACATTGCTTTATGTAAAAGTACCTGTATAATAATTAATACTAGTAAGATTAGCAACTTATTCCCTGTATTATTTTTAATTAGGTGCTCTTCGTTTTATGAGGCGGATAATTGGCCTTAAAGATGAATTTTACAATCGTTACATCACCAAGGGAAATCTTTTTGAGCCAGTTATAAATGCTCTTCTGGATAATGGAACTCGGTACAATCTATTGAATTCAGCTGTTATTGAGTTATTTGAATTTATAAGAGTGGTAAGTTTATATTAAAAGATTCTTAGTAAATTAAAATAACTATATATTTAGTGATGTTAATATTTTAAATTGTGAAATTCAGCATAGTATTTAAAACTGCGTCTATGCTATATTCTTCTCAGTTCCATTTTTTTGCCAAATGTTTCAGGATATTTAGCATATTGGACATTTCACTCAAGCATGCTATTCATGTGATCTCTGTGATCTCTTGTAAGGGTAATGATAAAAATGAATAGAAAGATTGAAAAATAATTCCCTTGGTAGACATTGATACAAAATGCATAAAACGTAGGATGTTATGGAATTTTAAGTTGAAGAATCTGAGAAGTTAGGTGAACTACTCCAACTGCCTTATTTTATAGACGAGGGCTTGAGACACCCAAAGTGATTAGCTGACCTATTCAGGTGCATTCATTTGGTTAGGAGCACAGGCAGGGCTTGAAGATATGGTGCAGCTCAGTCTTGAGTCTCATTCAGGCAACAAAAGATTTGTCATAAAAAGATCTGGAGAGAGCTCTGTGTGAATACCAGGGATAAGATGAATAACTGAAGAACCGGTAAGATAAATTTACCGTCCCACACACTGAAATGATTCCACTGGAGGAAATGGCCACATGGTTAGAAAAAACTTGAAAAAAGAAAGTCAAAGCTAGAAATTCATTCTCTAGTTTTGCTTCTTACAAATCATATTTGTACTGATGACACAGTATTCTCACGTAAAGATTATTTGGCTGACTAGATTGTTTTTCTTAGAGTAGTTGCTTGCCAAGAGTATGGTTTGCAAAAAGGATGAAGAAGATAGGAGTACTGTCTTTAGCCTTGTAAAAAAGGGAACATGATTGACTAGCTCACAAAGAATCTGAACCCAGGTTCACAGTGTACTGTTCTATGAATTAGAGATTAACTTTTATATATTTTTTTTCCTTTAAAATTTTTGTTGAGATATGGATAAAATGAATTGTAAGGTTCACAGCCCCATCCCTATTCCTATGATTGAATTTGTTTTTCTGAAAATAATTTTGAGTGGTTGATAAATGTACATTGAATCCCAAAACTTACCTTTTTTTGTTTCAATGTGTAACACAACTATTTTACCTAGGTTTCTAATTTTTCTCCTTTGTATATTTTTTTGATTCAGATGTTCAGGGGAACTAGTTTAAAGATATAACAGTCCTTAATACAACCAGGTTATGGTATATCTTTTAAGGAAGTGGCATGTATATATCATACCAGTATTAGTCCTGAATAACAACTTATTTATTTTTAATAATGAGCCTGCTTTGTACCCATTCATTTGCAGTGATCACTTAAAATGGTTCATTTAGAATTTAAAATTTATTACTATCAGTTTATTTCACAAAAATTACACCACTAGAGAACTGTGGAAATATACAAGAGGAATTCAAGTTGTTTTACCAAATTTGTATATGTGATATAGTCAGAGGAATCTGTTTATTTTTTAAGTAAGGCTTATCTTGTTTTGATAGTTAAACAAGGCGTCATCAATAATATCTTTCAATGTTTGTTGAAAATATAATTTCAACATCTGCTTTCTAATTAGGTGTGCATCCAGTCTCTCTCATAGCCTCAATTTTCCCTTTCTGTAAAATAGGGTTAATAAAACCTGTTTTATAGAATTGTTATGAGGATCAAGTGAAATTGTATGTGATAAGTGCTTTTTAAATTGTAAAGTGCTATTATGTAAATGCAAAAAATAGACAACATAAACTAAATGCATTTACCTTCAAATGTTCTTTATAGTCCCCCCAAAAGGGCTTCAGTGAATTGCTTCTCCTTTTTTCCAAGTGTTCTGTGGAGTCCTGGCTCATGTATAAAGAAACTAGGACGTTTATTTTTGGAAGATGATTTTGAAAAACCTTTTTTTTGATCAGCTTTGGAACTATAAAAAAATTTTTTTAAGTTTTTCTTCTAACAAGCATTGTATTATATTTGAAATATAAATTTTGTGCTTATACAGGAAGATATCAAGTCTCTTACTACACATATAGTTGAAAACTTTTATAAAGCACTTGAATCGATTGAATATGTTCAGACATTCAAAGGATTGAAGACTAAATATGAGCAAGAAAAAGACAGACAAAATCAGAAACTGAACAGGTATTGTTTAAGTATATTGCATTTATAGCCTATAAAATTATGTTCAAAATCATGTGTAGTTTGATCTTACATATGAAATTTACCCAGGAATTTTCTTTCCATCATTAGATAGTACAGGGTTGTGTAGGAGGGTAGTATATTCTCCCTACACTGAATCTTTTGTATGAAAGATTACTGCTCCATATCATAACTCAAGATAAATTTTTAGGTTGGTGTACAAACATCCTTGGAGTGTTCTCTGGTTTCTGGTTACGTCTTATATTGCAACTGAGGTGATTATGATATAAGTTATACTCAGTTAAAATTATTTCAGCTCCTCTTGGTTATACATATTCTCATATAATCTGGTCAGGAATTTTAAATCATTACTTAATATTTGTGATATATTTCTTACAGTGTACCATCTATATTGCGTAGTAACAGATTTCGCAGAGATGCAAAGGCATTGGAAGAGGATGAAGAAATGTGGTTTAATGAAGATGAAGAGGAGGAAGGGAAAACAGTTGTGGCACCAGTGGAAAAATCGAAGGCAGAAGATGATTTTCCAGATAGTTATGAAAAATTCATGGAGACTAAAAAGGGTATTAAAATTTTGAATTTTTGATTAGTTCATTCTCTTATTTAGTATAGAAATTATTCAGTTGTTTGTGAAGTTGTGATAATAGTTTATAAAGCATGAAAGACATGAATTTTATGCTAAATCAAAACCTTTTAAAATTATCATTTTTTTCAAATCTGATTTTTCAAAACATTTTATGGGGCTTCCCTGGTGGCGCAGTGGTTGAGAGTCCGCATGCCAATGCAGGGGACACGGGTTCGTGCCCTGGTCGGGGAGGATCCCACATGCCGCGGAGGGGCTGGGCCCATGAGCCATGGCTGCTGAGCCTGTGTGTCCGGAGCCTGTGCTCTGCAGCGGGAGAGGCCACAACAGTGAGAGGCCCACGTACCGCAAAAAAAAAAAAAAAAATGTGTTTAAAATGTTTTTCTTGAAACTTGCCATTTTGTGATTCTCTTCATTTGCTGTTTATAAATTGCATTGTCTATACTTTGCCTTCTGTGAACAGTTGTGCTTTTATTTCTATACTGAAATCTTCAATAATAATAGAGATCATATAGATCCATAGAAACTTTGCAGAGCACTCTGTCATATACAGCTGGAGAAACTAAGCTTAAAGAAAGAAGTACTTTACTCTTTGAAATTTTTAAATTATTATAAAAGTTTCATAAAGATAAAATGTCAAGGGACTTCCCTGGTGGTCCAGTGGGTAAGACTCCATGCTCCCAGTGAAGGGGTCCCAGATTGGATCCCTAGTCGGGAACTAGATCTCGCCTGCAGGCCGCAACTAAGAAGTCCGCATGCTGCAACTAAAAAAAAGATCCTGCATGCCGCACCTGAAGATCCCAACCCGGAGCAGCCAAAACAAATAAATGTTCAAAAAAAAAAAAAAAAAAAAAAAAATGCATAAAATGTCAAGAGCGAAAAAGTAACAGCAAAATTTCCTGTCTTTCAAATATGTTTAACTTGTTTATAAAACTAAGATCTTACTAGTGTTTTTCAGAAGAACCAATCACTTTAATTATATAATTTAAATGTTTCAAAAATTTATATCTTGAAAGGCAAAAGCATTTCCTAGACTTATATATAAGTTTATGATTTTCTTTCCCTTTTTAAAATTTATTTATTTTTTTATTTTTTTACTTTTGGCTGTGTTGGGTCTTCGTTGCTGCACGTGGGCCTTCTCTAGGTGTGGCGAGCGGGGGCTACTCTTTGTTGTGGTGTGCGGGCTTCTCACTGTGATGGCTTCTCTTGTTGCGGAGCAAGGGCTCCAGGTGCACGGGCTTCAGTAGTTGTGACATGCGAGCTCAGTAGTTGTGGCTCGCAGGCTCTGGAGCTCAGGCTCAGTAGTTGTGGCACACAGGCTTAGTTGCTCCACGGCATGTGGGATCTTCCCGGACCAGGGCTTGAATCCGTGTCCCCTGCATTGGCAGGTGGATTCTTAACCACTGTGCCACCAGGGAGGTTCCTAGTTTGTGATTTTCAACGTGTGATTTTCTAAAGGCATTTCTCATTAGTTAGTGTTTCATTAATTTCTTATTACATTTTCCTTGAAACTTGCTACCAGCCTCACTCACTTTCCACTCATCACTGCCATAAGTTCTATTTATTTCAGCTTGGGGGATCACAATAGCCTATTAAAATGTCCTAAGGAATAGGTACCTTTCGGTAGCCAAATTCTTCTACCTTTACTCATTACAGGCCCTGCCCTGAGTACTGTCAGAAGAGGCAGTGAGGCTATACTTGAAGTACTGCATCCAGTTAAGAAATATAATCAAAAATAGTGGCAGCCAGGGCTTCCCTGGTGGCGCAGTGGTTGCGAGTCTGCCTGCCGATGCAGGGGACACAGGTTCATGCCCCGGTCCGGAAAGATCCCACATGCCATGGAGCGGCTGGGCCCATGAGCCATGGCTGCTGAGCCTGTGCATCCGGAGCCTGTGCTCCGCAACGGGAGAGGCCACAGTAGTGAGGCCCGCGTACCGCAAAAAAAAAAAAAAAAAACTAGTGGCAGCCAGATGTTAAAGGATAGTAGATACATTTGTCATAAAGGAAACAGATAAAGGAACCTGGAATATTCAGGAAATAAATGACTGATAAACATGATCCTAATCATTTTCTTTAGGCATTTGGAATATTATTGACTTGTGGGAGAGATTATTAGGTTTTCACAATGAGTATGGAAGTGTAGAGTCAGTGAGTGGAAGCTGCAGAGAGACAATGAAAGGAAGAGTCAGACAGCTAGTGAGTCCTTGGAAGAGTCCTAGATATAGCAGTGTGGAATTCTAGCATACGGTGGCTGATCTGTTATATGACTCTGAAGTTTCTTTCTAATCCTGAGATTTCTAAGACTCTAGCTAATAAAGACTTATCACTGTACACATCATGCTCTACCCTCTTAGCTCTTACAGAAAAGCAAAGGCACTGTTTTATAAGTTTTTAAATTATTGTTCTTTTCAGATGCTTTGACTTAGCAATATTTACTGATATTCAAATTTTTACATTTGCTTTAGCAAAGGAAAGTGAAGACAAGGAAAACCTTCCCAAAAGGACATCTTCTGGTGGCTTCAAATTTACTTTCTCCCACTCCACTAGTGCTGCTAATGGAACAAACAGTACAAACAGTAAATCTGTAGTGGCTCAGACACCACCAGCAAGTTCTAATGGATCCTCTTCCAAAACTACAAACTTGGCTACATCAGTAACAGCCACCAAGGTATGTGAAACTGCTCTACACACAAACTTCGCTTTTTTCGTCTGTAGAATTATTTCATGTTTCCTGAAGAAAATTTGGATAATAAAAATAATCTCAAGGAAGAAAAAAAGTTGCACACATTGTCATCAGAGAACATAACTGCTAACATTTGATTGATTTTTCTTTAGGTATATGGGTTTATCTGACACAATTACAGTCTCGGTATAAGCACAGTTTTGTATTCTGCTTTCATTAATTATGAGAATTTTTCTCTGTTATTAAAACATTATTGAGGACTGTAGAATTTCATTTGATTTAGCTGTATCATAGTATTTGTAAGCATCCCCTCCCCCCACCAATATTCTGGAGCGCATAAGTTGATTCTGATATTTCACTGACTACTGGCATTGTTGCATTTTAAGTTATTTTCTTGGATAGATGAGTAGAACAATGTTCTCACCCATATTGTCAAATTCCTCTCCAGAAAGGCTATACCAGTTAATGTTACCGTAAGCATTGTATGAGTATGCTTGGTTCACTGCAGCTTTGGCACTGTTATTATAATGATTTTTAATCTTTACCAGTTAGGTAGAGGAGACAGTATATATCTCGTTCCTAATTGTGTCATTTGTTACTAGTAAGGTTGAATTTGCTCTTCTGTTAATTGTTCATAGTGTTGCCTTTTTAAAAATTGGTTTATGTCTTTTTAATATGAGTGAGTCTTTGGTTAAGAATATTAACCTTTTCGTCATTCACATAGCAAATGTATTTCCCATTGGTTACTTTTTTCATGTAAACAAGTTTAAATTTTATATAAAACTTTCTTTCATTTACAATATCATTATATGTAATATGTCCTTTTCCCCAAAAAGGAGTGGCTTAAAATAAAAAGGCATAAATAAAGGACAACTGTTAGTATAAGGTTAGAAGGACAAGAGAAGGCCATAGTAGAAAACCTAAGTGAAGTGATGCTTCTTGTTTTGAACACAGAATATAAGTCTGAGTTTATTTATTTTACAAAAATGTAGAATCTTTCTTCAGTATTGTAGCAAGGTGGGCTCTTGACTAAAGATCACAGAAGTAGCATTTTCAATAGGATTCTCCTGTTTGTGAAACACAGTTTTTGTTACTGAACAAGAATTTTTAAATTTTCATTTTTTGATAGGACAATTTAGTATAATATTATGACACTATATTAAGAATACTTGCTGTGGAATTATATTGCTTGGGTTCAGATCTTGGCTGTGCCTCTTTCTCTGTGTTTTGACCTTAAGTAAATTATTTAGTCTCTCGGGGCCTTATTAGTTTTCTCATTTTAAACAGGGATAAAACAGCACCTCCTTTATAGGTTTGTTGTGAAGTTTTAATTATTTAATAAATGTAAAGAGTTTAGAACACTATTTGGCACATTCTCAATATACTAGCTTTTCTTTTTTTTTTTTTTAATCAAAGTAATATATGCACTTACTTTTAAAAGACAAATAGCATTAAAAGTATTAAAAAAAAAACAGTCCTCTTCTCCACAGCGAAAGCTTGGAACTCTTCTAACTCTTTCTTCTATTTCTAATTAATATGCTAATACTGCCATATTGTTTTACCACTCCGTACCAGATCCTCACCCTTATTACTCTCTGTATCACAATTTTTGGTTAAAACAATATTTGATAATTTTATAGCTATAATAACATAAATATTCTTTATTCATTAATTTTTTTCCTGCTTTTTTCTCTTTTTTTCCCTGCTTTTTTTCTATACTGTGTTTTTCTTTATAACTTTTTTCTTTTTATAGAGTAAATAACCTCTCAGGTTATTTTCCACATAGTCTCCCCCTTGGAGACATCTCTCTTAAAGTCTCCCATCTTGTCCCAGCCTAGATTGGTTCCTCTCCAGACTTGCTGCTCATGTTGTCTTAAGGCTGCCTCTGCCATCACACTAATACTTCCTTTTGCCTTGCTTCTTTTCTTACGTTGATTGTTTCCTGGATCTCAAGTCTCTGTTCTCTTTCTTGATTTTCCATCTCATTTTGTTGGAACATACCCTCTCTGTCCTGGAAAAAGAATTCCATGAGAGAGAAAGTTTGAGACCTTGCATGTATGAAGATGTCTTTATTGTATCCTCACACTTGATTGACAATTTAACTGAATGTAGAGCCAAATTAGAAATAATTTTCTTTCAAAAATTTGAAGTTATTGCTGCCAAGAAATCCAGAGACATTCTTATTCCTGATTGTGTGTGTGATTTTATTTGATTCTCCTTGGAAGCATTTGGGGTTTTATCTCTGTATTCTGAAATTTCAGGATGATATACTTTGGGCATTCTCAGCTAAACAGTCATGACCTTTAGTTTTGGGACATTTTATGCTCTTTCACTGTAGCTTATTGTTTGGATATTGGGCCTTATAATTTTCATAATTTTTCTCTCCTATTACTCATTTTTTTGTTCTATTTTCTGGGTTATTTCCCTGAGTTTTTAATTTACTGTCCTTACAGATAATTTTTTATTTATGAACAAGCAAAATCAAGTGCGAACACAAACACATATTTCACCTTTTTTTGCTGAATACATTTGTTCTACATCTTTTGGGGGAACAGATAGAAAAATAGCAATTGTTCTTGGAAAACAAATTAATTGCTCAGTCACTCAAGACTATCACAAGAATTTGATAACTAAGCAAGATAGGAGCTCACAGAGTAAAGCACTAGTTATATTGGCTCTCAACCTTTTTCAACAAACTGACCACATTTCTAAGTGAAGGCAAGTTCTTTATCACCAATGGCCCTTTAGCCATTTTCACCATCATTGCTTTTCAGGTGTCCAGCAAAGTGATTCAGAGGTAGATAGATTAGATAGATGGATTGATAGATAGATAGATTCTTTTTTTAGATCCTTTTCCATTATAGATTATTACAAGATGTTGAATATAGTTCCCTGTGCTATACAGTAGGTCCTTGTTGGTTATCTATTTTATATATAGTATTGTGTATATGTTAATCCCAAACTCCTAATTTATCTGTCCCCCCCCCCACCCTTTTCCCCTTTGGTAACCATAAGTTTCTTTTCTGTCTGTTAGTCTATTTCTGTTTTGTAAATAAGTTCATTTGTATCATTTTTTTTTAGATTCCACTTACAAGCAATATCATGATGTTTGTTTTTCTCTTTCTGACTTACTTCACTTAGTATGATAATCTCTAGGTCCATCCATGTTGCCTCAAATGGCATTATTTCATTCTTTTTTATGGCTGAGTATTACTCCATTGTGTATATTTATCACGTGTATATTTATCACGTGTTCTTTATCCAGTCATCTGTCGACAGACAGGTTGCTTCCATGTCCTGGCTGTTGTAAATAGTGCTGCAGTGACTCTTTGTGGTCATGACTCTTGTGGTACATGACTCTTTTTGAATTCTGTTTTTCTCAGGGTATATGCCCAGTAGTGGAATTGCTGGGTCATATGGTAGTTCTATTTTTAGTTTTTTAAGGAACATCCATACTGTTCTCCATAGTGGCTGCACCAATTTACATTCCCACCAATACTGTAGGACAGTTCCTTTTTCTCCACATCCTCTCCAGCATTTATTATAAAGTAGACTTTCTGATGTTGGCCATTCTGACCAGTGTCAGATATTACCTCATTGTAGTTTTGATTTGCATTTCTATAATAATTAGTGATGTTGAGCATTTTTTCATGTGCCTGTTGGCCTTCTGTATGTCTTCTTTGGAGAAATGTCTGTTTAGATCCTCTGCCCATTTTTTTTTTTTTTTTTTTTTTTTTTTTTTTGCTGTCCGCGGGCCTCTCACTGTTGTAGCCTCTCCCGTTGCAGAGCACAGGCTCCAGACGCCCAGGCTTTGCGGCCATGGCTCACAGGCCCAGCCGCTCCACGGCATGTGGGATCCTCCCAGACCGGGGCACGAACCCATGTCCCCTTCATCGGCAGGCGGACTCTCAACCACTGCGCCACCAGGGAAGCCCCTGCCCATTTTTTAATTGGGTTTGTTTCTTTGATGTTGAGTTGTTTGAACTGTTTATATATTTTGGATATTAACACCTTATTGGTCCTATCATTTGCAAATCTTTTTCCCATTCAATAAGTTGTCCTTTCATTTTTGCTTTGCAAAAGCTTTTAAGTTTAATTAGGTCCCATTTTTTTATTTTTGCCTTTATTTCCGTTGCTTTAGGAGACTGATCCAAAAAAATATTCTACAATTTATGTCAAAGATTGTTCTGCCTATGTTTTCCTCTAGGAGTTTTACAGTGTCTGGTTTACATTCAGATCTTTAATCCATTTCACGTTTATTTTTGTATATGGTGTTAGAGAATGTTCTAATTTCATTCTTTTACATGTAGCTGTCCAGTTTTCCCAGCACCACTTGTTGAAGAGACTGTCTTTCAATTGTATATTCTTGCCTCCTTTGTCATAGGTTAATTGATAATAAGTGCATGGGTTTATTTCTGGGCTTTGTATCTTGTTCCATTGATCTATATGTGTGTTTTTTGTGCCAGTACCATACTGTTTTGATGACTTAGCTTTGTAGTACAGTCTGAAGTCAAGGAGCCTGATTCCTCCAGCCCCATTCTTCTTTCTCAGGATTGCTTTGACTATTTGGGGTCTTTTGTGTTTCCATACAAATTTTTAAATTTTTTGTTCTAGTCCTGTTGGTAATTTGATAGGGAATGCATTGAATTTATAGTTTGCCTTGGGTGGTATGGTCATTTTAACATTGATTCTTTCATGGAAAGAACATGGTGTATCTTTCCATCGGTTTGTGTCGTCTTCAGTTTCTTTCATCAGCATCTTATAATTTTCGTCACCATCACTGTTGATTGCTACAATCGAATTGATTGGTTCTTAAAATTAAATAGATCAGGTAGGTGATAATTTGTTTTCCTTTGGGAGGCATCCTAAGGCTCTAATATATTTTTTAAAAATCACATTCTTTGAAATTTTTATAGTTTTCAAGGTCAGCAAAACAGTAGCTACTAATGAAATTTATTTATTATTTTTGGCTGCATTGGGTCTTTGTTGCTGCACGTGGTCTTTCTCTAGTTGTGGCGAGTAGGGGCTAGTCTTCTTTGCAGTGCACGGGCTTCTCATTGCAGTGGCTTCTCTTGTTGCAGAGCATGGGCTCTAGGTGCATGGGCTTCAGTAGTTGCAGCACATGGGCTTCAGTAGTTGCAGCACGTAGGCTCAGTAGTTGCGACTATCACCTTTACTGATGATTAAAAACTTTTAATTATGTTGAAGGAAAATCTGTGTATTTTTTTTTTCTTTTTTAATTTGGCTGTGGCACTCAGGATCTTTGTTGAGGCATGCAGGATCTTTTAGTTGCAGCATACGGAACCTTTAGTTGCAGCATGTAGGCTGCAGCAACCTGCATCCTGCAGCATGCAGGATCTGGTTCCCTGACCAAGGATCAAATCCAAGCCGCATGCATTGAGAGCATGGAGTCTTAACTGCTAGACCACCTGGGAAGTTTCATCTATGTATTCTTTATTTCATTGAGTAGAGCAGGGGTTCCCAACCCCCAGGCCTGTTAGGAACTAGGCCGCATAGCAGAAGGTGAGTGGCAGGCGAGCAAGCAAAGCTTCATCTGCCGCTCCCCATCGCTCACATTACAGCCTGAACCATCCCTCCCCACCGATCCAAACCATGGAAAAGTTGTCTTCCACAAAACCGGTCCCTAGTGCCAAAAAGTTTGGGGACCACTGGAGTCAAGGATAATTCTTGAATTCTGTCCCCTTAGATTTGTTAATATGATGAATTATGTTAAGTTTCCTAACTTAAAATTTGTTAATTTGTCAGTTTTAGTTCAGAAAGAGTCATTGTTTCTTCATAGGGTTTTGTTACTGTTACATCATTTGTTTTGATCCCTTCTTTCATACTAGAAATGTTTCTCAAGTGTCTGGTGATGCTTGGATTTTCTTTCATATTAAAAAGTAAGGTAGTTTGGGATTGACATGTGCACACTGCTATATTTAAAATGGATAACAAGGACCTACAGTATAGCACAGGGAACTCTGCTCAGTTATACATATGTATATGTATAACTGAATCACTTTGCTATACACCTGTTAATCAACATTGTTAGTCAACTATACTCCAATACAAAATAAAAATAAAAACTAAGAAAAAAAAGAAAGAAAGCGTTGAGGAGAAGTGCCTCAGTGAGGTGCTAATCTATTTATGCAGCAAAAATATAAAATAAATTCATCTGCCAGGCTCACAGCACCAAACTAAAAAAAAAAAAAAAAAAGAAAGGAAGACTTTTCAACAAGACTGCCAAGACAGTTCACTGAGGTAAAGAATCATCTTTTCAACATGGTGTTAGGACAACTTGGATATCTGCATTCAAAAGAATGAAGTTGGACCCTGCCCCTCACCACGTTACAGAACTTAAAGTAGACAAAAGATTTAAATATAAGAATTAAAAGGATAAAACACTTAGAAAAAACTACAGGCATAAATATGTCCTCAAATTAAGCAGTGATTTTTTTTTCTTTTTGTTTTTATTCACTGCAAGGCTTGCAGGATCTTAGTTCCCCAGGGATCGAGCCTGCACCCCCTGCAGTGGAAGCACAGAGCCCTAACCACTGGACCACCAGGGAATTCCCCTAGGCAGTGATTTCTTAGGTATAACACAGGAAGCACAAGTGTTACAAAAGAAAAAAATAGATAAATCAGACTTCATCAAAATTAAAAACTTCTTTGTTTCAAAGGACACTATCATACGGTGAAAAGGCAGTCCACAGAATGGGAGAAAATATATCTGATAAGGGACTGGTATCCAGAATATATAAAGAACTCTTCAGCACAACACAGCATCCTGGTTTTAAAATGGGCATTTAAAAAGATTTCTTCAAAGAAGATATACAAATGGGGCATATAAGCACATGACAAAATGGTCAGCATCATTAGTCAGGAAAATGCAAATAAGAACCACAGTGAGATTCTACTTCACACCCACTAAAATAGCTGTAATAAAACACATGGACAAAAGCGTGTGTTGATGAGAAACTGCAACTCATACATTGTTGATAGGAATGTATCAATAAAATGGTGCAAATGCATTAGAATACAGTCTGGCAGTTCCCCAAAAAGTTAAATTCCACTCCTAGATATATACTCAAGAGAACTGAAAATATATGTCCACACTAAAACTTGTACATGAATATTAATAGCATTATTCATAATAGCCAAAAAGTGGGAACAACCCAAATGTCTATCATCTGATGAGCAGATAAACAAAATATGATATATCCATAACGATGAATATTATTTTGCCATAAAAAGGAAAAGGAATGAAGTACTGACACATGCTACAACACAGATGAACCCGAAAACATTATGCTAAGTGAAATAAGCCCAACACAAAAGGCCACATATTGTATGCTTCTGTTAATAAGAACTGGTCCAAAATAAGCAAATCTTTAGAAACAAAGTAGATTTGTGATTTCCTGGAGCTGGGAAGGAGGGAGGAATGGGAAGTGACTAATGGGTAGAGGTGTGGGGGGGTGGTTGTTGATGAAAACAATCTGGAATTAGTGGTAACGGTCACACAACTTTGGGAATATACTAAAACCACTGAACTGTACACTGCACAGGGGTGAACTTTACGGTATGTGAATTATGTCTCAATTTTTAAAATAAGGCAGTTAAAAACAATGAGAAGGGCCTACTGATGTGGACTTCATATAAAACACTAGAGCAAATGCCCTGCTCTTTTTAGGGAGTGTTAGTGGTTTGGGGTTTTTTTCCCTGTGGAGCCACCTAGCTCTTACAGGCATAGCTAGTCTGCTACACCTGGTGAGTATAAGCTCACCTGCTGGTGTTCTCTGAGAGCCTGGATGGGAACGAAAGCTTAGAATGGAGGTGGGCGTGTCTCTGCTTGGCATGCAGAATTTACTGTTTCACCCTGGCACCTTTCCCCTGCCCTTTACTGTGCCTGAAGTCCTGAAGTGCAGAGCCTTTCTGTCGCTTTTCCTTTATGGTTGGTGGTGGTAGAGGAGCCGGAATCTCCCCGTGGGGGTAGGCGTGTGGTAGGGGGACGAATTGTAGAATTGAGGACTCAGCTGTCTGTTTCACTGACTCAACTGTTAATCATCTTCCCTGCTTTCCCCAGTATTTTGGTGCCTGTACTTCCTAGTCTTTTCTGCAATTAAGACAAATAAGTTTGCTTCTTATTTCTATATCCCCCTGCAAACCCTTCTTTCTTGACTTCATTCTCCATTAAAACTGAGTTATTTTGCCTCTGATTTCTTTTTCCAAAAATGTCTTGACAGCTTTCATCTGCTGTTTTCTCCTTTCCTTTTTTGTCTTTGTTGATATATTGTCAGAAACAAAAATTTTTGAAGAGAATATAATGCCTGGGAAAGCAATCTAAATGTCCAACAAGGAATTTACTTTGGCGGTGTATCCGTACCATGGAATACTAGAGTTTAAAAGAATGAAATAGAACTTTGTGTACTAACATTGAAAGCTGATATTTGTTTAAAAGCAATACATTTACAGTTAAAAGTCTGGAACCTATCAAATTCTTCACAGTGTGTACCTGTGGATTTATAGTTCCTTCCAATATTTCATATTTTGTATTTTTATTCTTTGTATGGTAAACATGATTTTTTAAATGTATAATATGCGTTTGTTTATGGTATATATATGTATAGATAATAGAGGTAAAATTGAAAACTAAATTGTTGTAACCGAGTGTCAGATAGAATATTTATTGATCTTATGCGAAAAATTATTTTAAATGTTAACCATTTGGAACTGAAATGTTTGTACATTATGATATATAGGATTAAAAGTAAAACTTTCCTTAATTTGCTGTGTGCATATCAGACTGGTGCCTTTTTATGCTGCAATCATGTCTTCTACTTCCTTTCGTCCAACTTGTTTGGCTTAGAAACCAAATAACAAATAATAATAACAGTAATAGTAGCTAATAGCAATTACTGAACAGTAACTACATACCAAGCACTGTGCCAAGTGCTTTACGTTTTGTTTTAAATTCAGCCACACTGCTTCTTGCTTATCCAACTTACAATTTGTGTGTTAAGCTGAGAAAGAAGCAGAAAGATTCTCACTTAACTATAAGTTTTATTTGATTCACAGACTTTCTGATAACTGTTTCTAGCTGCTCAGAGCCCTTTGCTGATTAATATTAGTGTTTCAGTTATATTCTCGTAAAGTGTTAATGCCAGATGCCTGGATTCTTCAGGTATGAAGCTACTTAGGTTTGAAATATGACTCATTTCAATTGTACTTGCTTATCCCCTAGAGGTCTTAAGGGTTTGAACTAGATGCAGTGTTTACAGTAGCTCTCTTAACCTGTAAGGTATGTGTACAGATTTCATGGAATTGGTTCAAATTAATGCAGACCTGAGGACATATTAATTGTCTGGGTAAAGTGTCCAGAGCTTTAAAAGGATTTGCAAAGGGGTCCATTACTTATAAAAGGCCAAACACCTGAAATATCTGATCCTTTTCTTCTGGGTAGAGAGAGATAGCCCTAAATTTTTGTCATTAGTTTTTAGGAACCATTTCATGTGTTTACACATGTGTTTACATTATGATATATACACACAGACACACACACACACACACACTAAAAGGCGCCTTTTTGTCACTGGCTGGCTATCATCTCATGTAAGGTTAGAGAAATGAACTAGTTCATCTCCAAGGTCCTTCTAGCTCCAAATGTCATAATTCTTTGTGAGTCCTACTGTTTGGAGATATTTTTCCACAGTGAAATTTTGCTGAGTTGAATTATGAGGTATCATTAAAAATCCCATAAAAAAGTTGAGGGTAACTAAGAATACCACCAGTTGTACTTAATACTAACTGTTCATAATTTCAAGCAGTTCCTTTATCAAATTCAAATATATCTGTTTCAGATATATGTGGTTAGTTTAGAAAAATGATTTCTAATACCTTTAAAAGTGACTACATTTGTACTAATTAGCTTTTTTTTTTTAAGTTACACTTGTTAATTTTTTTTTTATTCTTCAATAGGGAAGTTTGGTTGGTTTAGTGGATTATCCAGATGATGAAGAGGAAGATGAAGAAGAAGAAACATCTCCCAGGAAGAGACCTCGTCTTGGCTCATAAAATATTTACTGGGGACCCTCAACATGTGGTTGTACAAAGATGCTGCAACTGTTCAGTGAGCTGAAAATCTGAATCAGAAAGCTTTCTCACTTGAACTTATAAATATTACAAGGAATAGCAAAAGACACTCAGTATATCAGTTAGGAGAGTTTAGCTCTGTAAAAAAAAAAAAACAGGCTTCCCAGGAACTTGATCACTTGCTAGTAATTAAGGGGTTTGCCTTTCAGGCTGTCAAAAAAAAAAGTTAGTAACCAGAACCTGGGAGATAGCTTCTCAGCAAGGGAACTCTCAGGTTTTGGGACGGTTTAGGGGAGGGACAAAGTTGATAAAATAATATTAATGCAGGGTTGCTCTAGGAGGGTTTCTGATTTAGAAACAGTTATAAAACTTCAGTTGCAAACCCAATAACATTACTTGTATAATGGTGCTGGCCATGTTGTTCTTTTAATCAGTTGCCTCTTTTTAAAAGAAATTTTTATGGAAAACAAGTTCAACTATCATAAAAAATGAAGTTAAGCTGTTGGGACCATTTCTTTGAAGATATAACAGAAATTCAGCCTTACTGGTAGGTAGAGGGAAATACACCCTGTATTACAGCACATGTTGAGTTTTCTACACCAGGAACTTTCTGTGTATATTTAGATGAAAACAAACAAGCTGGATTCAAAATGGGCAGTTTTGTTAATATAACTTTAAAATCAGCACTTTTAGAGATAACAGATACCAAGAATCAGTATGGTAGTATTCCAAAATGATTTTCTCTAGAAATGGGAGTGGACTGAACAGAATGTTTTCAACTGCCTACCAGTACAATCTTTTGTGGAAGATACTTTGAAGTCACTTTCTGCTTTGTTAATAAAGTTGTCTCTCTCCAGAGCTGCAGGCAAGTTTTAAAGTGTAATTTATAAAGACTAACATACAAAGAATAGTGCTGAATTAAGTGGCATTTACAGGCCATTTTGATCCAAGAAGTTACTTCAGCGTCAGAGTATGCAGCACATGAAGCTTTTCCAAGAACTAACAAGGGTGTAATATGAAAGCTGCTTTTTTTTTTAAAGAATAAAAGCACATTCCATGTACGTAAATGAATTTAAAATAATAAACTGAGGCAAACAGTTAAGAGGTTTTATTTTTAGAACAGCAAGTTAACTGTAAATATTTTAATGTTAGTTTGCTCATCTATGATCTGAGATGCTGAAGTGAGAAAAACATCCCCCAAACTACAATTTAATGCATTGGGAAGAAAAAAACCAAAAAATTAAAAATAGTAATTCCAGCTACAGCCTTCAGATCACCCTTGTAATGTGTTACGGGTCCATTTTTCCTGGAATAGCTTAAACTGAAGCAGTTACCCCTGTTTTGGAGATTTTGTAGTTAATTTTAATTTTGGCTATTGTTTGGAAGATGGGCTGTCTGTGTAGATACAAAGTATAGTTTTTCCATAAAACAGATGTTTATTTTGTATTAAAAATACCACTGTACTTGTTTTACACCATTTGTATACATGTGGTGATATTAATGCTGACCTGTAAAATTCAGGAATTAAAATGTGACCCTGTAATTCTATGTTTGTTGCTTTTGTTTGGTTTGTTGTAAATATAAGTAAACTCCATTTTGAGATGTGTCCATTTTACAATATCTTTTTAAAGCCAGTAAGTTATCCATAGATATTTATTATAGACCACTGTGTCATACACCAATCTGAATGAAAGAATTCTAATAAACAAGGGTCAATTGCACATAGAAGGGATGCCTTGGACACATAAAGTCCCAGCACCAAAGCATCACAGCATTGGGCTGTTATCACCTCTTTGATTAAAGGTACATATATTGAAAAAGACCTTCCACCTCATAAAGGCAAGTGACTCAGGATTTAAACCAAGATCAGTAAAGTAACCATATGAATACATTTTCTTTCAAGCAAATTTTATCAAGCCCCTTCACTCTTCTTAGCTCTTACTAAATTTCCTCTTGGACTCTAATAAGCCCAACCCTAAAGCATTTCCCTATTTACTCTTGATTCTTCCTGATTAAGTAATTTTAAGTTCCAGTAGGAAGTATTATCTTTATATATCTTATGAAGTTTCTTTAATTTTCCTTTCTGAAGAACTGCCACAAGTCTTTTAAATCATTTAAATCATCATAGGAAACTTTTCTTATAGCAGAAATGTGAATGTTTTGTTGAATTACAGGAAAACACTTTTCATGGTACAGATGCTCACCCACAATGATACGAAAACAAGACTTAAAAATAACCCTTGAAAGAATAACTAACTTAAGATTACACGTTAGCTGCTGTCTCAAATGACTACCCTCAGGCAGATCAAGAATTTTATCTTTACCTTCACTCAGTGAAGCAAGCCAGAGCCCACATTTGTATGCCTGAGGTTCTCTTAAAATTATATCTGTAAACATGTATGCAATATAGAAACTATTTTTAATAAAAAGCTACATGAACAGATTTCTGTGTTTTAACCACTAGTTTTTCAACTTGTCCATCTGTGATGAAAATGTGACAAATATAAAGTGATGCTGAGTTTTCTCTGCACGTTGAAAGTTGGAACTAATGTAATTTTGGTATCCCTTTTAAAAAGCGTATAACGATAGATTTAAGGAGATAAAATGGAATTGTAAGTTAAACTCAGGAGTGGCCCGTAACTAGAAAAAAGGGTGCTTATGGGATGACACAACACAGGAAGCTTCTGAAAGGAAGGTTTCTCTCCTACTATTTCTGGTTATTTTTTAGCAAATGGACAACAGAACACTACCCGGGATCACTTCACACACAGAAGACCTACTACACCCATGGCAGAATTCAGGTCAACAGGCTCAGGCAATTGTTCCTTTATCTGGTTTTTTTTTTTTTTTTTTTTTTTTTTTTTTT
>NW_006792456.1:1557318-1639392 GCF_000442215.2 Lipotes vexillifer
ATGTGGGATCCTCCCAGACCGGGGCACGAACCCGTGTCCCCTGCATCGGCAGGCGGACTCTCAACCACTGCGCCACCAGGGAAGCCCCCACCTTTATCTGTTTTAATGGTAGCTCTTCTAGAAAGAGTAATAATAGAGTATTTTTAACATCCCCACGTCTATTTTCAAAGTCCTGTTTGCGCCTGCCTCGATGTGGGATGCTAAAATCTGTCCACCACCACCCCAGAGAACCACTCTTTATCTGTTTTAATGGTAGCTCTTCTAGAAAGAGTAATAATAGAGTATTTTTAACATCCCCACGTCTATTTTCAAAGTCCTGTTTGCGCCTGCCTCGATGTGGGATGCTAAAATCTGTCCACCACCACCCCAGAGAACCACTCTTTTCATTAGATTGATCACCCTATACCTGTTCACCCACAGCTACTCTAACTCACCCAGTAGTTTCCACACAGCAGCCACACATCTTTTTTAAATGAACATTTTCATCATGAACCTTCCCTGCTTTAAAACTTTTCAGTGACTTCCAACTGCCACTATAAAATGTTTAAAACCCTCACATTCCCTACAAGCCTTGCAAATCAGCACCCCACCTAGCTCCAATTCTGTGTGCTAACCCCCTCCCCTCATTCTGTCTGTATGCTAGCCATACTGACAGCTGCAGGACCCTGTTTATGATAAAAACACTGCCCTTTTCCCTTCTAACAAACACTTGGCTCTTCACTGGCCCCATGAAAGCAGGGACCCTGTCGATCTACTAGGCTACTGTATCCTTAGCATGCAACACGATGCTTAGCACAAACAATGAATGAATGAATGCACTATCAGTTAGCTTTCTATACCTTCTCTCCATGAGAGAACATTATTCAGAAATTTGTATTGAACTGGTCAGCATAAGTAACTGCCTTCCCCGCCACCCTTTACCTCAAATGTTTAATAAAATAGTAACAATAAGGTTATATTTGCATTTACAAATACAAGTATTTGAAACTAACAGGCTCTGTTTAAGGATTAAATAATTTATTTTTAAGAAATTTTGAACTGCTTTGCTAAATTGTTCTTAAAATTACTTATTAATAACTTCTTCTTTAAGTTTCTCTGCAAGCAATCTCCTCTTTAGTAATGTTTGCTTCTCCTCTGCTGTCATTTCTGGTTTCTCTGTCATTTCCTTAAAAAAAAAATAAAAGAAAAAAAATTGGCTACAGTAGTATAAGATGGGTTCATTTTCTAAAATTCCTAACATACTGCCTTGAACAAATAGAACATTCAGTAAATTTTTTTTAAAAAGCCACACATGGACTGAGTTCCCTAAATCTCTTCTTTGTAAAAATCTCTTCTTGGGGAAGCCTTTTAGAGGTGGTGGCTAGGGTACTGATGCTGCTTTATGATAAAATATTTCAAAAGGCTCAGGTAAAAGAGATGGCTGACCCTTCAGTGCTCAGAGCAGGGCAAGTAAAGAATCATAAAACTGCTACCATTTCTACTTCACAAAATCCTCCTATCACAACCATCTCACTGCCTAGAAAAGACTTATTATCAGGTGCTACACTAACAGGGAGGTTAATATGAATAGATCTACAAGAGCACATATGTTGATTTTGAGAATCCCACCCGTAGATTTGCAAATTTTCTCATACTAGAGCTAGCCATACCTCTGCCTCCCCAGCAGGTTTTCCTTTCTGCTCCGAATTTTCTATGTGCTTAGTCCTCATATCCTTTCTCATGGACATCAACTTATCTCTCTTCTGCTTCAGATAGTGTTCTCGTTGCCGGAGCTCTTCTGTTCCAAGTGTTGATAAATTCTGGGTCAAATAAGAGAAGGAAAAATCAAGTCTGCGTAAGTAGCACAGATAGCCACTGACTGATTAAATTAGAAGTTTGAGTTCAAGACTACAACAAAAGCCAAGTGTGTATGGCTGTTTACATTGTTTGTTCCTAGTACTTTATCATTTTGCTCATAGCTCTTAAAAAGCAATATTTTTTACTTACTGCTATTGGTCCCTCACTGTTTGCATGTTCAAAGCCAGGAATCTTCAGGTCTTTTTGTGGGAGGGAGGAACTTTCAGGCAACGTTTCCAGCTTTCTTGTCAAAGGTTGTACTGACTGATCAGCAAAATGCACTTTAACTTCTGGCAGTAATCAGACAGAGACCAATTAGAATATTATAAGTTATTATACTAGGTTACACTAGGTTCACCAAAATGAGCTAGTGGTAATAATACTTGGGTCTTTCTCATACTCATTCACTCAGCATGCATTGATTCAGTGCCTACATTGTGCTAGGCACTGGGTGAGAACAATAAATGTGGTCCCTGTCCTCAAGGAGCTTGAACTACAGTTCTTATGAATAATGACATTTCAACAAATAAATACCAAACTCCTGCTGTTTGGTACTATAGCTACAAAAAGATATAATTCTTGTCTAAAGATTAGAACTGCAGTAAAATGTAATACAAGGTTGCCATACAAGCCAAATAAACAGTGCACTAAAATCCCTTACTAACAATGTAATTGGCTTTCAAACTTTTGCTTGCAGGCAAAAACTGTTAAGTGACCTTATATTTTCAGAACAATTATTATAAAGCTATAATTTTTTGTATTGGAGGGATAAGTGCCAGTAATATCAATAATTTGTGCTACATACTGAAGATAACTAGAAACCTACTAACATATTTAAAAAATGAAGATTTTAAAGTAAGTAGAACAGGGAGATCAGCTTGATGCTTTGTAATGACAGAGGGATGGGATAGGAAGGGTGGGAGGGAGACTCAACAGGGAGGGGATATGGGGATATATGTATACATATAGTTGATTCACTTTGTTGTACAGCAGAAACTAACACAACATTATAAAGCAATTATACTCCAATAAAGATGTAAAAAACTACATAAATAAATACAGTAAATAGAACTTGGAAGCGGATATAACATGAGTACTCAATACCTTCCAGTTATTTGGTAACTGTGCCAAGAGACAGGATTAACATGCTAATTGCTTTTGAGACATTTTTTATTATAAGATAAGGTGGGGTTTTTTTTAAGATAAAACATTTTCACTGTAATACATGGACTATGAAAGACAGCTGGTGAGACAAGCAAAGACACATAAAAATAATGCCAAGAACTAAAAGCATCATGGGAGAACATGATATTCATGTCTCTAAATGATTAAAAATCCAGCACAGTAAAACCAGAAATAGAACTTTGCAGGAGCAAGAAACTTGCCCAAGGATCACTGCTTTAGCACAGGGTGAGTGGACTGACTGCAGTGCCAGGGAAGTTAGAAGAAGAAAAGCTCTTCAGGCTGTTGGACAGAAAGGGAAGTCTCCCTGGAAGAGATGAGGCTGCCACTAACACTCCAACCAACCTAGACAGGGAGCTAGCTCAGAACTAACTTAAACAGAAATGAAGATGAGCTTCAACAAGTTGGTCAAAATATGCAGACAAAATTAAACATGCCATTCATATGACGGTGACTTTAAGCAGTGGTGGGCTTAGCCCCCAAATATGGAAGCACAGAGCTCGGGACGAGACAGTAAAATTCTGAGGAGGGGGAAATCCCAGGCACATAAGCATTTATATTCAATTCATGTACTTGGTCTGGACAGTTCCTTGAGTTTGTTGGTTATGAACACCTTTTATATTCTAACTAGAGAGAAAAGTACCTGAAGCCAAAATACTTAACTTCTCTGATTTCTAAGAATGGAGAATTGGAAAGCCAGCTAGCTTAAAGAAAGATCATTTCATCACTGGCAACCCTGCGTCAATCTGAGAACAGATGCTATCCATTTTCAGCAGGGACTGGGGAAAGACATGAGCAAAGGGATAAGCAGGAGGTCAAACACCTTTATGATTCCTCCCACATTAGGCCTTTCTCATGGGCACTTTGTATGCAGTGATTGCCCATAATATCAGATATGCTCATTTTTTAAAAAAAATAGAATAGTTTTTAAAAATTAAAATCATTACTTTTGAAATTATCTGCCAGTTTCTCTACCGCTAATGTGCATAACTGACTTACAAATGGCTTGAGATTAAGTTTTCTATAATAGTTTCACTTAATAGTCAGATAAGCAAATATATTCAAATTATGTCAGACACAAGATTAGAACAGTATATGTACTTAGGTCTATATAAAACGAAAAGCTAAATTTGGGCCAGCAAATTTTAAAAGCACTCAAACAAATCTAAAGCAGGTACTTTCACAGACATAATTCAAATGAGGTTATTCTACTCAGAACCTGCAGAATATGAAAAAAGAAAAGAAATTATTAGATTTGCTAGGAAGGAAAAAGCCAGATAACTTCATAAACCTGCTTCTGTTTCATAAGCCCCATTGTTTTATCAACTAAGCATTTAGATCCTTAAAATAGTGGATAAACAACAAACCTATCTATCTCAATTATAAAACTTCTACAAAGTGTAGAAAAACACAAGATTTGGAGTCAGAAGACCAAGATAAGTCACAGTTTCACTATTTAAGAGCTCAGTGATTTTGGACCTCATTCAAGTTCCTTGAATTTCTTGTTTTAAAAAAATAAAAGAAAAATAAGGACCATAATATCTACCGCACAGAGTTATGGGTTTTTTTAATTGATAAAAGGACATGCACCTAAAAACCATAGAAATCCATTAAAAAAATGAAGTAAATTCATGATCATGATTCAAGTTGTTTCAGAATTACCTGTCTTCTTATAAAGGAAATCAGAAAACATATATTGAAAATGATTTGCTGCATAGTGAACAAGATCATCCACTAACATTTCCCACAAGGATTCTCATCAATTTTGGTTTCAACAATAGTTTCTGACAACTTCTAGATAAATTGGCTACCTGTTGTTTTCTAATTGTGTTTTAATTCACTAGGAAAATATTATCTTTCCCTGTTCAGCTTCTAACTCTCAAACACCATGTAATTATGGTCAAGGAAGAGAGTACCAAATGTTATGTGAACATACCTTGAATGCTGTAGTCATGGCATAAAGCCTGGAGGCTTCCCCAAGGAATTTTGATCAGAGCTCTGGGTTCCAAGCTTCACTTAGAAATTTGGGGGCTACGCCCTCTCTGTCAGCTATCTCCTACAAGCAACCACTTTAGCTAAATTCACAAAGAACATTAAATACCAATGGCCATTTTTTGAGGGTGAAGTATGCACGAGAAAGTAACACACTCTTTACAGTGTTTATGTATTCATATTATTCAGAAATTTCAGTACATTTCAACCTTACCTGAGGGTGGGTGTGCAAAGTGTTCACCATCCCCTTGGGAATTATTCATTTTTGCAGTTTCACTGGCATGCATCGGAGGCTCTTCTGTTTTAGCCTCTGATAGCTTCAGGAATCAACAATATAATTTTAAAAATACTTTACATTAATTCTGAATAATTCACTACTTAAGGGATTCATACACATTAGTTTAAAAAATTATTGTCTACTGAATGGATAATAAATCAGAGATTCTATTTTTCCAAAGTTTTTAGGATGTTTCCACCATTTTTTATCTTCTACCTTTTGAGGTAGGTAAACATTCTCATTTCCAATCATGCAGTGCTAAGAATAACTAGTTTGGTTAAGACTTTGGATTCAGAAAGAAGTGAGTTCAAACCTAGGCTTCACTCTTACTATTCATGTGACCTTGACCAAGACACCAAGAAATACTCTAAAAGAAATAAAATCACTGATTTATAAGGTGCTTTTTCACTTAAAATAATCTAAAAAATATAATAATAATACCACTACTATGATATGCCTGAAGCAACCACAAACTGGTTTACAGGTATACCTCATTTTATTGCACTTCAATTTATTGTGTTTCACAGACATCCCGTTTTTTTACAAATTGAAGGTTTGTGGCAACTCTGCATCAAGCAAGTCTATCAGTGCCATTTTTCCAACAGTATTGCTCACTTCATGTCTCTGTGTCACATTTTGGTAATTCTTGCAATATTTCAAATTTTCATTATTGTATTTGTTATAGTGATCAGGGATCAGTAATCTTTGATGTTACTATTGTAACTGTTTGGGGGCACCACAAACCACACCCATGTAAGACAGTGAAACTTGATAGATGAAAGTTGTGTGTGCTCTAACTGCTCCACTGACCACCTGTCCCCTCATTTCTCTCCCTCTCCTCAGACCTCCCTAGTCCCTGAGACACAAGAATGTTGAAATTAGGCCAATTAATAAACCTACAGTGACCTCTAAGTGTTCAAGTGAAAGGAAGAATCACGGGTCTCTCACTTTAAATCAAAAGCTAGAAATGATTAAGCTTAGTGAGGAAGGCATGTGGAAAGCTGAGATAGGAGAGACCTTCAAGATGGCAGAAGAGTAAGACATGGAGATCACCTTCCTCCCCACAAATATATCAGAAATACATCTACATGTGGAACAACTGCTACAGAACGCTGGCAGAAGACCTCAGACTTCCCAAAAGTCAAGAAATTCCCCATGTACCTGGGTAGGACAAAAGAAAAAAGAAAACACAGAGACAAAAGAATAGGGACGGGACCTACACCTCTGGGAGGGAGCTGTGAAGGAGGAAAAGTTTCCACACACGAGGAGACCCCTTCACTGGCGGAGGTGGGGGGTGGCGGAGGGGAAGCTTCGGAGCCACGGAGGAGAGCGCAGCCACAGGGGTGCGGAGGGCAAAGGACTGGGGTTGGCTGCATGAACACAGCCTGAAGGAGTTAGTGCGCCACAGCTAGACGGGAGGGAGTCTGGGAAAAAGTCTGGAGCTGCCTAAGAGGCAAGAGACCCTTGTTTCCGGGTGCACGAGGAGAGGGGATTCAGAGCACCACCTAAATGAGCTCCCGAGACAGGCGCAAGCCACGGCTATCAGCGTAGACACCACAGATGCCACCAAGAAGCCTGTGTGCGAGCACAGGTCACTATCCACACCCCACTTCCGGGAAGCCTGTGCAGCCCGCCACTGCCAGGGTCCTGGGATCCAGGGACAACTTCCCCGGGAGACCACACAGCACGCCTCAGGCTGGTGCAACGTCACTCCGGCCTCTGCCACCGCAGGCCTGCCCCGTACTCCGTGCCCCTCCCTCCCCACCCCCTGCCCCCCGACCTGAGTGAGCCACAGCCCCCGAATCAGCTGCTCCTTTAACCCCGTCCTGACTGAGCAAAGAACAGACGCCCTCAGGCGACCTACACACAGAGGCAGGGGCAAATCCAAAGCTGAACCCCTGGGCTGTACGAGCAAAGAAGAGAAAGGGAGGGCTTCCCTGGTGACGCAGTGGTTGAGAGTCCGCCTGCCGATGCATGCCGATGCAGGGGACACAGGTTTGTGCCCCGTTCCGGGAGGATCCCACATGCCGCAGAGCGGCTGGGCCCGTGAGCCATGGCCGCTGAGCCTGCGCGTCCGGAGCCTGTGCTCCGCAATGGGAGAGGCCACAGCAGTGAGAGGCCCGTGTACTGCAAAAAAAATAAAAAAATAAAAAAATAAAAGAAGAAGAGAAAGGGAAATCTCTCCCATCAGCCTCAGGAGCAGCGGATTAAATCTCCACAATCAGCTTGATGTACCCTGCATCTGTGGAGTACCTGAATAGACAACGAATCATCCCAAATTGAGGCAGTAGACTTTGGGAGCAACGATTTTTTTTTTTTTTCCTTTTTTCTTATTCTGAGTGTGTATGTGTATGCTTCTGTGTGTGTTTTGTCTGTATAGCTTTGCTTTTACCATTTGTCCTACAGTTCTGTCTGTTCGTTTTCTTGGGGGGGGGCGGTTTTTAGTATAGTTTTTAGCACTTGTTATCATTGGTGGATTTGTTTCTTGGTTTGGTTGCTCTCTTCTTTCTTTTTATTACTTTTTTTTAATTATTATTTTTTACTTTAATAACTTTATTTTATATTATTTATTTTTTTTTTTTCTTTCTTTCTGCCTTTCATTCTGAGCCGTATGGATGACAGCGTCTTGGTGCTCTGGCCAGGTGTCAGGCCTGTGCCTCTGAGGTGGGAGAGCCGAGTTCAAGACATTGACCCACCAGAGACCTCCCAGCTCCACGTAATATCAATTGGTGAGAGCTATCCCAGAGACCTCCATCTCAACGCCAAGACCCGGCTCCACGCAACAACCAGCAAGCTACAGTGCTAGACACCCAATGCCAAACAACTAGCAAGACAGGAACACAACTCCACCCATTAGCAGGGAGGCTGCCTAAAATCATAAGGTCACAGACACCCCAAAACACACCACCAGATGCGGACCTGACCACCAGAAACACAAGATCCACTCTCATCCACCAGAACACAGGTACCAGTCCACTCCACGAGGAAGCCTCCACAACCCAATGAACCAACCTTAGCCACTGAGGGCAGACACCAAAAACAATGGTAACGACGAACCTGCAGCCTGAGAAAAGGAGACCCCAAACACGGTAAGTTAAGGAAAATGAGAAGACAGAGAAACACACAGCAGATGAAGGAGTAAGGTAAAAACCCACCAGACCAACCAAATGAAGAGGAAATAGGCAGTCTACCTGAAAAATAATGATAGTAAAGATGATCCAAAATCTTGAAAACAGAATGGAAAACATACAAGAAACGTTTAACAAGGAACTAGAAGAACTAAAGAGCAAACAAACAATGATGAACAACATAATAAATGAAATTTGAAATTCTCTAGAAGGAATCAATAGCAGAATAACTAAGGCAGAAGAACGGATAAGTGACCTGGAAGATAAAATAGTGGAAATAACTACCACAGAGCAGAATAAAGAAAAAAGAATGAAAAGAATTGGGACAGTCTCAGAGACCTCTGGGACAACATTAAACGCACCAACATTCGAATTATGGGGGTACCAGAAGAAAAGAGAAAAAGAAAGGGACTGAGAAAATATTTGAAGACATTATAGTTGAAAACTTCCCTAATATGGGAAATGAAATAGTTAATCAAGTCCAGAAAGCACAGAGAGTCCCATACAGGATAAATCCAAGGAGAAACACGTCAAGACACATATTAATCAAACTATCAAAAATTAAATACAAAGAAAAAATATTAAAAGTAGCAAGGGAAAAACAACAAAGAACATACAAGGGAATTTCCATAAGGTTCACAGCTGATCTTTCAGCAGAAACTCTGCAATCCAGAAAGGAGTGGCAGGACATATTTAAAGTTGTGAAACGCAAAAACCTACAACCAAGATCACTCTACCAAGAACGGATCTCATTCAGATTCGATGGAGAAATTAAAACCTTTACAGACAAGCAAAAGCTAAGAGAATTCAGCACGACCAAACCAGCTTCACAACAAATGCTAAAGGAACTTCTCTGGGCAAGAAACAAAAGAGAAGGAAAAGACCTGCAAAAACAAACCCAAAACAATTAAGAAAATGGTAATAGGAACATACATTATCGATAATTACCTTAAATGTAAATGGATTAAATGCTCCAACCAAAAGACACAGACTGGCTGAATGGATACGAAAACAAGACCCGTATATATGCTGTCTATAACAGACCCACATCAGACCTAGGGACACATACAGACTGAAAGTGAGGGGATGGAAAAAGATATTCCATGCAAATGGAAGTCAAAAGAAAGATGAAGTAGCAATTCTCGTATCAGACAAAATAGACTTTAAAACAAAGACTATTATAAGAGACAAAGAAGGACACTACATAATGATCAAGGGATCAATCCAAGAAGAAGATATAACAATTGTAAATATTTATGCACCCAACATAGGAGCACCTCAATACATAAGGCAAATGCTAACAGCCATAAAAGGGGAAATGGACAGTAACACAATCATAGTAGTGGACTTTAACACCCCACTTTCACCAATGGACACATCATCCAAAATGAAAATAAATAAGGAACACAAGCTTTAAATGACACATTAAACAAGACAGACTTAATTGATATTTATAGGATATTCCATCCAAAAACAACAAAATACATTTTATTCTCAAGTGCTCATGGAACATTCTCCAGGATAGATCATATCTTGGGTCACAATCAACCCTTTGTAAAATTAAGAAAATTGAAATCGTATCAAGTATCTTTTCTGACCACAATGCTATGAGACTAGATATCAATTACAGGAAAAAGTCTGTAAAAAATACAAACACATGGAGGCTAAACAATACACTACTTAATAACTAAGAGATCACTGAAGTAATCAAAAAATACCTAGAAACAAATGACATGAAAACATGACGACCGAAAACCTATGGGATGCAGCAAAAGCAGTTCTAAGACAGAAATTTATAGCAATACACTCCTACCTTAAGCAACAAGAAATAACACAAATAAACAACCTAACCTTACACCTAAAGCAATCAGAGAAATAACAAAAAAAGAAACCCAAAGTTAGCAGAAGGAAAGAAATCATAAAGATCAGATCAGAAATAAATGAGAAATAAATGAAGGAAACAATAGCAAAGATCAATAAAACTAAAACCTGGTTCTTTGAGAAGATAAACAAAATTGATAAACCATTAGCCAGACTCATCAAGAAAAAAAGGGAGAAGACTCCAATCAATAGAATTAGAAATGAAAAAGGAGAAGTAACAACTGACACTTCAGAAATACAAAGGATCATGAGAGATTACTACAAGCAACTATATGCCAATAAAATGGACAACCTAGAAGAAATGGACAAATTCTTAGAAAAGCACAAACTTGCAAGACTGAACCAGGAAGAAATAGAAAATATGAACAAATCACAGGCACTGAAATTGCAACTGTGATTAAAATTCTTCCAACAAACAAAAGCCCAGGACCAGAGGGCTTCACAGGTAAATTCTATCAAACATATAGAGAAGAGCTAACACCTGTTCTTCTCAAACTCTTCCAAAATATACCAGAGAGAGGAACATTCCTAAACTCATTCTACGAGGCCACCATCACCTTGATACAAAAACCAGACAAAGATGTCACAAAGAAAGAAAACTACAGGCCAATATCACTGATGAACACAGATGCAAAAATCCTCAACAAAATACTAGCAAACAGAATCCAACAGCACATTAAATGGATCATATACCATGATCAAGTGGGGTTTATCCCAGGAATGCAAAGATTCTTCAATATATGCAAATCAATCGATGTGATACACCATATTAACAAACTGAAGAATAAACACCATATAATCATCCCAATAGATGCAGAAAAAGCTTTCGACAAAATTCAACACCCATTTATGATAAAAACCCTCCAGAAAGTAGGCACAAAGGGAACTTACCTCAACATAATAAAGGCCATATATGACAAACCCATAGCCAACATCGTCCTCAATGGTGAAAAACTGAAACCATTTCCTCTAAGATCAGGAACAAGACAAGGTTGCCCACTCTCACCACTATTTTTCAACATTGCTTTGGAAGTTTTAGCCACAGCAATCAGAGAAGATAAAGAAATAAAAGGAATCCAAACTGGAAAAGAAGAAGTAAAGCTGTCACTGTTTGCAGATGACATGATACTATACATAGAGAATCCTAAAGATGCTACCAGAAAACTACAGGAGCTAATCAACGAATCTGGTAAAGTAGCAGGATACAAAATTAATGCACATAAATCTCTTGCATTCCTATACACTAACAATAAAAAATCTAAAAGAGAAATTAAGGAAACACTCCCATTTACCAATGCAAAAAGAATAAAACACCTAGGAATAAACCTACCTAAGGAGACAAAAGACCTATATGCAGAAAACTATAAGACACTGATGAAAGAAATTAAAGATGATACAAACAGATGGAGAGATATACCATGTTCTTGCATTGGAAGAATCAACATTGTGAAAATGACTATACTACCCAAAGCAATCTACAGATTCAATGCAATCCCTATCAAACTACCAATGGCGTTTTTCACAGAACTAAAACAAAAAATTTCATAATTTGTATGGAAACACAAAAGACCCTGAATAGCCAAAGCAATCTTAAGAAAGAAAAACGGAGCTGGAGGAATCAGGCTCCCTGACTTCAGAGTATACTACAATGCTACAGTAATCAAGACAGTATGGTACTGGCACAAAAACAGAAACATGGATCAATGGAACAGGATAGAAAGCCCAGAGATAAGCCCACGCACATATGGTCACCTTATTTTTGATAAAGGAGCCAAGAATATACAATGGAGAAAAGTCAGCCTCTTCAGTAAGTGGTGCTGGGAAAACTGGACAGCTACATGTAAAAGAATGAAATCAGAACACTCTCTAATACCATACACAAAAATAAACTCAAAATGGATTAAAGACCTAAATGTAAGGCCAGACAGTATAAAACCCTTAGAGGAAAACATAGGCAGAACACTCTATGACATAAATCACAGCAAGATCCTTTTTGACCCACCTCCTAGAGAAATGGAAATAAAACCAAAAATAAACAAATGGGACCTAATGAAACTTAAAACCTTTTGCACAGCAAAGGAAACCATAAACAAGACAAAAAACAACCCTAAGAATGGGAGAAAATATTTGCAAATGAAGCAACTGACAAAGGATTAATCTCCAAAATTTACACGCAGCTCATACAGCTCAATATCAAAAAAACAAACAACCCAATCCAAAAATGGGCAGAAGACCTAAATATACATTTCTTCAAAGAAGATATACAGATTGCCAGCAAACACATGAAAGAATGCTCAACATCATTAATCTTTAGGGAAATGCAAATCAAAACTACAATGAGGTATCACCTCACAGCAGTCAGAATGGCCATCTTCAAAAAATGTACAAACAATAAATGTGGAGAGGGTGTGGAGAAAAGAGAACCCTCTTGCACTGTTGGTGGGAATGTATATTGATACAGCCACTATGGAGAACAGTAAGGAGATTCCTTAAAAAACTAAAAATAGAACTACCATATGACCCAGCAATCCCACTACTGGGCATATACCCTGAGAAAACCATAATTCAAAAAGTCATGTACCACAATGTTCATTGCAGCTCTATTTACAATAGCCAGGACATGGAAGCAACCTAAGTGTCCATCAACAGACGAATTGCTAAAGAAGATGTGGCACATATACAATGGAATATTACTCAGCCATAAAAAAAATGAAATTGAGTTATTTCTAGTGAGGTGGATGGACCTACAGTCTGTCATACAGAGTGAAGTAAGTCAGAAAGAGAAAAACAAATACCGTAGACTAACACATATATATGGACTCTAAAAAAAAAAAAAAGTGGTCATGAAGAACCTAGGGGCAGGATGGGAATAAAGACGCAGACCTACTAGAGAATGGACTTGAGGACACAGGGAGGGGGAGGGGTAAGCTGGGACAAAGTGAGAGAGTGGCATGGACACATATACACTACCAAATGTAAAATAGATAGCTAGTGGGAAGCAGCCGCATAGCCCAGGGAGATCAGCTCGGTGCTTTGTGACCACCTAGAGGGGTGGGATAGGGAGGGTGGGAGGGAGGGAGTCGCAAGAGGGAGGAGATATGGGGATATATGTATATGTATAGCTGATTCACTTTGTTATAAAGAAGAAACTAACACACCATTGTAAAGCAATTACACTCCAATAAAGATGTTAAGAAAAAAGGAAGCTGAGATAGGCCAAAGGTTAGGCCTCTTGTACCAAACAGTTAGCCAAGTTGTGAATGCAAAGGAAAAGCTCTTGAAGGAAATTAAAAGTGATACTCCAGTGAACACATGAATGATAAAAAAGTGAAATAGCCTTATTGCTGATATGGAGAAACTCTTAGTGGTCTGGATAAAAGATCAAACCAGCCACAACACTCCCTTAAACCAAAGCCTAATCCAGAGCAAGCCTTTAACTCTCTTCAGTTCTATGAAGGCTGAGACACGTGAGGAAGATGCAGAAGAAGAGTGTGAAACTAACAGAGGGTGGTTCATGAGGGTGAAGGAAAGAAGCTGTCTCTGTAACACAAAAGTACAGGATGAGGCAGCAAGTGCTTATGCAGAAGCTGCAGCAAGCTATCCAGAAGATCTCACTCACAAAATTAATGAAGGTGGCTACACTAAACAACAGATTTTCAATGCAAATGAAACAGCCTACTACTGGAAGAAGAGGCCATATAGGACTTTCCTAGCTGGAGAGGATAAGTCAGTGCCTGGCTTTAAAGCTTCAAAGGACAGGTTCTCTTATTAGGGGCTAATGCAGCTGGTGACTTGAAGTTGAAGCCAATGCTCATTTACCGTTCTGAACATCATAAGGCCCTTAAGAATTATGCTAAATCTACTCTCCCTGTGCTCTATCAATGGAACAACAAAGCCTGGATTACAGCACATCTGTTTACAACATCGTTTACTGAATTTTTTTTTTTTCTGGTTTACTGAATATTTGAAGCCCACTGTTATGATCTACTCCTCAGAAAAAAAAAGATTCCTTTCAAAATATTAACTACTCATTGACAATGCACCTGGATACCCAAGAGCTCCGATGGAGGTGTACAACAAGATTAATGTTGTTTTCGTGCCTGCTACACAACATCCGTTCTACATCTCACGGATCAAGGAGTAATTTCAACTTTCAAGTCTCATTCTTTAAGCAATACATTTCATAAGGCTATAGCTGCCATAGATAATGATTTCTCCAATGGATCTGGGCAAAGTCAATTGAAATCCTTCTGGAAAGGATTCACAATTCTAGATGCCATTAAGAACATTCATGATTCATGGAAAGAGGTCAAAATATGAACATTAACAGGAATTTAGAAGAAATTGATTCCAACCCTCATGGATGACTTAGAGGGCTTCAAGATTTCAGTGGAGGAAGTTTTGCAGATGTGGAGCAAACAGCAAGAGAACCAGAATTAGAAGTGGAGCCTGGAGATGTGCCTGAATTGGTGCACTCTCATGATAAAACTTGAATGGATGAGGAGTTACTTCTTATGGATGAGCAAAGAGAGTGGTTTCTTGAGATGGAATCTGCTCCTGGGGAAGATGCTGTGAAGATTATTGAAATGACACCAAAGGATTTAGAATATTACACAAATTTAGTTGATAAAGTAGCAGCCAGGTTTGAGAAGATTGACTCCAATTTTGAAAGAAGTTCTACTGTGAGTAAAATGTCATCAAACAGCACTTCATGCTACTGTGAGATTGTTCATGAGAGGAAGAGTCAAATAATGCGACAAACTTCATTGTTGTCTTATCTTAAGAAACTGCCACATCCACCCCAACCTTTAGTAACCACCACCCTGGTCAGTCAGCAGCCATCGACATCAAGGCAAGGCCCTCCACCAGCAAAAAGATTACAGCTTGCTGAAGGTTCAGATGATGGTTAGCATTTTTTAGCAATAAAATAATATTTTTCTTTTTCCTCTTTGGCCACACCACACAGCATGTGGGATCTTAGTTCCCCGACCAGGGATCGAACTGGCGGCCCCTGCAGTGGAAGTGCAAAGTCTTAACCTCTGGACCACCAGGGAAGTCCCAGCAATAAATATAATTTTTAATGAAGGTATGTACATTGTATTTTTAGACATAATGCTACTGCACAATTAATAGACTACAGTATAGTGTAAACATAATCTTTATATGCACTGGGAAACCAAAATACTTTTGTGACTTATTTCATTGCCATCTTCGCTTTATTGCAATAGTCTAGAACCGATCTCACAACATCTCTGAGGTATGCCTGTATTTCCATTTCTAAAATGGGATACTATATTTAAACCAAAGAGATCGTTTAAATCTTGGAAAGAACCAAGTAAACTGATACTTCATTTTCCCTTAAAAACAGGAAAATCCAATCACATGTAACTTTCAGGTAATTCATGAATACCTAAATCATAAGTCTCTATATGTTGAGTGATGGAAACATGACGACTGAAATTATTATCAGGTCTACTTTTGTGTGTTTGAAAATTCCATTAAAAGAAGTCTAAAAAAACCATACACCCCAAAACATATTATTATTCAAGAAGCCTGATATAGTTTACATATAAATCAGAAAGTCAATACTACTGTCCTGTCTTTTTGTGTGTGTGTTTGTGGCCGCATCGCCCGGCCTGTGGGATCTTAGTTCCCCAACCAGGGATCAAACCGGCACCACCTGCAGTGGAAGTGCAAAGTCTTAACCTCTGGACCACCAGGGAATTCCCAGTACTACTGTCTTCTCAGAGAAGTTTTGAATGAGTTTCTGTTCTATACTCCTACATTAAAAAATATTATTATCTATGAATTTCACCTCCATTTACTAAAAGGAGATTTACTCAAAGATACATAAATCCCCTCTAAATCCTAAAATAGCTCTCTTTTGCTCTTCATTGGTTACCTTGGAGTAAAATAGGTTTTTTTCAAATATAGTAAATGATACAAGCAGGTATCATAGTCATTGAAGGAAAAAAAGGAAAATGACTTTCAAGCAACTGAGAATTAGTTTATATTAGGTTTCACTCTCCCTTCAGGGAGATTTGAGAAAATGTGGAAAGAGAAGCAGCTAGAAAAGGGGGGAGGAAAAAATAAATATTATCTTCCCTCACCTCAGACAGATACATGTTTAATTGATCCTTAGGAAAGATTAGGCCCTTTATGGAAACAGTTCTTAATGAAAGAGGAGTATGCCAGGAAATGTGAAACTGAATCATTCTGCTTCAAGCTGGCAATGTTAAAGTCTACAAGGGACCCTCAGTATTAACTGCAGATGCTGTTTCAAAATAGTAAAGGAATCAAGGCGAGTGGGGAAGTAAAATATTTTTCTTAATCTTCTTTTATTCATAAAATTAAGGGGAATTTCTATTAAAAATTCCCCAAAATATGAATGGTATAACATACAGTTTTTTTGGAGTGAACAATCTCATTCTTTATCGGGAATTTAAAAGGTAGGTCGCTGGATGAATTATAAAGTGAATAAAGTTATGAAGTTAAGTATAAATGCTCAGAATTGCCAAGAAAATATAAATACTCTGAGGAACTGTGTCGTTCCACCTAAGCTTAAACTTTAATAGAAAACCCAGGTGTAAACCTAAGGGATAACAGCAATGAAATATTTTTATTATATTAATATGTTTTGTAGGCACCTGCTTTTTACTCTTTCTTTCTTCCTCCTGGTCATATTCTTCTTTCGATTTTCTGAAATATACAAAAATAAAGTAGAAAAGTAAACTTTCTCTTTTGGTCAAAGAACCAATATTCAACAAGCAACATGCTAACCTAAGCTTACAATATGTGCAAGAAATTTTGGAAACAAAGATGGAAATAATCAGGCTTAACTTAAAGCAGCTTACAATCAACTGAGAAAGACATACATAGGCATAAACAGCATAATATAGTTAGCCACATAAAATACAGGTTTACCTATTTCCTCTGGAGATGTGAAGGACCCCTAGCTGAACAAAGATCAACAGGTTTGAAATCCTAAACCCAAATCTGAATGGCAAATCTCATGAATATGGACTTCGATCTCTCTCTTTAGACTGATCAGTTACATTCCTCCTAAGATCCATTTCTCCCCTCATTCTAGTTTTTCCATGGCATCTGAGCTACCACACAGCTCTCCTGATGCCATTATGCCAAAGCCCTATCAGCTTTTGTAAACTGCTCACTGAGGCAAGTCTGATTTAGGAAAATAGCCAATTCAACTCTCATACATGTTCATGATTAAATTCCACTGCTTATACAGTAGTACACCGCCCCCAGAAGCTCGTAGAAAATACAGTAAAATCTAAAAGCACAATGCTGACCAGTCTTCAAACCACCAATCAACCAAGAAGCAACCAGTACAAGTCAAAACTGCCAGTCCTCTAAACCTATTACCAAATATCCTTAACTCTTCAAATCTTTCAACTCAGAGCGCTGTGTGTTGTCTCAGGCTCCCATTTGCCCTCGCCATGGAAAGGAGGACCTGGAAGGAAAGGCCGGGGTTTACCCGCAAACTTGCCTCCCTCCCCACAACCACTCAAATCCCCTGAAATGCAGCACAAAGTCCTACAGCTTCTTCCACAGTCCCCCACTAGGCCCATCCTCCAAACCACCATCCTGCCTAACCTCCCTCCTGCTTTGGAACTGGGGACAAGTTGGGTAGGTGGGAGGACTACAGGATGCTAGAAGATGGTCATGTATGTGGTTAGAGTAGAGAGCCAGGGCCACCAAATGCCAAGACCCCATTCTGCAGGGGACACAAACAGCTGCAGGTATCCTTTTGCCTTAAACCTATACATTCCCATAGATTTAAATATTAAGTGCTTCAATTGCCCCTCCCTTCTAAAACTCCCATAGGGGTCAGGGGACAACAGGCCCAAGGGGGGAAATGCCCCTTTAGTGGGCTGCACATTCCATGCCAGGCATTTGGCTGAGAATCACGTAACTGAGGCAAGAAAGAGACCAGCAAAGAGTCAGCTATTTGGTCTGTGGAGTCTGGATATCCAACCTCCTACTGTGAGACACCTGGCATAAGCCTCCTCTAATACCCAGATCCAAAAGCCAAGGAGTTTCCTGCTTATCTCAGGCCACTACAGCCCTTCCAGGCATCAGGCTGGGTCTACTGCATCTTGTTCCCATTGGTGGCTAGTTTCCTATTCCCATGATGGGAGTGGAGGAAGACCCTCCCATCTGCGCTGATCTGGTATGAGTCATCTGAAAATAATTTTTTCTGTCCATTAAGAAATGTAATATATACATAATTATAAACAAATAAAATGATAAATCATTTTCATAGTCTTTAGGAGAGAATTTAGATATTTTACTAGTTCACAGTATTTTTTTGAGTAAAAAGCACATATGCAGATAATATTGTAATATTACTAATGATCCATTCAATAAATAATTAAAGAAGCATACCTAAGAACTTCTCTCAGGATTTTCATCTCTTCCTGTTCAAGGTCACTGACCACATCAGAACCATCTGTTAAGCAGTCAGGTAATACACCTGTTCAAAACCAAAGACCATACAGAAGAATGTCAACTCAACTGAAACACTTATTTTTCACTATTCTAGTTCATCAAGAAGTACAAATAAGTTTATTAAGATCTATCACTTTTAAAAAATGTTCTAAGCTATTACCTTTGTAACTATGGTCTTTTTAACTTTTTCTTCTTTTAGGGAATCAGCCCCACCAAAAAAAGCACAATTTTACCTAGAAATGACTCTTGGTAATTATTTGTATTGCTTATTTAAAATAACAATAATAATATATGACAATAGAAATTAATTGCTTATATTTAATATAAGCAACTTATAGAATTAATATAAGCTATTTATAGAATAAATAGCTTATATTTAAGCTATTATCTTCCATAATCATACTATACAGGACATACCATTGAAATCAATAAGCTCCTAATAATGAAACTATGCTCTCAAAAGTATTCCTTAAATGGGAAAAGAGTTTACAAACCAAAATATAAAATACGTCATTAACTGAAACAGCATGTTAATACTCTTCATTCATACTACAACAAATGCTACTGAAAAGGACTCCACTTACTACATGCAAAAAAGCATGGTGGTAAGCACTTAAGGGGAATATAAAGATGAATAAAACAACCTCTGCCCTCAGAGCTTCTATTCAAATATTGGGCTAATAACTATAAACCAGGGCAGCACCAACTTTGGCCCAAGGCAAATAGTAATTCATGGCAAGCAATTTTAAGCATTGGTTTCATTTACTTTATTACCTATACATTCCTGATAAGCAGGCAGACTGGTAATAAGTGTTCTGTTTTTATCTATAATTATTATATTCCCAAAACACTAACAGCATGTCCCCTAATTTTTACCTTCCATTTCTTTACCCATATATGACTATGGGATTTTGGATCTGCTCTAAATTAAAGTAGCTTTATTATTCTAATCCCCTGATGTTTAAATGCATTGTAAAGTAAACTTGTCATTTTGAGATAACTGCAGATTCACATGCAGTTGTAAGAAACAATACAGAGAGATGCTATGCACTCTTTACCCAGTTTCCCCCAAGGGTTACATTGACAAAACTATAGTATAGTATCATAACCAGAAAATTGGTCTTAAGTGCATTTTTGCTCAGTCAAAAGCTATACAATTAGTATTCTCCTATTCACCTTTTATGGAAAATTTTAAGAACTAAGGAAAGAATAAAACAACAGTATGCAATACCTCAAAACTGTAATAAGGAAGACACTTTTATATTCTATTACAAGTTAATCACTAAAGGGATGTTGCCTATAAACTTAAATTATACATAATGGCCCATCTCTGGGAACCCTGCTTCCCAGGTAATGAGCATTAAGCTAAAATAGCTTTGTTTAGCTCACAGGAAACATTCTGACCAGGCCCATCTGTGCATGACTACAGGGAGGAAGAAATTAACACATCCCCTCCAGAGGCTGATGGGAACCAGAAAAGGTTTGACTTTACTCCCTCCCCTTTTAGTATAAAATGAGTCTGAATTCTAACTCAGGCAAGATGGCTCTTTGGGGCACTAGCCCAACAACTTGTCTCTCGATTACTGGCCTGTCGTGCAGCAAGCAGTACGAGCTTAGACTCCGTAACAAAACCATCAAAATAATGCTCTGATTTGCATTTTCCCCAAATTCTTTGATTAGATACAACCAGAATCCAGAGAGCCTTTGAATTTTTCTCACATAAACAGTCTGCAGTTTTGAGTGCAATCAGCATTGCTCTAAGGTACTTTCCTCTGGATTTATGTTAAATGAAATTCTTAAATACAAGTATTAAAAATTCATGGCAGAACTAACTAAGTATTAGTCTATGTTTAAATGTAAGCAAACTGTCACACCCTGTGGTTTGACAGCAGCATTATTCCACATCATTCCCCTCGTCCTTCCTTGCTAATATAAGCCATATGTGTGCAGTTACCAGGCAGCCAAGTACTTAGAGTCAGGGCCCTACCCCACCCCACAAGAGTGACTCATGATTTAAGCCAATTGCAATGGTCTCATTCCCCCTGCCAGAGGGTTTAGAAAGGCGTGTCACCCCAATCCTGACCAATAGGACCTAAGGGGAAAACTCCTAGGGGGCTTCCCATGAAAGTGTTGTCTTGTTAGCAAAAAAAGATGTACAGGAAGAAACATCCCTTTTCTTCATGAGATATTAAAGTCTGCATTCGATGCAGCCAGAGTGCAATCATGAGAGAAGATCCTGAGAATAGCAGAGTATAAAGAGGAAACGTGTCAGAGTCCTTAATAACATCACTGAGCCACCAAATTAACCAACCCTGGACCTTTCTTCCCTCCCTTCCTCTGGACTTCTTGTTCAATTGAGATGATAATTTCCTATTGTTTAGGCCATTTTCACTGAGGTATTCTGCTAATGGCAGCCTGAGGCACCCAGCTGATACAAGCTATGTGTACCTGTTCTCTTTTAATTAAAATCTAAATGTTGGGGCTTCCCTGGTGGTTGAGAATCTGCCTGCCGATGCAGGGAACACGGGTTCGTGCCCCGGTCCGGGAAGATCCCACATGCCGCCGGGAGAGGCCACAACAGTGAGAGGCCCGCGTACCGCAAAAAAAAAAAAAAAAAAATCTAAACGTTTCTGGTTAAATTGAAAACTATAGAGTACCAATATCAAGTTCACTATTTCTTTTATCAAAACTGATCCCCCCAAAATAATTTTAAATAATATGAAATAATTATTCAAATTATCCCATAGGTTAGAATAAAGCATAGCTGCAGGAAAACACAAGAGAAAAGGATTTTATGAAGCTAACTATGGTAGAGAAACAAAGAAAAAGAGACTGTTCTCCAAACTTATTTACACCAAAGCAACAGCACGGTGTCATGCATCGTTCAGGGTTAGGGTGGTGCTGTCTCCAAACCACAGATAACAGCTGTTTTACCTGCTGTGAAATGAATTTTAGGATTTTAAGGAATAGTTTTGATGGTGGTTGGCTCTAAAGGATATAGTCTTTACACATATCAGACAAATGAGAGTCGAACCCACAACAAAGGCCCTGCAACATTCTAATGTTTGCCCTGTAACAACAGAAGCCCTATTGCTGCATGCTCCAGACCCTTAAAAGCAAACAGTACAACTAAACTATAGCTCCCATATCTTCAAGAAACAAGCAAAAAAAAAGGCCCTCTGCCAAACCATTAGAGTTTGGCATGGTAAGGAATATCAGTGGTAATCTATTAAGCAAAGGAATACACAGGTATTAAGGTCATCAGAGTCAGAAATGGGAAACTGAGATAAGCACCTGGGGTGAAAATCAGATAGTACAAGAACAAGAAGTATGGTTAGAAACTCTGATGTTCTGAGTCAAGATGTCAAATATAGTTCAAGTGCACAGGAAGGGAAGAAAAGCAGGAAGAGCTAGAAAGAATGTGAGTTTAGGCAGAGAGTTAAGGAAAAGATAAAGCTAAAGGTAGTTACCAAGGGCTGTGAGTTCTGCTTTTTCTTCCACCTGATGGTGGGGCAATCCTATCTGCCCATTGCCCTAGAACAGTAGTTCTCAGTGCGGGCCCAGGAGCAGCAGCTTTAGCATCAGCTAGGAACTTGCTAAAAATGCAAAGTATTAGGCCCTAGACCTACTGAATCAGAAATGAGGAGACAGCCACATGTGTTTCAACAAGCCCTCCAACTGCTTCCAAAAGCTTGAGAACCACTGTCTCCTATAAAGCCAGAAGAGTAGTCACCTTCTCTCGACAGTAACTGTAACTGTGACCACTCAAAAATGCTGAATTTCACAAATGCAGTGGCTGCGCAGAAAAATCAAGCTCTCTGAAGCCTAAAACATTAAATCAAATTCTGGTCTGCTTTCTTTGAGATGTCAACCACTCAGTGATCAGGAAGTTTGCACTCTTGTATCTCTTAAGTCAGCCATAGACTTTCAAACTTGAAATAAATTTATACAAGGCAGCTACATCAAGACCATATTAGTTAAAACTGCCACCAAAAAAAAATGCATTTAGCACTTAGATTTCTAAATTCAATCTTTTACCATTTCTCTCTTGAATTATTCGAATGGCTTGCAGCTGCATTTCAATGTTTTTCTGGACCATCATTGCTTTAAAGATAGTAAAATCTTCTGCTGCCAATACAGGTTGCAAAATGGCCTGTGAAAAGAAGTCAGGAAGTTAGACAAGATTCAAGTTTTAAAACTATTTCCCAAACACTCAAATCATTTCCACTGCAAAAGGCGCATTAATTCAAGAATGCTGCATTGTTACTTATGACTAGATGACTCAAAAGGACAATTTAAAGATTTTATTCTAAAAGCCTTTAAAGTAGGTTCTCAAGAGGCTGACTCTCCCAGCCCCTCCGTCCCCACCCTCCAGGAAGCTAAGGCAGACAGTGATACATTTTCCAAATGAGCCAGTGCTGAGCAACTCAGAAAAACAACACTGGAATTGGGCTTACTTTTTTAAAGTTACCACTGCAGTATCCGGATCTGTTTTTCAGCCAAAATGATGATATCTATTTGGTTTAGCCTCTGTCAACCTGAAATTTACTCTTTGGTGATAAATCAGTAACTACAAAATAATCTTTGAATTAATAAAATTACCAAATTAAATAACAGTAAATGCCAAAAAAGAAAAATGAAGTCTGGAAAATAAGCATAATGTGGTAGGAGTAATGTGAGAACACAACTGTAGTAGTCCTATAGGCAGAAAGTTTCATGGAAGAAATAGAGTTAGAAATTATAATGAGAAATCTTTTTCTGGATGAAACAGAAGTGTAATAAATTAAGAAAAAACAATAAAGGTATCTACGCTAGAGTACCCAAATTACCACTCTCTTAGCTACAGAGAACTATTGTTATATCGAAAAGCAAATAAATTCCCAAGCTAATCAGTAAGAAGTAGAATAAGATTTGAAATGCATGAAAACCCAAAAGAAAACACTCAGATATTATTCACCTTACTCAAGTCTTATTTCAAGCTTTACGTGACATTCATGGAAAAGCTGACCACAGGAATCATGCAGAGGTAACCAAGGGTGTGCTACTGTTCACCAGGTAGGCAGCAGCAATAATGTCAAAGACACACCTCAACAGATGTTCCACCAAAGAGCTCTAAACAGAGAGGAAGGAGTCCTTCCTGCAGCAACTAGCTCACATCCTAGACAAAAGCAGTACAGCAAAACAAAATAATAAAGTGTGAAAGCAGCTCTCTGTGACATTTATAAGGAGTCAACTGCAGGAAAAAAAGACGGAAAGTTTCTTTTCCTTTAAATTCACATATACTGTTCAAAAGGCCCAGGGCAGGGGATGACAAATAGGTTTCATGTATGTTTAACTGAAAGTTGCAGCCCAGGGACTTCCCTGGCAGTCCACTGGTTAAGACTTCGCCTTCCACTGCAGGGGGTGCGGGTTGGATCCCTGGTCGGGTAGCTAAGATCCCACATGCCTGGTGGCCAAAAAACCAAAACATAAAACAGAAGCAATATTGTAACGCATTCAGTAAGACTTTAAAAGTGGTCCACATGAAAAAAATCTTAAAAACAAAACGAAAAAGAAGTTGCAGCCCAGTGATCAGTATTAAAGACAACTGCAGCCAGCCTTTGTATTAGAGTAGTTATGTCTGGTCTGCCAGGGCTCCCTTATGGGATTACACCACCACATAACATTGTTCTGGCCTTCTTAGACTTCTTATTAGTAATATCAAGTACTCTATCCTCATCAACAAACACTTGAAGGCAGTGTGTCAACTAGAGCTATCAGCAAGTCAGTGTTTGAGCTGACCTTAAAGTTGTAATGCAGGGCTTCTCAAACAGTGTTCTTAACCCATCTAAGAAATGCGGGAGGGCTTCCCTGGTGGCGCAGTGGTTGAGAGTCCGCCTGCCGATGCAGGGGACATGGGTTCGTGCCCCGGTCCGGGAAGATCCCACATGCCGCAGAGCGGCTGTGCCCGTGAGCCATGGCCACTAAGCCTGCGCGTCTGGAGCCTGTGCTCCAGAACGGGAGAGGCCACAACAATGAGAGGCCCGCGTACTGCAAAAAAAAAAAATAAATAAATAAATAAAAAAAAAAAAAAAAAAAAAAAAAAAAACCAAACAAAAAAAAAACCTAAACACTGACCTTACACTTTTCACAAAAAATTAACTCAAAATGGATCATAGATTTAAATGTAAAAAACCAAATCATAAAACTTCTAAAAGATAGCATAGAGAAAATCTGGATAACCTTGGCTTTTGGCAATGATTTCTCAAGATATAACACCAAAAGCACAAACAATGAAAGAAAATCAATAAATTGAACTTCATTAAAATAAAAAACTTCTGCTCTGTGAAAGACATTGTTAAGAGAATAAAGAGAAAAGCCACAAAAGAATATTTTGTGAAATATTTGCAAAATGCATATCTGATAAAGGAGATTTGTATCAAAAATATACAAAGAAGTCTTACAACTCAACAATTAGAAAACAAACAACTCAATTTAAAAATGGGTAGAAGAAAACAATGAGATACCACTATATATCTATTAGAATGGCTAAAATCCAAAAAACTGACAATACCAGTGTTACTGAAGACATGGAGCAACAGGAACTCCCACTCATTGCTGGTGAAAATGCAAAATGATACAACTACTTTAGAAGAGAGTTTGGCAGTTTCCTACAAAGCTAAAGTTAATCTTAACATATGATCCAACAATCTTGCTCCTAGGTATTTACACAAATGAGGTGAAAACATTATGTCCATGCAAAAGCCTGAATATGAATATTTATAGTGGCTTTATTCATAATTGCCAAAGACTGGAAGCCACAAAATATCCTTCAAAAGGTTACTGGATAAACAAATGGTAGTACAACCATATAATGGAATATTATTCAGCAATAAAAAGAAATGAACTATCAAACTATGAAAAAAACTTAAATTCATATTGCTTACTGAAAGAAGTCTGAAAAGGTTACATACTGTATGATGCCAATTATATAACATTCTGGAAAAAGCAAAACTAGAGAGACAGTAAAATGGACAGCAGTTGCCAGAGGTTTTGGTGCAAGGATGGAAAAGATGAATATGTGGAACACAGGGGATTTTTAAGGCAGTGAAACTATTTTGTATGATACTGTAATGACGGATATATGACATTATATATTTGGCAAAATCCATGGAACTGTACAACACAAAGAGTGAACCCTAATATAAACTGTGGACTTTACTTAATAATAACATATCAGTATTGGCTCATCAACAAATACACTACACTAACTAGACTTCAATTTAAAGAAAGAAAAAATATATACTACACTAATGAAAGATGTTAATAAAAAGGGACACTACATTAACTGCTCAATTTTCTGTAAACATAAAACTGCTCTAAAAAATAGTCTATTAATTTTTTAAGATCTTACTAGACGTCACAGATATTGTTAATGTGTATTTTTAGAAAAAGAAAGTTATACCACATATGTAATCTTTTCAATGATACAAGTTATTGGGAAAAAAGGATAATTTTCCCAAATTACTATTATTAGAGGACAAATTTCGTGAAAATGTTAATTTCTACCTTATAAAAGTCAAAGCAAAAGAGTTAATTTCTGAAAGTGTTAATTTCTACCTTATAAAAGTCAAAGCAAATCAAACAAAAAAACAAAAACAAAAGCAAAAAACACTTTGTCTCTTGCCACATAGTCATCCCTGGCTCTTGCAATACATAGAAATCAATGATTAGCTCTATCCTCACCAAAAAAAAAAAATCACAAGCAATGAAAGAAGCCATTTTTGCCTACTTCAACTGAAAAACAGCATAAAATTAGAAAATCAACTGAACACAATTGAAATAATAAGTCTCTCAATATTTATTATATTATTATATTTTTCTGAACTCTGTAGAAAGATATCCTAATTCATGAGCATTTTTTGAGAAGCCACACATATATGACAGGAAAACATGCTCTTAAAAGGCTTTTTGTTGGGACTTCCCTGGTGGTCCAGTGGTTAAAACTCTGTGCTTCCACTAGAGGGGGCATGGGTTCCATACCTGGTGGGGGAGGTATGATCCTGCATGCTGCACAGAGCAGGGAAGGGAGGAAGGAAGGGAGAGAGAGAGAGAGAAAGAAAGAAAGAGAAAGAAATGGAGAAAGAGAGAGAGAGAGAAAAGAAAGAAAGAGAAAGAGAAAGAAAGAAAGAAAGAAAGGAAGGAAGGAAGGAAGGAAGGAAGGAAGGAAGGAAGGAGGGAGGGAGGAAAAGCAAGAAAGCAAGAAAAGAAAGAGAGATGGTAGTTGTTGTTGTTGTTGTTTTTAAACTAGAGGTCTTCATCTGATGCACTCTTTACTACTGCTGATTTTAATACACAAAGAGTATGCCAGGACCAGTGGTCTAGGGCTAACGATGACCAAACCAGATGAAAAGAATTTTGCAAGTCGGCTTTAGCAGTACAATCAATGAGAGGAGAGCTGGCAGCTGTTTTAAAAAATCAAAATCAAACCAAACAGACCAAAACAAAATGAAAAGTACCTCCTAAACTACTCTAGGCAAGCAATTGGTTTCTTGAATTCATTCTTAGGCACCCTATATTAGCATAATGGAATCAGCATTCTGACCTTTATTTACAAAGATTAGATTATTGCTGCAAAGCAGTAAATAGCATGCTTTGGGCTGTTTTTCTGATTAACAGTGATGGCCTTGTGCTGATTCAATCATGTTGCCTTCAGTATCTGGGGCTAAGAGTTTGCTCCAGAAGAGAATAAAGCTAACTAGTCCACAGGGAGATTGAACACATGACCCTGGCCTAATTAGCACCCTGCTAATCAACCACCAAAAAAGCTACCTTTAATTAAGAGGTGCTTCCATTTATAGACCACCTTATATGTGTCAGGTATTGTGCTAAATGCTTTATGAACATTTTCGCTCAAATTTCACAAAAACCTTTCAAAGTAGATACTATCCCTATTTTATAGATATAGAAACTGAGAATCAGAATGGATAAGGAAAACTGTAAAACAACTTTGCCCGTGGTAAATGAAAATAAACAGAAGATCTGGGACTCAAATCCAGGTCTGTCTGTGTCAAAAGGCTTGCCTCCTCGTACACAACAAGGCTGTACTACCAATCAACTCCAAATCAAAAGGTGTTGTATAACTGAGCAAAAGAGAAGGATGTGTTACTATTGATCTGAAAACAGTATTTTAAAATTCTGAACATCTTCATTCAAAAATAATTTAAAGTTATCCTGATAATGAAAACAAAAGATGGATGTGACCACTATTACTATGAACATCTTTTTTCACAAAGTAATTCAGATTCATTCATAATAATTTAATTAAGAGGCTGACAAATATTAACCAAAGCAGAAAATATTTCTGAAAAACAAGGAAAATAAAAACAAATACCAATGCCTTAAATTTAAATACTAGTTAATAATTTTCAATAAATTCTTCAAGGCAAACAGATGTGTAAGAAACTATAATTCAAGGCAGTCGAATTGAATTGAAAATGTAAAAGTGCTCAGTGAGGTAGAATGTGTGCTAGTCTGACTAGAGGGATCAGGAAGTTGCATTTCAGCACACCCTGATGATGAGATGGATTTCTCTGGCTAAGGAAAGGATGGAGGGAGGAGGAGGTGGGAGCTGAACATTCCAGATTAAGGGACTACCATGAGCAAAGCCAGGCACATGGATGCTTACAAGAGCAAGTGGCCAGAACTACTAGAGTATGTAGTGTGTTGGAGAACGACAGCAGGAGAAGGTTGAAAATAATAATTTCAGGTCACATCATAGACAATCCTCACTAAACTATAAGGAATTATAGTTTATTTGGTAAACTATATTTGGTAGTAACATACCCCTATACTCAATCTCTGAGCAAGGACTCTCACTTGGAGTGCCTGGGCTGGTATCCTGGCTTTATCACTTGGCTGTGGACTTTGCACTAGTTCCTTAATATAACTGTGCATTAGTTTTCTCATTTCTAAATGGAAGTAAAATAGTAACAATTTCTTAAGGATTGTCAGGAAGATTCAATGAGATAATACATGCCGATTGCTTAAAACAGCAGCTAGGGACTTCCCTGGTGGTGCAGTGGTTAAGAATCCGCCTGACAATGCAGGGGACATGGGTTCGATCCCTGGTCTGGGAAGATCCTACATGCCGCAGAGCAGCTAAGCCCGCATGTCACAACTACTGAGCCTGTGCTCTAGAGCCTGCGAGCCACAACTCCTGAGCCTGCATGCCACAACTACTGAAGCCTGCGCGCCTAGAGCCCACGCTCCACAACAAGAGAAGCCATCACAATGAGAAGCCCACACACCACAACGAAGAGCAGCCCCCACTCACCGCAACTAGAGAAAGCCCACACGCAGCAACGAAGACCCAATGCAGCCAAGAATAAATAAATAAAGACCTTGGTGAAAATGAAAAATGTTTTTAAAAAAAAAAACAGTAGCTAGCATGAGCCATCAGTAAATATTAGTTGCAAATACACATAAGACCTACTTCAATCCAGCACTGCAGAACTAATGAGACAATAAAATTAGTTCTAAGAGAAGGAAGCCCAGGAACTGTGCGCTGTGTATCTGCTAAGATTAGAAACCGGGCAACTGCAAAATTGTCCGAGATCTATATAAATAAAACAGTAGTTTGCATAAAGCCTGTGATCTAGTACAGTCCTGAGTTCAGAAAGTTCCTTTTTAATAGCATCAGTTCATTATGTCTCAAATGATCATTTCTCAAGGTTGTTATAAAAAAGAATCCATATGTGATAAATTGGCTTTTCACTCTTACAATGTCTAGAATATTATACTTTGACAATCAAACATAGCAAATTTAAGTGAAATCTGAGCATTTTTGTTAAAAGTATATATTAGCAGAATAAAACAACAAAAAAACCTGTGATGTATGGGTCTTTGCAAGAGGAGAAGTGCATGCTTCTTGAAACTGATCTTCATTAATTCCAATTTCTTTAAGGTAACTTTCTAACAGCCTTTCAACCTAAAAACAGAAAGTTTAATTTTTTTTTTTTTTTGTAATTTACATAGAAAAATTCCAAATTCCAAATTTTACATTGAGTTTAGAAAACTATAATCAAATGCTTGTTTGCAATTATTAATCTACATAAAATTATATTATACAGCAGTGACAATGTCTTTCACCGAAAAAATAAACAAAAAGTGAAAATTTTTGCAGAGAATCAAATGAAATTTTATTTACTCTCCCAGAAATCACTGAAGTCAGGATTATGAAGTTTGATGTGGTATAACTCTTCTGCTACCCAGAGGCATTCCTTAAAATCTCAAGACAACATGGCTAAATTAATAATTAACACTCCCCTGGATGTATCAGCAGAAGAATAAGAATAAAATTTAAGTACCAGATGCAAGATCCCTTAAAATACTTGTCCTAAATCTATTTCTTACATTCTACAGTCATACGGATTGATTGAGATGCACAGAGAACCCTTGGAGTCTAATGCAACTGGTAGTACTATTAGGGTAGATTGGAATTTTTTAATTAAAGAATTTTAATGGAAAAATCCATTTTTAAAATTCAGAACATCTTGAATTAATATTATTCGAATTACATTTAAAATCAGGTAAAAAAATACTCACTAGTTCTTTGTACTCCTGATGAATCTCCGTATAGGTCAATTTGCTTTCTTCTTCATCATCAAAAACTAAATTTAAAAGAAAAATATTGCATAGTGTAAAAAAACAAGTCATTTCATTAATGCAAATATCAAAGTCCACTCTGGTTGTCTTATAAATAGAACTCTTAGTCTTATAAACCAGCTCTTCTGCTTTAAATTCTTGGGATTAAAAAAAGATGTGTGTGTGTGTATGTGTGTGTGTGTTGTGTGTGTGTAGTGTTAGTTGTAAACAAGTTTTTTTTCCTACTTAAAATCTACTTCATATGGAACAGGAACACTAATTTGCTACTTTTCAATCAATAATATAAGGCAACAATTTCTTTATAAACTTTAAATGGAACATTATTGTTGATAGTTTTTAAATAATTCCTTTTACAACAGGTTCCAGATTATTTTATCATACTGGAACTTTGCTGATCCAAATTTTACTGAAAGTTACTAGGCCTCCTTTATTACATATAAATCAATAATGAAATAAAAGTAAATAAAAACAAATGCTTACTGAATGATCATATGTGTGAAACAATGTAGATTAGAAAGATATATATTCCCTCAAGAAGCTACAATGTGATTAAGGAAAGAAGACAAACTCATGAATTGTAAACAATAAACCCCCTTTTTGTAATATTCCCCCCAAATGATCTTTCTAAAATGCAAAACTAACTTCTGTAATTTTCTATTTAAAACTCTTCAATTACTGCTTTTTGCCTAGAGAATAAATCCAAAATACTTAGAAGACCAGACAAAACCCTCCAAGACTAGATCCCAAATCTCAACTCCCACCACTCCAAAACCCAAACTTTGCACTCTTAACAATACACAATTACTTGGAATACTGACAAATGTAACACAAAAAGACAAAAAAGCCCCATGCCTTTGCTCAAGCCCTTAGATCTCTTTGCCTTTACCCGGCCCCCCTTCTCCCAACCATTCTCCAAAATATTGCAAGTGGCACATTTTCCATGATCTGCTACCCACTCCCAACTACTAGGCTAGTTAGAGTACTTCCTCTGAACTCTTACAATACACAGCACCATGTGCCTACCCTTATTATAACACCTGCCAATTTACATTTAAATTCCATTTACCTGCCAAATTGCAAACTTCTCAAGCACAAGGATTTGTTTTATTCATCTATCCTCAGCTTCTGGCCAAACAACACTCAATACATTTTGAAATAAAGGCTGATATTACAGAGTAGTACAAAACTAATTTTTAAATTATCTGAGGTGATGAATAGCACATTGACAACCCAAAGTCAGTGAAATATAAACATTATTATCTCAAGTGTCACTGGGATGTTACTTCCATTTCCCCTGGCATCTGCTCTATATAACACTGGGCATACATGCAATATAGCAGCTACTAAAGCTGTTTTCAGTTAATTTTGAAGCCAAATTACTACATTACATGTTTATAAGGCTGAGGATTACTGTTTCCCTGTAAAATTACACAATCAGGTGTGTTACAACTGAGATGCAGCCACTTTTGACATCTGGGGATAAAAGGAACAATGCTTCATTTTTTTTTTTTTTCCATTTCAGCATTTAGTTTCATTCAGTAGCGTAAATGGAATCAAAAGGTGACATAATTTCCTTTTTCTCCTAAAGGAGGTCAGAATACCACCACATGCTTCATCAGTCTCATAATAGCATTTTAAATTCTTAAAAAGAGCAGAAATAAAAGTTATTTTGAACTTATTTTAAAAATTACCTGTAAGAACAATACTTAATAAATACTATTTGAATTTTGCTCATGGCAATGAGAATGTAATGAAAAGATTCAGTGGTCAAAGTAAATTTCCTCTTTACCGGCTTCATGGAATCTTAGGGCTGAAAGGACTCTTAAAAGATCATCCAGGATAACCAACCATTTGATAGTTGAATTCTCCTCTATAATAACTCCATTAAGTTGTTGTCAGATTCATTCAAACACTGCTAGTGGCTGGGGAACTCATTACCTCCTGAGGCAGGCTAATTTATCTGGGATACTCTCTGTTATGAAGCTCTTCCTTCACAGAAATTTGTTCCCCTCTAGCTTATACCCACTGACCCTAGCTCTATCTCACTGAAGCTTACAAAAACAAGTCTAATCCCTCCAACGTAAGACAGATGTTCAAACGATTAATGGATATGACTACCCTTAAAGTCTTGGCCGGCTAAACAACTGCAACAACAGCCTGGAATTATTCATATGACATCGTTTCTGGTTCCTTTTCCATGAATGGGCTCCAATTTGTCTCTAAGAACTGAATGCAGAACTCCAAAGCGTGAACTGATCAGAACCTGGAGGTATCCTTTTCTCACAGGAAATGTTATGACACGGTTACATAAATCATTTGTTGTAAGATACCCTCCATTTTTGGTATAACCGAGAGTCAGAGAACTCAAAAAAGGGAATACAGGCCACCGAGATCACCGGCTCTGGGCCTGCTGGAGTAATCACACACCCCTCGCCCACCCACTTTTCCGTCAACTGTTGGGATCAGAAGGAACCCAGAAGCAAACTGACGTCTCCCCTCTCAAGTCACTGGGGAAGTTGTTGAAGAAACCCACACAAACAGTGCACCTGCCCAGGACAGAAAGGTGCAGGATGGGGTGAGAGACCCAACATAGGATTAAAGTTTGATGTTTTTCGGAGGTGTGCTTGGGCCCAGGGGGAAAGGTATCTCGGTCCTCGTTTTCATTTCCGTGAAGGAAAGGACCGGCGCAGTGACAGCAACGCATCCTAAAAACCAGCTCTAAACCTGGCAGACAGTAGTGGAGACCGGGGAGATGAAAGGCAGTTTGTGGAGAGGCTGTTGGTGTGAGAGAGGTGAGAAAGGATTGACGATTCGGGATCTGAATTTTACCTTCACATTTCTGCTCCACAAAGTCCAAGATGGGAATGGACCAGTCCGGGCCCCTCAGAAACCCCGCGATGCTCTCCACTACCCATTCCACCTCGTCCTCTTCTTCCGCAGCCATTCCGCCCCCGAGGGCCGTCGCGGAAGCCTAGGCCAGACCCCCGGAGCCTGGAAGGCCTTTCGGCCGCAGGGAACCGAGAGGAAATGGGAAGACAAGCTGCCCCCGCAGTCTCGCAGTCACCTGGATGAGAGCTACAAACCAATTAATGTAAAACGGTCGCTATGGCAACACGCGTAGCCGCCCCTAGAAGCCGCCCGGAAGTGAAGCCAGCTTCCGCGGAGCTAGCGCGTCCTAGAGAGAGGTATTTGAAGAACTCTGCCGATTGGCTGGAAAGGAACAGTATTGAGTCGAAAGGTAGCCTTCCGCCCATTGGCCCGGAGCTGCTGGGGCAGAGAGCAGGAGTGTAGCCATTGGCTGGAAGTCCTGGAAAGAATCTCAGCGTTCCTTCCAGATAAATGCGTGGGACCAAGGCTTAGAAATGGCGCTGGGAGGGCGAATCTCACCTGGACTATGACTGAAAATTTTAAAGACTTCAGTACACGGTTGTATCCCCACCACTCAGTCCCGAACGTTTTCAGACCCGCTGGCCCAGAAACGTTTGCAATTAAAAGGTTGTTTGAAAATACAAACCTGAGCAAAGTAGCTCTGTAAGACTTGCTGATTTCGCTCTGCAGTCAGTTTGCATCCTGTAGCTGAAGGCGGGTCTTTAAACTTTCCTGCGCAGATAGACATAACTAGAATTGACCTTTTCAAGAGCAAAATCAAAGTAAATGTTCCTTTAAATAAATGTCTAGGTAACCAACCCTTTTGTTAAGTAACACCAACTCTACTTTTAGATTGGGGTCATTTGTGGAATGGGTCTTCAAAGGTCATTGTCAGGGTACTCGGCATCCCAAAATATTTTCAAACAACCTTATATGTATTTACATAAATGGGGTCATATTGTATGTACGGTTATGAAACTTTGTTCACTTAATATTTGGTCATCTTTTCATATAAACAAAACTATCATTTCTGTACAGCTACATGGTATTCTATAAACTACCGTTTCGTTATTTTTATTTCTTGTATATACACACAGTATCTTACTTGGATGCATAGATGTCATTAGTGTGCAGGGGTTTTTTTCCCTCCGTGGTGTGGATATACCATGCCATTTTTCCCTTCTACAGACTGCTAAAATGAACATCTGTGTGTCTCTAAGAACTGTTGGTTTATTGACTATTCCAAAGGATAGATTCTACCAGATTTGCTAAATGAAAGACTATATATACTTTGATTTGTGTGACCAATTCTCAATAGCTAGGTTAAATTACTTCGATTTCTCAAATTTAGAAACAATTCTGTAATGAACATACTTGCACATGTTTTTCAACTCTAGTCTCATTATTTACTTTGAATAAATTCCCAAAGGAAAGATTACCGAACCTATTTTTTAAAGCCTTTTTGAAAAATATCTTTACCAATCCACTAGGTTAAAGATGATACATAGTTTTAATTTGCATTTTTAAATTTGAATTTGAGCTTTATTTCATATTGATTAGCCTTTGTGTTTCTTTCTATGTTACTTTTTCATACCTTTTGACCATTTCTTCTTGGGATTTATTTTTCTTATTGATTTGAAAGAGCTTTTTATACATTAGTATAAGAATTTTAACTCTTTGTCACATGTTGCAGTGATACGTTTGTAATTTGTCTTTTAGTTCACTGTGTCTTTCGCCATATAGAAGTTTTACATTTTTTATGTAAATGATAGCCGATAAGTTATCTTCCTTAGTGGATAGCCATGCTCCAGGTACCACTAACTGGAAATGGGTGTGGTAAGTGTGGGGGGTTTTGAGGTACTGAGAAGAGGTAAAAGGAGAGAAGGACATCATCATTTTGGAGCTAAAATATTGTGACACAAGAAGGGGATTACTGTGGCTTCTTGTTCTCCTTTTCTGTCTTCTAAACCAGCTTAAAAGAGAAATACTCCTTTTCTGCCAGTTTCCTTTCTTCATAAGGAAGTTACTTGTCAGGTTTCTAATGAGTGTGAAGGCCACAAAGTGCTATCCAACTGCACTCAGCATTACCTGGCCTTAGGGTCTTTATCTTTAGTCTCTTGGGAGTGCTTTCCAATTCCACTGGAAGCAGATAATAACTGGAATGCACAAGCTCTTCTTTCAGCGTCATTCTTCAATGTGGCCAATGTGAATTCCCTCAGGCCTGCAAGTTTTCTCATTTATTTCAAAACATTGAATTATTTCAATTTTCTCCTCAAATGTAAGGATTTTCTTTTTATTCAGTACTTAGGACCTTTATAAGAAGGATGCTTATACAGATTTAATATAATATATTCAATATGCTTATCATGAAATAAACACAAACTCAAAAGAACAGTGCACACACTCTTAGGGCAATGCATGTGGGGTGCTCTGGAGGAAGAATAAGAGGACAAGGTGGGTGTGCGTTGTGCATTTTACCATATAGCGCTTTGTTCAGCCAGGTAGTGTTTTTCATGTTTTGCAGTGCTACAAAGCATGGTCCTCTCTTGAAAAATCACAACTTCTCATTTTGACAACTTTATCTGCTATGTATGAACAAATTTTCACATTGAAGTTGTTTATTGTAACAGAAAAGACTGAAATAGATAACATACATACCCATGTAAGCATACACACACACACACACACATATCTACAGTGCTTTTACCATGGTGTTCATAAGAGGTTAATTAGAGAACACATAAAAATTACTTGGGACCATGCTTGGTAAGTTAGTAAATGCTCAATACATGTTAGCTATTATTATATGTAATTTAGATTCTTTTTTAACAGCTTGCATTCTCTTTATTTTGTCTGTCTTCACTGACAAGTCAGTTACGTTCTTTACTGCATTCCTACTGAAATCTCTTGCTTCTCCCCATCCCTGTGTGGGAACTGGATCTCTGCCTTACTAAAGGGTTATAAAGTTCAGTCTTAACAAGATAATTACATTCCTCCAGATTTTTCAGGGACCACGTGAATAGCAACTACTTACATTTGTGTAGTAGTTCATAGTTTACAAAGAAATTTACATGTTTGACTCAGGACAACCTTAAGAGCTAAGTAAAGATGGTATTAAGATTTCCCCCATCTTACGGATGATGTGTATTAGTTTGCTAGGATGGCTGTAGCAAAGTACCACAGACTGGGTGGCTTTGTCAAAGGCTAAGAAATAGTCAAAGTAAAACCAGTGAATCACCAAAGTAGTAATAAGTTAAAGTTTATTGTGCACACATCAAAAAGACAGTTTGCAGACCAGAAGCTCTTAAACCAAAACATGGAATGAGGCTCAGGGGTATATTATTATAAAGCAGCTTATGTAATGAGAAAGCAGTGACCGTTTATTCTTTACAGTGATTGCTTATAATATTAGAATTTTCTTAAACGATAGGGAATTTGTCAGTGATTACCTGATATCAACCTTGGGGAACAGTTCAAGTTTCACTTATGATTTCCAGAGGCATAAACAAGAAATGACCCAGGTCAAGTAGGTCTCACACAACAAGCTAAATTAAGCCTTGTTTGTATGACTAAACTCTTTTTATTGGCTAAGGGAATTTTCAAAGCTAGTCTCCCTTTGTTTCTGATTTTAGTAGCTTGAGCAACAGAATTTTATTTTCTCATAGTTCTGGAGACTAGAAGCCTGACTTCAAGGTGTCAGGAGGTTTGGTTTCTTCTAAGGCCTCTCTTCCTGGCGTCTAGATGCAGCCTTCTCACTGTGTTCACATGGTCTTCCCTCTTTACCTGTCTGTGTCCAAATTTCCTCCTCTTATAAGGACATCAGTTGAAGGGGATCAGAATGTGACACCCTAAAATATGCCACTTTGGCATATTGATTATTTTGAGCTGAATGCAGCTGAGAAACAGCAGATGCAGAAATAGCTCTCTGCTGTCCTCCATCTGCATAAAACAGGGCATAAATTTCCCATGAGAAACCTACTTACTTTCCCTGTACCAGGCAGAGGCGAGGAGAACACTCATCACTGGAGACGAGGAGTCAATTCTGGGATGAGTCTGCATAAATAGACTCTACTAAAATAACCCTTGTCTTCCATTCGAAGATATCTTAACCACTCCTTCCCCATGTATTTACAAGTCATTTCCGCACAATTTGTCAGCCCTAGAAGCCCAAGTCCTCTTTCCTTTGTCTAGTCACTTCTCCACAGTATATCACTCTTTGTTAAAATGGTACGTAAGCCCACAAGTCTCTCTGCTCTTTGACTTTTTTCGTTTCTTTTTGGTGAAGCCCCCATGCATATAAAGTTGTAAATATTAATAAAATTGTATGCCTTCTCTCCCATCAATCTGACTTTTGTCAGTTTAATTCATAGGCCCCAATGACTAAACCTAAGAGAGTAGAAGAAAGGTTTTCTCCTTCCCTACATAGTCGTATCGGATTAGGGCCCACCCTAATGACCTCATTTTAACTTAATAACCCCTTTTAAGGCCCCCTCTCCAAATGCAGTCAAATTTTTAGGTACTGTGGTTAGAACTTCAACATATGAATGTTGGGGGACATGATTCAGCCCATAACAGGTGGGAAAACTGAGACTGTATGAGGTCACATTTCTTGCCCCGGGTCAGCACAAAGTCAGGGCTTGCACTTCTCTGTACTTGACACTTAATCAACAAGGTAACCTCCAATTTTAATTTTATAATATATCACAGAAGATTTTCCATGTTTACATGATCCCTTTTAATGTTACCTAGTGTCTTAGCTTGGCTGCTGTGACAGAGTACCATAGTCTAGGGGGCTTATAAACAACAGAAATTTCTTTTTCACAGTTCTGGAGGCTAAGAAATCCAAGATCAAGGAGTCAGCTGATTTGGTGAAGGCCCACTTCCTGATTCATAGACCACCATCATCTCTCTGTGTCCTCCCAGGTGGTAGAGGTAAGGGAGTTCACCAGGGTCTCTTTATAAGGACACTAATCCCATTTATGAAGGCTCCTCATGACCTAATCACCTACCAAAGACCCCCACTTCCTAATATCATCACTTTAGGGGTTAGGATTTCAACATACAAATTTTAGCGGTACACAAGCAATTCATTTCCATTGTGTGAACATAATACAATTTAAACAATTCCGTATTTACCTAGGCTGTTTCTTGCACTGCTTTAAAAATAAATGCATCCTTGTAACTAAATCTTTGCACCTAATCTTTACCACTTTGTGAAAATGAATTCCTAAAAGTGGAATTGCTAAATCATACAGCAAGCAGTTTTTAAAGACATGTACCTATGGAGTTTGGTTTTGTTTTAAGAGGAAGTATTGTGCATTCTGCAATCATCATGGTTAAATGCTAATTCTTATCCCTTTTATTATTGTTTTGTATCCATGAGTCTACATGTCCCTACAAATGCACAAATATATCTCAGATACTTGGGAGATTGCTAATTTAGTCAGGGGAGGACTAGAGAAACGATTGTAAATTCCAGAGGACATAAATTCTTTAATTTCACAAATGTATCTCCAACTCCAACACAATGATTCGCACTAAGAGACCCACAATGAGTATTTGATGAACATGTGAATTATGACTGGAGTACGTAGAGCCTCATATTCGCCTGAAAACAATCCATTTCTCTTTTCTGCTCCTGGGGGAGACGGTAAAGGTGTGACTACTGGCAGAGTGGGGTTTTTTTAACTTTAGCAAAATACGCTTGCATTCTAGATCAGATGGCTTAAAGTTATTATTAGCAATAAGCTTAAAAATACCAATGCAACAGAAGTGTCATTTTCATATGTAATTTATAGAACATATAAAACAGCTCTAATGAACTACCTAATTACTACTCCAAATGGTATGAATTCAGCTTTCAAGTAAAGAAAGGAAAAGAGGTCACTGCTTTAATCCTCTGATTTGCTTTTATTCTGGCTATAGAAAGACTTTTTAGAAGTTCTAAATTATAGGTTCTTTCCAATAGTCTTGATTATTTGGTTTATATAACAGCAAAGGGATGGAGGAGGTTTCCATGGGTTGGCAAATAAATAATTACCTGCCATATCTTCAAATTCTCCAATGAATCCTTAGATTTTTATTGCATTTGCAGATGTAGCATCACAGAATTTCCATTCTCTTTTAAATGTCTTACTGCTCATAATATATAAAATGTTCAACACCTTGATTTAAAATAACAGCAAAGAAATGAAAATACAATGACCTTTCAAATTGTGACTTAACACATACATTTGGTGTGAAATGGCATGGCTTAGAATCCTTTCTTTACTCATTGAGTGCATACTGTGTGCCAAGCACCATGCTAGAAACCAAGAATAAAGAGCTCCAGATATGGTACATTCTAAATTCCAACTGTATGATAGTTTGCTTATTTTCATTTCATCTCTAAATGTTCAGGATCTTTGTGTGAATTACTCTTTTTCTTTCACCTCCTTTTCTTTAGTCATTAGGTTTTTTCATTGTCTTATTTGTGTATATGTAGATAATTTTCCTATTTTACTTTCTTCTCTTCCCTTCTACCTTGGATTATGTACTAAATTGACTCTTGCATTTGTCTTCTATTGTGTTTTCTTATCTATTTTCTCTTTTTCTTTTAACTACTATATTAGTGACTTTGGGGAAGATGACTAATTTATAGAACATGTTTATATGCATCTGAGATCTGCTTTTAGTTCTCTCTCTTAAAAGCAGCTATAGCCTAAATTAAATGGCCTCTAAATTTTTTTGACCAGATACTTCATCAGTAAAAAAAATTTTGAATACTCCTCTTAATATTTGAATATATATTTACTAATGACTTATGGACCTGTACATATACATATATGAATATAAACAATTGTATACTGTATAATTATACAGTATATAATTGTATACTGTATAATTGTATACTGTATAATAATTGTATACTATATAATTTTATACTGTATAATGTATAAAACAAAAGTTGAAATTAACAAAGGATGAGATAAAAATATATAGGTTGAAATTCTAATACTTTTTCCCTGAGTGCCAATGGGTAATTTTGTGGACCCACTGTGGAGGCCACTAGTTTGGACTTGATAAACTTGATAGTTTGGGCTTCTGGCATAGTAAGGAAGCCAGTGAGTGTCCTATTTGCTTTAGTCCCATTTTGAATATCTGGGAAAGATGATAAAGAAAATTTCAAGGTTCATATTTGGAGCCCAGAACATTGAGATCAAGTCTCTCAAGTAAAAAAGGATGACAGAAGCCTCTTCCACCTTCAGAAGAGGTGGAATCAGATACCCTGACTGGGAACCATCCTGATGTCAGAGGCAGTAGGGAAGCAGGCTTAATAATGGAATATTTTTTAAGGATGGCAGGGGAACACTCTTTTATCTATTCATTTTAAAATGTTATCTTTATTACTTCTTCTGTTGGAAAAGTCATATGGTCAGCCCTCCATATCCACGGGTTCTGCATCCTCAGATTCAACCAAATGTGGAACAAAAGTACTTGAAAAAAAAAAAATTCCAGAAAGTTCCAAAAAGCAAAACTTGAATTTGCCACACTGGCCACTATTTTCATAGCATTTACATTGTATTAGGTATTAGGAGTAATCTGGAAATGATTTTAAATAAAGGGGGATATGTATAGGTTATATACAAATACTGCAAATACTATGCAATTTTTCATAAGAGACTTGAGCATCCACACATTTTGATATCCACAGGGGTCCTGGAACCAATCCCCCATGGATACCAAAGGATGATTGTATATGTATATTGAAAAAAACTCAAACGGTAGAGAACTACACAATGAAGAAAGTGAAAGTCTTCTATTTTTCCTACCACCTAAAAAAAACTCACTGTGATTGTTTGGTTATCGGCCTCCAGATTTTTTTAATGTGCCTATTGACATATACTTTATCTTCTTTAACCAAAATGAGGCCATTCTCATTTGTCTAACTTGCTTTTACTTCATTTTCCAAGGATCTTTCAATATTAATACAAAGAAATTGTTCTTTCAAATGGATGCATGGTATTCCATTATACAGATGTACCTTTTTTTTTTATAAATTATTTTATTTTTATTTATTTTCCGCTGCTTTGGGTCTTTGTTGCTGTGTGCGGGCTTTCTCTAGTTGAGGCAAGTGGGGGCTACTCTTTGTTGCGGTGCACGGGCTTATGGCGGTGACTTCTTTTGTTGCAGAGCACAGGCTCCAGGCACGTGGGCTTCAGTAGTTGTGGCTCGCGGGCTCAGTAGTTGTGGCTCACGGGCTTAGTTGTTCTGTGGCACACGGGATCCTCCCGGACCAGGGCTCGAACACATGTCCCCTGCATTGGCAGGCAGATTCTTAACCACTGCGCCACCAGGGAAGCCCTAGATGTACCTTTTTAAAATGAATATCTTATTCATTTATAATATTTTGCTCTTATAAACATTGCTACATTAAATATCAATGTACATGTATTTTTGCATTCTTGCCAAGTCATTTCATAAAAGAGAATTAGAATTCTGGGTGTAAGGATATGAAACATTTTTGGAATAATAAAATTTTCAATCAGTATTACCAAATTGCCCTCCAAAAGGCAATACAAACTGACACTCTCACCAAAAGATTGTGTTTATATTTCCACACCTTTTCAGCACCAGAAACGTTAGTGTTTTGTTTTTTAATCTGAAAGGTTAAAAAAAATTTACTTGTTTTAATTTACCAGTGTTTAATTGTTAATGAGGCTGAGGATGTTTCATATATTAATTGGCCATTTATGTTTGTGAAAGCAATAATTTTTTTAAAGAATATTACTCTTTTATTTTTATTTATTTATTTTTTAATTTGGTTGCTCTGGGTCTTAGTTGCGGCAGGTGGGCTCCTTAGATGCAGCTCACCTGCTCCTTAGTTGTGGCATGTGAGCTCCTTAGTTGTGTGTGGCATGCAAACTCTAAGTTGCGGCATGCATGCGGATCTAGTTCCCTGACCAGGGATCAAACCTGGGCCCCCCGGATTGGGAGCATGGAGTCTTACCCACCGTGCCACCAAGTGAAGCCCCGAAAGCAATATTTGTTTTGTTTCTTTTTAACTTTCTATTATACAGATTTGCACATACACCAAAGAAACACCATGCTTCAACAATTACCAACATTTTTTCCAAACCCATTATGTCATTTTATATAGAGTTCTTTTACGTAAGATTGGAAGATGTCATTTAGTGCCCTTTGACTCAGGCACTCAACTCTAATTCTTTGGCTAACTAGAACAAGTGTAAACTAAAGGGTAACAGCCAACTCTAGGCATCTTGCAGCAGTGAAAACGTAGTTGCTAATTGAGGCCACCAGATGGCAGACCACGGGGAAAAAGAAAAAGGAGAAGAAATCTATGCCTACCAAGACCCAGCTTCAGGATGGCCCAAAGGTTTTAGGGAACTTTGTTTCCTATTAGTAGTGCGGGGGCGGGCAGATTACTCAAAGGCATTGTTTTAAACCATAGTGATGTATTTAATTATCTGATAGTAATGTCATTTATTATCTGATGCATTTTATTATCAGATTAAATATCTTTTATATTTTCTTTTTCATTTTTTTCTATGAATCTCTAGGGCTCCAAAAATAATGTTTCAATTGGAATTGCATCAGAATTATAAGTTACTTTGAAAAAAGTAAGATCCTCATACTATTTATTTTTCCCATGAAAGAACATGTTTTCCCCATTTATTCGTCTCCATTTATATCTTTCAATAAGGATTACAGTTTTCCTTATAAAGATCATGCACATCACTCATTAAAAATTTCACTTGGGAACAGGTTTATTTTACATGTATGCTAACTGGATTTTGACGATTTCGTAGAAATATATTGACTTCTGCAGGGTTAATATTTACTCTGCATTCTTTTATTAAGGAATAACTATGAGTTAGTTCTTTTTAATTGCCCTGCTGTGGAATTACTTAATCTGGAAAGCATCACAAAATTCTTGTGCTTGCCTTTCTACTATTTATTTCTCTTATTTCTGTTTCATACTTCATTACATTGGCTAAAAATGGCGTAAAATATGAAATATTTAATAATGATAAATAATGTATCTTTAGTATGTTTAACTGACTATTTGGAATAGACACTCATCGTGTTTATTTTAATTTTATATAGTAATATGTTTTTATTAAGAATATAAACGGATGTTGAATTTCACCTGGTGGCCTTTTAGCATCTACTGAGAGGATCATATGATTTTTTTATTTAATCAATTGATATGGTTATTTTATTAATGCTTTCTCGTATTGTCAGCTTTCCAGTCTAAGGTAAATTCTCCGTGATTTCAATGGGTTAAAGTTTTAGTGTATTTTGAACTAGATTTGCTAGCATTTTATTTATTTTGTGTCTAACATTCATAAGTTAGGTTTGTCTAAATTTTTTTTCCGTGTCACATCTTTATTAGATTATAGTGTCGGAGCTATGTTTAGCTCATAAAAGAATTGGATAACACCCAATCATTTTCTCTGTTTTATGTTCTGGAATAAATATGTAATGATTTTTATCTATTTTATTATTATTATGTTTCTAAGGCTGATCCGAAAAGAATGCAGTCTTTAAAATTTAAATGAAAATAAACAAATGCTTGTATTAGACATGTTTTATAATTCAGAACCTTAAAGAACTGTAATAAAAGTTATTTCCCCCACCCCAACATGTTAAAGAAATGCCTGCCAAACCCATTATAAAAGATTATCTCTGTCTGAGTGTGCTCTGGGTTATACTATTACATAAAGCAGACAAATCCTTTATTTTTCTCAGCTGTTCTGCTCAATCATGGTGAGAAAATTATGCCTAGTGATTCAGCATCTGAAATGTTATACCAAGTCAAAAGTTGCTGCCTATATATTTTTCACAATAAGCTATTGCATTTCTTAGGTGCTGGTAGATAATAATATTCCAAGGAAGTGTATTTCTTGGGGGGGAAGAAAAAGGCAATAAAGAATTTTGACTCTTGTTTTATCTAGGTGTACATCTTGCCTCTAGAAGTAGCTCATGGCAAATAGTTATGGTAAGCTTCCAGATGAATAATATTCATAATTCATTATGGCTCTTCTGACAGATCACAGCTTTGTTGAACAGAACTCTCTGCCATGTTGGAAATGTTCTGTTTCTGTGTCCGGTGTCTACTGTGGCTCTGAGGACTTGAAATGTGGCTAGTGCAAATGAGAAACTAAATTTTTATTTTTATTTATTTTTAATTAATTTAAATTTAAATAGCCACTTGTGGCTAGTGGCTACCAAATTGGACAGCTCAACTTTCAAGGTACAAAATTTAATTGGTAGGGATACATTAAAAAATGCAGAATGTTTTCACCACTAAACATTTCCTTATTATGCATAAATAAATTTCACTTGCCAGTATTTTGACAACTGAGAATCAATATCAGTCTCTGCTCACTTCTCCAAAATTATTTACACTTGCATTTTTTTTTACATCTTTATTGGAGTATAATTGCTTTACAATGGTGTGTTAGTTTCTGCTTTATAACAAAGTGAATCAGTTATACATATACATATATTCCCATATCTCTTCCCTCTTGCGTCTCCCTCCCTCCCACCCTCCCTATCCCACCCCTCCAGACAGCCACAAAGAACCGAGCCGGTTTCCCTGTGCCATGCGGCTGCTTCCCACTGGCTATCTACCTTACGTTTGTTAGTATATATATGTCCATGTCTCTCTCTCGCCCTAACACACCTCACCCTTCCCCCTCCCCATATCCTCAAGTCTGTTCTCCAGTAGGTCTCTGTCTTTATTCCTGTTTTACCCCTAGGTTCTTCATAACATTTTTTTTTCTTAAATTCCATATATATGTGTTAGCATACGGTATTTGTCCTTCTCTTTCTGACTTACTTCACTCTGTATGACAGACTCTAGGTCTATCCACCTCATTACAAATAGCTCAATTTCGTTTCTTTTTATGGCTGAGTAATATTCCATTGTATATATGTGCCACATCTTCTTTATCCATTCATCCGATGATGGACACTTAGGTTGTTTCCATCTCCTGGCTATTGTAAATAGAGCTGCAATGAACATTTTGGTACATGACTCTTTTTGAATTATGGTTTTCTCAGGGTATATGCCCAGTAGTGGGATTGCTGGGTCATATGGTAGTTCTATTTGTAGTTTTTTAAGGAACCTCCATACTGTTCTCCACAGTGGCTGTATCAATTTACATTCCCACCAACAGTGCAAGAGGGTTCCCTTTTCTTCACACCCTCTCCAGCATTTATTGTTTGTAGATTTTTTGATGATGGCCATTCTGACTGGTGTGAGATGATATCTCATTGTAGTTTTGATTTGCATTTCTCTAATGATTAATGATGTTGAGCATTCTTTCATGTGCTTGTTGGCAGTCTGTACATCTTTGGAGAAGTGTATATTTAGGTCTTCTGCCCATTTTTGGATTGGGTTTGTTTTTTTGTTATTAAGCTGCATGAGCTGCTTATAAATTTTGGAGATTAATCCTTTGTCAGTTCCTTCATTTGCAAATATTCTCTCCCATTCTGAGGGTTGTCTTTTGGTCTTGTTTATGGTTTCCTTTGCTGTGCAAAAGCTTTGAAGTTTCATTAGGTCCCATTTGTTTATTTTTGTTTTCATTTCCATTTCTCTAGGACGTGGGTCAAAAAGGATCTTGCTGTGATTTATGTCATAGAGCATTCTGCCTATGTTTTCCTCTAAGAGTTTGATAGTTTCTGGCCTTACATTTAGGTCTTTAATCCATTTTGAGCTTATTTTTGTGTATACACTTGTAAAAACTTGGTTTAATACTTACCTCCCAGCTGAGCCACCTTCTTTCGCCATTCTGAGACGTATTCTGTTTTTCCTGTCTTGGCATTTGCTTTTGTTGTTGTTCCACTTTGTTTACATGCTGTTAGCTCTGTCATTAGGTGTCTTTGTAATTTTGTATCCAAACCTACTGAATTTTTGGTACTTTCTTTAAAAAGAAAGTGATTTGGTTTAAAAATTGGACATGAACATTTTGCCATGTATAATGATGGATAATTATATCAGAATCATAACAGTATGATGATCATGGGTAAAATATGATCAAGAAGAATTTGCAAAAATTTTTAATGAGAATTTATAAAAATAGAATTGGCACTTTAGTAAGGAAACTGCAGCTATATCATTGAACTGCTTTTCAAGATGAAGCCAAATTATACTTTAAACTTTCTAAAAATGTTCACTTCAATATACAGCAGTTTTACATGTATTCTCCACATCCAGTGCCACTATTATTAAAATTTTAAGATTTGGCAGTTATGTTATTGTAACAATCCTGCATGTCCTGCTTCTTGTATTTCTATAGCAGCAATCTGAATGTATACTTGACAAGTTTTATGATTTCAAATGACCTAATAAGATCTGGGAATTATTTCAGTTAATTATCTTTTGATTAACAGATTGCAAAGTACTATTTTAGAGAGATTGGAATAACCATTCATTTGAAACTAAAGCTTCATCCTTTAATAAATTAATTCATCATTCAAGTCAGAAGCTTTAGTAGTTGAGAATAGTGGTAGCCACCTATTTTTTTTAAAGGCTAATTTTAAATGAAATTATTTGTGACTAGAGTCCAGATACTGAAAACATTGAAATATTGGACTGGCTGGGTACTTAAAAGAACAAGTTTCTATAAAGATGCTGAGTCTCGTGGTTGAGGCCATTCTAATAGGGATGAGAGAGGTGACTCACAAACTCTTCAGAAAGGAGATGCTACACCTCACTCAGATCAGTAACTGAGAAGATTAGTCTAGCTTCTTGATAAAATGCAATCTTATTACCTTGGCCCCCCCCAACTCACAATTCATGATATAAAATTTAAGTTTTCATTGCTTCTTAGGAAAACATTTTGCTAACAAAATAATAGTGTGAACACAGGAAATAATATAAAACATGAGACAATCCTTTTTATTTATCTATTTTTGTATGATTGCCTCATTTAAAAGTTAATGTAATATAAGATAATTTTTTATGATGGCTAAGGATACTAACTATTTTTACCTGTTTTTACTTTTTTGTTTTGGGGGTTTTTTTGGCCACTCTGCATGGCTTGCAGGATCTTAGTTCCCAGGGATGGAACCCGGGCCCCCTGCAGTGGAAGCGTGGAGTTCTAATCACTGGACCACCAGGGAGTTCCCTACCTGTTTATTTTTTCAGATAATTTCAGAATTATTTTATCAAGTTCTTTATAAGTATTTTAAATTGGGATTTTGTCTATTTGCTTTAAGTATTTTAATTGATAGGAGAATGGCATTATTAAAATACTAGTGTAAAATATGGTACTACTTTTCTTGTACTTAATGTCTTTCAGGAAGATCTAATTTTCTTCATATTGGTGATATATTTTCCATTAAAGTTCATTAACATATATTCATATCTGCTGCTATTACACATTAGGATTCCTTTCTAATTACATATTTCAAACTGAGTATTGTTAGTACGTATGAATGTTATTTCAATTTTATATATCCACCTATTTCCAAACATTTTTCTAAGCTCTTTAAAGCATTCTGCGGACTTCCCTGGTGGTGCAGTGGTTAAGAATCCACCTGCCAATGCAGGGGACACGGGTTCGATCCCTGGTCCGGGAAGATCCCACATGCCGGGGAGCAACTAAGCCTGTGTACCACAACTGCTGAGCCCGCGTGCCACAACTACTAAAGCCTGTGGGCCTAGAGCATGTGCTCCGCAACAAAGAGAAGCCACCACAATGAGAAGCCCGTGCACCGCAATGTAGAGTAGCCCCCGCTTGCCACGACTAGAGACAAAGTCCATGCGCAGCAATGAAGACCCAATGCAGCCAAAATTACTGAATAAATAAATTTATTTTTTTTTAAGTATTCTGTATTCCTCTCCCGAAAATGGAAATTCCCCACTTTCAAATTACTAAATATTCTCAGTGAATTTTCAAGGAACTACCAGACCCTGAGATCTTAGTCTGGAGTATCTGAACAGCAGATAAACCGAGCTATTTGTATTACCCATAGGCCAAGGACTTTAACTGATGCCCATAGCCAATGTTCAGGGTATCCAAACCACGCACTGGCTATCTCATTTGTACCCCCAAAACAGGATTCAAACTCCATGATCCATTACATTTGTGTGGAGCCTCATGTGCTTAAGACTAAGAACTGCGTAAAACTTGCCTGATAACAGTTCATGGGGACCAGTGGTTTCCAGAGAAATGTTCCACTATTTTCACTTATAAACATTGCAATTTCCCAAAGCTCTGATACTTTAGGAAATAATTTGGTCTATAATCATTCAGTCAGTCCAGTCAGGAAAACAGAAACCACTGTATGTAGTTCAAACAGAAAGGGATATAATTCTAAGAAATGGTTACAAAGGTGTTGGGAGGGCTAGAGGAAAAAAGAAGAAATGTTACCCAGAGGTGAGAAAGCTGCTACCACCATGCTTAGACTGGAGCCCTGCAGCTGCATTTGCTGCCAGAGGTTACTGGGTAGCCGTGCAGGAACTCCACCTCCACAGAACAGGCACCCTGTGGCCCGTGCTGAATCTGCTGTTGAGACCCCTCTACCACTGATACCAGTCTTAAAATGGCTTCTTCTTTTCTCCCGCCAGTGACTCCCATTGGCCAAACCTGACCGGAAGCCAGTTAGTAAAGGATTCTGGGGAATGGAGTTACAGGCTTCTAGCCCCTACAATTATGGAATACAGAAGGGAGAGAGAGTATGGCATTGTACCAGCAGAAAAATAATTGGCACAGTAATATTCTCAGGTAGATCCTTAATCATTTTAATCAATTACATTAGGTATAAAATCACTTCTGAATGGATTGGATAAGTGTATAGCAATAATCACTTTCCCTTCATTTCTTGGGAAATCTTGCTTTTGAGACTTATTAAGATAGTACTAGCACAAGACAGAGAGAGTCAAGGATGGTTGAAAAGGGGAAGAATGGGCAGGACAGAACAGGTCCGGGGTCAGACACATGGATAATTAACTTGATGAAAGGCCAGTATGGATTTTGAAAAAGACTTACTCTTTCTAATAAAAAAATATTTTGTCTCTAAAATTGAGGGTGGAGGTAGGGCAACAATAAAAACCATAAAAACCTTTCTTTTTGTCTGAGTAGCAAGAGCCAGTGAGTTTCATAAGAAGCTGGGGGTGGGGCAGGAATCTAGCTTGCTAATTATATGCAAATTATCCTGTATAATGGAAGAAAAATGAGTCAGCAAAAATACAAAGCTACATAAATTAGCACCTTCAGTGTCTTTAGACAAGTGAAACAGCCAAATAGAGTCGTCCCCAAATTAACTTCCTTTCATATTCCATCCAGGCACATCCACTAGAGTTTGTAAAAGGCTCACATTACCCTCAGTTGATACCTGATGTGGAATTTTTTTTAACTTCTTTATATTTCCAGCACTTTCACTCTGATTCACAAAATGCTTTATTAGAGTTCACTGGGGCTTTATGGCTTATATGACTCAAAAATGAGTTAATTCCTATTTTGTTAGTTAGCATAAAAAACATTCAATGAGCAATGCTGAGCAGGATGATTACTCTATGGGTAAACATGTATAGATCCTTTCAAAGATTCTTCTGAAAATTCTACTCTATAGTTAAGCAAATTTAATTTTTTAAATCTTATGAATGGGGCTTCCCTGGTGGCGCAGTGGTTGAGAGTCCGCCTGCCGATGCAGGGAATACGGGTTCGTGCCCCGGTCCGGGAAGATCCCACATGCTGCAGAGTGGCTGGGCCCGTGAGCCATGGCCGCTGAGCCTGCGCGTCCAGAGCCTGTGCTCTGCAACGGGAGAGGCCACAACAGTGAGAGGCCTGCGTACGGCAAAAAAAAAAAAAAAAAAAAAAAAAAAGTTATAAATCTTATGAATGTAGAGCATTATCTTTTAAAATGAACTTTGCTCCTGCCAGGACATGTGTGTATATATATTATATATACATATATAATATATATGTATCTTAAATTTATGACTATATTTTGTGGGATACCACTCTGCAGTGCTGTTCTAGAAACTTCTTTCAGAATTATGAAATGTTTTAGAATTATTAAAGTTGAAATATCTTTCTAGAGCTTCATTTTTTTAAAGCTGCTACTTGCTGTCATCATGAAATGCATACTATATGATCAATGAAAATTAATATGGAAATAAGTTCATATATATATTTAAATTTTCACATGATAAAAAGAAGAGTATTTCTGTCAGATATTTTTCTTAAGATTGTGCACCATTCTCTCCCAGTTCTCCTGGGTCTGAAATAGTCAACCCATTTCATAGTTAATCCTCCTAGGAAAATACTGGAAAGGTGAAAGCAGTGAATTAAGTTATATTGGTTTGTGTAACTTAAACTTAACCCTCTCTCCTCTTGGAGATAATAGGGTGAACATTCAAAACACAGTCACAGAGAACTGCATAGAGATTCCAGAGGGGTCGTTTCACAGATGATCTGTACTTAGTTCCAGTCAGGCAGTCTGCACAGGTGTGGCTGTGCTGTTTCTTCAAATAACGAGACATTTTCATACCTATGGTGGTAGGAAGAATGGTGGTCCCCAAGATGTTCATTTCCTGCACATCTAGAACCTGTGAAAGTGTTATCTTAAATGGCAAAAAAAGGATTTTTCAGATGTGATTAAGGATCTTAAAATAAGGAGAATATTCTGGATTATCCAGTGGGGTCAATCTAATCACATGGGTCTTTAAAAGTGGACTTTTTCTCAGCTGTGATTAGAGTGAGATGTGACCATGCAAGAAGGGCAGAGGGGAGATGTAATATTGATGGCTTTTTTAAAAAAATAAATTTATGTATTTATTTATTTATTTTTGGCTGTGTTGGGTCTTCATTTCTGCGCGAGGGCTTTCTCCAGTTGTGGCAAGCGGGGGCCACTCTTCATCGTGGCGCGCGGGCCTCTCACTGTCGTGGCCTCTCTTGTTGCGGAGCACAGGCTCCAGGCGCGCAGGCTCAGTAGTTGTGGCTCATGGGCCCAGTTGCTCCGTGGCATGTGGGATCCTCCCAGACCAGGGCTCGAACCCGTGTCCCCTGTATTGGCAGGCAGATTCTCAACCACTGCGCCATCAAGGAAGCCCATATTGATGGCTTTGAAGACAGAGGGAGGGGGCCATAAATAAAGGAATGTAAGCAGCCTCTAGAAGTTGTAAAAGGCAAGGAAGCAGATTCTCTCTTGGAGCCTCCAGAAAGAAAGATAGCTGTGTTAATACCTTGACTTCAGGTCAGTGAGACCTGTGCCTAATTTCTGACCTATGGAACAGTAAGATAAAAAATTTGTGGGTTTTTTTTGTTTGTTTTTTTTTTGCGGTACGCGGGCCTCTCACTGTTGTGGCCTCTCCCGTTGCGGAGCACAGGCTCCAGATGTGCAGGCTCAGTGGCCATGGCCCACGGGCCCAGCCGCTCCGCAGCATGTGGGATCTTCCCGGACCGGGGCACGAACCTATGTCCCCTGCATCGGCAGGCGGACTCTCAACCACTGCACCACCAGGGAAGCCCAATTTGTGTTATTTTAAGCCTCTAGGTTTATGGCAACTTGTTACTGCAAAAATAGAAAACTGATATACCTACAAAGCCATTGCCCCAAGCCCACTGCTGCCTCAGCCATCCTGACCCTCCTCTTGGGACTCTCAATTCAGTAACAAAGGGGTAACCCCTGGCATGGCGAAGTTCCCTGGAGCCCTGCCCCAACACAGCAGCCAGCTTTAGTTCTTATTTATTTATTTATTTATTTATTTATTTATTTATTTTGTCTGCGCCGGGTCTTAGTTGCGTTATGCATGTGGCATCTAGTTCCCTGACCAGGGATTGAACCCGGGCCCCCTGCACTGGAAGTGCAGAGTCTTACCCACTGGACCACCATGGAAGTCCCCAGCTTTAGTTCTGACTGGGCTACACCCAACTTAACCAGTTGTGAAATATTTTGAACATTATTTTCAATTTCAGGGACCTAAATCAGTGACTTTCAAACTTTTTTTGACTCCAGCCTACCTACAGTAAGATACACATTTTTATTTCAACCTAGGGCATAGACACATTCCCACACACACAAATTATATAATTGAAACTAATGTTTCTTGAAACAGTATTTAGCTTTACTACATGTATTACGCTCTGATATTTTCAATTCTATTCTCTTCTATTTTATTAGTGTAAATTTCAACCTACTAAACTGATTTCATGATTCACTAGCAGGTTGAAACCTTCAGCTGAAAAACACTGACCTTGATCCTGACAACTCTATGGTCGAGACGTAGAGTTTCTGATGGAGAATATATTCTGTTTCTTTTATTTATTTATTTATTTATTTGCCACACCTCATGGCATGTGGGATCTCAGTTCCCCAACCAGGGATCAAACCCGCACCCCCTGCAGCAGAAGCGCAGAGTCTTAATGACTGGACCGCCAGGGAAGTCCCAATTCGGTTTCATTTTTAAAGGAAGCAGAATTTGTTCAGAATTTAAATAGTATCTATATGTAACCTTAATTCATTGTTATTAAATGTTATTTATTGGTGTATTAAAAATATATTCTTTTTCCCAAAGCGAACATCAAATCCATGACAGTTTGTAAATTAAGCCTAACAGTAAGAGAGAGGGACCACAACAGGGAAGGGATACATTTTAGAAACAATTTTTAAATGAATAGATATAGTTGTTGGGTACATGTATTTAGTGTTCTGCTTTCTATTGCTCAATTTGTTCATTTCTGCTTTTATTTTTAATATTTCCCTTTTTGTGCTTGTTCTTAAGATATTACCCATTTCCTTTTCTAGATTTTTTTATGTTAATTTATTGCATTTCTCTTTTTTTCCTTATTACTATTTATAGCTGCAGTATCATTTCAAGCACTTACCCTTTGTTTTAGTATCCCCTTAATTTGAGGTCCTGGTGGAGTTTAAATGTGAATTTAAAATTATGTTTATTATAACTCACTTAGCTTTTCTAGGTATTGGTAGCAAAAGGGTTTGACGATTATACTGTGTATTAGTTAGCTTTCACTAGGTTATATTGTGGAACAAACCATCCCCCTAATCCTTGTGGCTTACAGCAGCAATGGTTTAGTGCTCCTTTACTGCACCTGTTGGCTACAGCTCTGTTCTGGGATCTTTATTTCAGGATGTAGACGGAAGGAACAGCCTCTATGTGAGACACGCTGTTCCATGGCTGAACCACAGGATGTCTCCTAAAGCGTCTGCTCAGATGTGGGGCATACATCACTTCTCCATGCATTCCTTAGGCCAGTGCAAGTCATAAGGCTAAACGTGATCACATAATCCTTTCAAAGGCAGGGCAATAAGTAGTAGGAAACAATAGTAGAATCTAACCCCATGTTATCCCCCATAGTGCCTCAACCAAAAAGGTTTATCCTTGCATCTCTGTCAATTCAAAACTCTGTTTTATTGTTGGATTACATCTGAGACTTACCATTATAGCATATATGTTTCCATTTTTAAATGTATCTTTAATCATGATAAAATACTGTTTGTCTCTCTTAATGCTTTTTCTACAAAATCAGCTATGCTGATCACACTTTTACAGGCCATGCCAGGCTGTGGCTGCTATGGGTTATAATAACATTAAGAAAACAGTACTTTTCTAGCTTAGCCTATACCCACAGCAATGCAAGACCTCAGCTCTCAAAATCCACCAGGTATTTCATGGGCTTCTGCAAGGAGTCCTGGGGTTCCCAGGAGGATCCTTCTTGGTACGTCTGAAGCCTGGGTCCCTAGTCTGCCGAGCCATGAGCAATATCTCCTGCTACCTCCAGACGCCCACAGAGCAGTGCTGCGTTGCACATCTCACACCTTCAGAGAGGCTCCAGGGATTTCACTCTCTTCTAAATTAATAGCCGTCTTTCCCCAGAGCTTTGGCACAGGTTCCTAAGACACAATTGGATAGCGAATAATATGATTAATACACTGTACCATACTCAAAATTACTCTAACGGCCACACCTTTTATTTCAGTAAGCTTATTTCTCTCCAGCCCCTGCCCCCGCCCCATCTCCAGCATCGCCTCTCCCCTCCCCCTCTACATGAGGCTCCTCTGCTGTTCCTGCTGGTAGATCCTGTAATAACCAATTCCACTCTGGAATCACTGTGAAACTGACATAACTCAAACACCAGGTTTTTATTGTGCTTGTACAGGCACTATGAATTGTAACCCATTCTTGCTTTCTTAAAATGTCATTATTTTAAAACATTTTATCACAGTAATCACAAGGAAAAAACAATGTAATAAGGCTTATGATGAAACCATAGTCTACTGTCCCATCCCCTCCCACCCCTAATTCGATTTCCCAGGAGGAATCACTTTTTTTTGGAATCACTTTTAATTGTTTCTGTTTCAAGACTTTTTGATGGTTATTTCCCTAATTCTAAACAATGAGTCTTCACCTTGCGTTTAACCCATTTGCATCATATGACATAGTTGGTCATTTCTTCCTTAAAACACTATTCTAAACTCAAATGTTACTTTATCAGAGAGGCCTTTCCTGAGCACTCTGGGTTAAATAGCCAACCAACTAACTAGTCCCTTCTACTCTGTACTATTTACCCCCCTACTCTGCAGTATTGATTACCACCTGACATATTTCATATTTGTTTATTGACTTTCTCTTTTATTTCAATCCCAATTTGAGCAAGGCAACTGTAAAATGACATCTTTGTGAAAGTTAGGGACGTTTGAATATAGACCAGTTATTAAATGATATTAAACAATAACATTAACTTTGTCAGGCATGATGATGACTTGGGGAAAAACATTTTATCAATTAGAGATGTATAATGAAGTATCTATGAGTGAATTGACATAATGTCCAAAGTTTTCTTTAAAATACTCAGGAATGAGTCCAAGATTTCTGGCTTGAGCAGCTAGGAGAGTGAGGTTGTTATTTGCTGAGGTATGTGAAGACAGCAGGAGGAAGCAGTTTTGCAGGGGATGGGAGTGGGAGAAAGTAAGGGGCTTGGTTTGACAACGTCAAGTTTAAGATGTGTGTTGATAACCAACTAGTGTGTATATAATCAAGTAGAGATGTTGACTGTCTAGATGTACCAGTATCTAGATGTACCAGTCTGGAGTTCAGGGAAGTGGACTAGGCTGGAGATAAATATCTGTGAATCATCATCATTTAAATATACATGATATTTAAAGCCATGAGTCTGCATGGGAATATTTAGGAAATGATAGTAAGATTTTTTTCAAAAAGGAAAAAAGAATGTCTAAGAACTAAGCCCTACAGCATTCCAAAATTCACAGGCCAGATATGAGAAGTCATCAGAGGAAGCCAGGAAGGAAAGGCCAGTGAGGAGAACAACTATGGCAGCCTGAGAAGCAAATGAACAAAGTGTCCCCCAACCCAGTGTTCCAAAACTGGCAGTACAACTAAAGTGTTTAGCAAGTGAATATAACACAATAGTTTATTTCCCTATAGCCACTGACTAAATGCCAGAATTTTTATGGTACAGTGATATTCCATTAGAATTTTTAAATAAAATAGCTATTATTGTGCAAATTATGGGTTAAAGATTAGCTAAGTGTCACTAATAATCTCAAAACTTAATTCTGTTTTATACCACATTGCATTGAACTGAATACTATTGTGCTCCACTGAGAGTCCCTCAGGGCCAGCACTCTCATCCCCAGGCTGCTGGGAATATTGACTGCTGTTGTCTCACAGCCACCTCCCCTGATGGGAACACCTCTTGGCTGCAGGGATCTGCCTCTCCCAAGGTTATACCCCCTACTAGGAGGAAGCACATATCAAATGAATACAAAATCTGGCCCCTTGCCTCAATTTGGGACAACTCTGAAGGGTCATCCCCCCTCCAGAAATCCCCGTGGGATGACTGAGGCCTTAGTTGAAACCTCACCAGGGTCAGCTTCTCCACTGTTCAGTCCCACCTTCCTTACCCACTCAGAGGTATCTCTCTAATGAAGTTCTGCATGCAACTCTCCATGCCAGAATTTGTGTGGAGGGAACCCACCCTAAAACAAGGTCTACCAGAGGCATGACTACCCTCCAATATAATTGTGCCATTTATAATATATGGTAATTATAGAATTTATTATTTGTTGAAAGCACCAGGTCATTTGTTCTGTAGAATTTTCCATATTCTGGATTTGGCTGATTGTATCCCTGTGTGTATTTTTATTCTGATACTTTTTGTAAACGGGTACTAATACTAGAGGCTTAATTAAGTTCACCTCCATCTACTTAAACATGGTATTCTGAAACTTTTTTTAACTTTTCTTTTTCTACCCTGTGAAATGTGAGTATTGCTTATCTGATGCTGAGAAGAGATGAAAATCAAAACTCCCCAGGATCAGGAGAGATCATTTATAATTGTATCTCCCTCTCCTACCCCCTCATTCTCACAGATGTGGTGTATGCAACCTAAAGGCCTTCCAGATACTGGGAGCAAATGACTGGAGAATATGTTTACCTAGGTTTACAGCCTTAAACACTAAATACCTTCCTCCCAAAGCAGAGTATGATTATCTTATTCTCATCTAGGAAGATAACCAAAGACAGCAACACCATCTCTGGATTATTTGCATGTAGAATTCCACATTGTTACTAATTTTAAAAACCATCCTGGCTTTCTTCTGTCAAGTGGTTTGATTGTGGATCACATTCTTTCACCGACAGCTGGTGTATTCTAAGTCAATTAATCAACATGCATTTATCAAGCACCTGCTGTGTGATCAACGTCACTCTTGGAGAATTCATGCTGATTAAATTCTCTGTCAAACAATTAGGAAGCTGTATCTTGTTTCTGCTCTGCCCCCATCCCCACCCCCAATTCACACAAATGCATTCCAGAATCAAATAGATGCTCTTTTTGTATCAATTTACTGTTTTGAATTATCTACATACTGCTCCATTCTGTTGAGAGTTCATAACAGCCTGGACAATTATGATTTTTCTAAGGTATTCAAAGCAGTTTTGCATAAATGTATATACCCTTCTGCATAATTATGTACTCTTATGCATCTCCTTTTAAAGAAATTTGTTATGGGTTTTTGTTTATTTTATTTTTTTATTAATGTCATTAGAAGTAACAGAAACCAGCTTGAGCTGGCTCAAGGGAAAATAAAAACTTACTGGAAATATATTAGGCTCTCTCACAGAATCCAAAGAAGAATTGAACCACCAACCAGGCCTCTGGAAGGGCAGAGGGCAGGGAAGCTCTGGGGACCCTAACAACAGCTGCTCACAAACATTCCTTGTGGAATTCTGCCACTAACATGATTCAGAACCAAACTTTTCCCATCTCTGTGTACGTACCTCAGTTCAAAATTCAAATTCCTGGAAGGGAGAAACTGATTGGCTGAGCTGTGGTTAGAAGGCTGCTGCTGCTCCAATCAAGTATGGCCAGGAGGCACTGTCCAATACAGAAGCCACCGGCCACGTGTGCCTATGCAGCACTTGAAATGTGGCTAGTACATTGAGGAACTGAATTTTCATTTTATTTAATTGTTATTCAATAAACTCTGCACTCCCACCTTCTGAGGTGGGAGAGCCGAGTTCAGGACATTGGTCCAGCAGAGACCTCCTAGCCCCACGTAATATCAATCGGTGGGAGCTCTCTTGGAGATCTCCATCTTAACACTAAAACCCAGGTCCACTCAGTGATGAGTAAGCTCCAGCGCTGGACACCCCATGCCAAACAACTAGCAACACAGGAACACAACCCCACCCATTAGCAGAGAGACTGCCTATAATCATAAGTTCACAGACACCCCAAAACACACCACCAGACTTGGTCCTGCCCACCAGAAAGACAAGATCCAGGCTCATTCACCAGAACACAGTCAGCAGTCTGCTCCACCAGGAAGCTTACACAACCCACTGAACCAACCTTAGCCACTGGGAGAAGACACCAAAAACAACCGGAACTACAAACCTGCAGATTACGAAAAGGAGACCCCAAACACAGTAAGTTAAGCAAAATGAGACAGAGAAACACACAGCAGATGAAGGAGTAAGGTAAAAACCCACCAGACCAAACAGATGACGAGGAAATAGGCAGTCTACCTGAAAAAAAAATTCAGAGTAATGATAGTAAAGATGATCCAAAATCATGGAAGTAGAATGGAGAAAATACAAGAAACAGTTAACAAGGACCTAGAGGAACAAAAGAGTAAACAAACAGTGATGAACAACACAATAAATGAAATTGAAAATTCTCCAGAAGGAATTAATAGCAGAATAACTGAGGCAGAAGAACAGATAAGTGACCTGGAAGATAAAATAGTGGAAATAACTACCACAGAGCAAAATAAAGAAAAAGAATGAAAAGAATTGAGGACAGTCTCAGAGACTCTCTGGGACAACATTAAATGCACCAACTTTCGAATTATAGGGGTTCCAGAAGAAGAGGAAAAAAAAAGAAACTGAGAAAATATTTGAAGAGGTTATAGTTGAAAACTTCCCTGATATGGGAAAGGAAATAGTCAATCAAGTCCAGGAAGAACAGAGTACCATACATGATAAATCCAAGGAGAAACACACCAAGACACATATTAATCAAACTATCAGAAATTAAATACAAAGAAAAAATATTAAAAGCAGCAAGGGAAAAACAACAAATAACATACAAGGGAATCCCCATAAGTTTAACAGCTGATCTTTCAGCAGAAACTCTGCAAGCCAGAAGTGAGTGGGAGGACATATTAAAAGTGATGAAAGGGAAAAACCTACAACCAAGATTACTCTACCCAGCAAGGATCTCATTCAGATTCAACGGAGAAATTAAAACCTTCACAGACAAGCAAAAGCTAAGAGAATTCAGCACCACCAAACCAGCTTTACAACAAATGCTAAAGGAACATCTCTGGGCAGGAAACACAAGAGAAGGAAAAGACCTACAAAAACAAACCCAAAACAATTAAGAAAATGGTAATAGGAACATACATGTTGGTAATTACCTTAAATGTAAATGGATTAAATGCTCCAACCAAAAGACAGACTGGCTGAATGGATACAAAAACAATACCTGTATATATGCTGTCTACAAGAGACCCACATCAGACCTAGGGACACATACAGACTGAAAGTGAGGGGATGGAAAAAGATATTCCATGCAAATGGAAATCGTAAGCTGGAGTAGCAATTCTCATATCAGACAAAATAGACTTTAAAATAAAGACTATTACAAGAGACAAAGAAGGACAGTACATAATGATCAAGGGATCAATCCAAGAAGAAGATACAGCAATAGTAAATATTTATGCTCCCAATGTATGAGCACCTCAATACACAAGGCAAATGCTAACAGCCATAAAAGGTGAAATCGACAGTAACACAATCATAGTAGGGGACTTTAACACCCCACTTTCACCAATGGACGGATCATCCAAAATGAAAATAAATAAGGAAACACAAGCTTTAAATGACACATTAAACAAGATGGACTTAATTGATATTTATAGGACATTCCAACGAAAAAAAACAGAATACTCTTTCTTTTCAAGTGCTCATGAAACATTCTCCAGAATATATCATATCTTGGGTCACAAATCAAGCCTTGGTAAATTTAAGAAAATTGAAATCGTATCAAGTATCTTTTCTGACTACAACACTGTGAGACTAGATATCAATTACAGGTAAAAATCTGTAAAAAATGCAAACACATAGAGGTGCAACAATACACTGCTAAATAACCAATAGATCACTGAAGAAATCAAAGAGGAACTCAAAAAATACCTAGAAACAAATGACAATGAAAACACGATGACCCAAAACCTATGGGATGCAGCAAAAGCAGTTCTATGAGGGACGTTTATAGCAGTACAATCTTCCCTCAAGAAACAAGAAAAATCTCAAATAAACAACCTAACCTTACACCTAAAGCAATTTGATAAAGAAGAACAAAAAAACCCCAAAGTTAGCAGAAGGAAAGAAATCATAAAGATCAGATCAGAAGTAAATGAAAAAGAAATGAAAGAAACAGAAGCAAAAAACAATAAAACTAAAAGCTGGTTCTTTGAGAAAATAAACAAACTTGAAAAACCATTAGCCAGACTCATCAAGAACAAAAGGGAGAAGACTCAAATCAACAGAATTAGAAATGAAGAAGAAGAAGTAACAACTGACACTGCAGAAATACAAAGGATCATGAGAGATTACTACAAGCAACTCTATGCCAGTAAAATGGACAACCTGGAAGAAATGGACAAATTCTTAGAAATGCACAACCTGTCAAGACTGAATCAGGAAGAAATAGAAAATATGAACAGACCAATCACAAGCACTGAAATGGAAACTGTGATTAAAAATCTTCCAACAAACAAAAGCCCAGGACCAGATGGCTTCACAGGCGAATTCTACCAAACATTTAGAGAAGAGCTAACACCTATGCTTCGCAAACTCTTCCGAAATATAGCAGAGGGAGGAACACTCCCAAATTCATTCTACGAGGCCACCATCACCTTGATACCAAAACCAGACAAGGATGTCACAAAGAAAGAAAACTACAGGCCAATATCACTGATGAACATAGATGCAAAAATCCTCAACAAAACAGTAGCAAACAGAATCCAGCAGCACATTAAAAGGATCATACACCATGATCAAGTGGGGTTTATTCCAGGAATGCAAGGATTCTTCAGTATACGCAAATCAATTAATGTGATACACCATATTAACAAATTGAAGGAGAAAAACCATATGATCATCTCAATAGATGCAGAAAAAGCTTTCAACAAAGTTCAACACCCATTTATGACAAAAACCTTCCAGAAAGTAGGCACAGAGGGAACTTACCTCAACATAATAAAGGCCATATATGAGAAACCCACAGCCAACATCGTTCTCAATGGTGAAATACTGAAACCATTTCCATTAAGATCAGGAACAAGACAAGGTTGCCCACTCTCACTACTATTATTCAACATAGTTTTGGAAGTTTTAGCCACAGCAATCAGAGAAGAAGAAGAAATAAAAGGAATCCAAATTGGAAAAGAAAAAGTAAAGGTGTCACTGTTTGCAGATGACATGATACTATACATAGAGAATCCTATAGACTCTACCAGAAAACTACTAGAGCTAATCAACAAATTTGGTAAAGTGGCAGGATACAAATTAATACACAGAGATATCTTGCATTCCTATACACTAATGATGAAAAACCTGAAAGAGAAATTAAGGAAACACTCCCATTTATCAGTGCAACAAATAGAATAAAATACCTAAGAATAAACCTACCTAAGGAGACAAAACACCTGTATGCAGAAAACTGTAAGATACTGATGAAAGAAATTAAAGATGATACAAACAGATGGAGAGATGTACCATGTTCTTTGACTGGAATAATCAACATTGTGAAAATGAGTATACTACCCAAAGCAATCTACAGATTCAATGCAATCCCTATCAAGCTACCAATGGCATTTTTCACAGAACTAGAACAAAAAATTTCACAGTTTGTATGGAAACACAAAAGAACCCTAATAGCCAAAACAGTCTTGAGGAAGAAAAACGGAGCTGGAGGAATCATGCTCCCTGACTCCAGACTATACTACAAAGCTACAGTAATCAAGACAGTATGGTGCTGGCACAAAAACAGAAATATAGATCAGTGGAACAGGAGAGAAAGCCCAGAGACAAACTCATGCACATATGGTCACCTTATCTTTTATAAAGGAGGCAAGAATATACAGTGGAGAAAAGACAGCCCTTCAATAAGTGGTACTGGGAAAACTGGATAGCTGCACATAAAAGAATGAAATTAGAACACTCCCTAACACCATACAAAAAAATAAACTCAAAATTGATTAAAGACCTAAATGAAAGACTGGACACTATAAAACTATTAGAGGAAAACATAAGCCAACACTATATGACATAAATCACAGCAAGATCCTTTTTGACCCACCTTCTAGAGAATTGGAAATAAAAACAAAGATAAACAAATGGGACCTAATGAAACTTAAAAGCTTTTGCACAGCAAAGGAAACTATAAACAAGACGAAAAGACAACCCTCAGAATGGGAGAAAATATTTGCAAACTAAACAACTGACAAAGGATTAATCTCCAAAATATAGAAGCAGGTCATGCAGCTCAATTGCAAAAAAACAAACAACCCAATCTAAAAATAGGCAGAAAACCTAAATCGACATTTCTCCAGAGAAGATATACAGATTGCCAGCAAACACATGAAAGGATGCTCAACATCATTAATCATTGGAGGAATGCAAATCAAAACTACAATGAGGTATCACCTCACACCAGTCAGAATGGCCATCATCAAAATATGTATAAACAATAAATGCTGGAGAGGGTGTGGAGAAAGGGAACCGTCTTGCATTGTTGGTGGGAATGTAAATTGATACAGTCACTATGGAGAACAGTATGGAGGTTCCTTAAAAAACTAAAAATAGAACTACCATACGACCCAGCAATCCCACTACTGGGCATATACCCTGAGAAAAACAGAATTCAAAAAGAGTCATGTACCACAATGTTCATTGCAGCACTATTTACAATAGCCAGGACATGGAAGCAACCTAAGTGTCCATCAACAGATGAATGGATCAAGAAGATGTGGCACATACATACAATGGAATATCACTCAGCCGTAAAAAGAAACGAAATTGAGTTATTTGTAGTGAGGTGGATGGACCTAGAGTCTGTCACACAGAGTGAAGTAAGTCAGAAAGAGAAAAACAAATACCGTATGCTCACACATATATATAGAATCTAAAAAAAAAGAAAAGGTTATTAAGAACCTAGAGGCAGGACACAAAGACACAGACGTAGAGAATGGACTTGAAGACACAGGGAGGGGGAAGGGTAAGCTGGGACGAAGTGAGAGAGTGGCATGGACATATATAAACTACCAAATGTAAAGTAGATAGCTACTGGGAAGCAGCCGCATAGCACAGGGAGATCAGCTCAGTGCGTTGTGTCCACCTAGAGGGGTGGGACAGGGAGGGTGGGAGGGAGATGCAAGAGGGAGGGAATATAGGGATATATGTATTCATAGAGCTGAATCACTTTGTTATATAGCAGAAAAAAAAGCAGATAAACAAAGACATAATGCCCAGGTATATAATAGATGCTCCGGGAAAAAAAAAAAGTTAAGGAGATAGAGAATGACAGGGGATGCTCTTTAGCTGGATGAACAGGGAAGACCTCCCTGATCCCATGACTCTGAAGTAGAGATTAGAATGAAGGGGAAGAGTAAGTCATGTGACTCTCAGGAAAAGCAGTCCTTCTGACAAATAGAATTAGTTCAGCTTGTTTCAGAATCCACAGGGATGCTTCTGAGCCTAAAGATCAGAAAGAAAAGGGAACAAGGTAGAAAATTAGAACAGGTAGTCTGCAGCCATGTCATCCATGGCCCTCATGACAAGGTAAATGTTGAGTCGAAGCGCTTGCAGTGTTGAGAGCAGAGAATGGGATGATTGCATTTACCTTTTTTTCTTTGGTCCACAAATCATACAGGCAAGACATGAAATTTTGTGAATAAGATTTTTCTAAGAATTTTTGTCCTCTTGGTTTTATCAAAAATTATCAACTCTTTATTTCCCCAATCTGTGTTTTTCTTATGATAAAATTAAATGAATTATGAAAACATTAATAAATATTTATGAAAAAATAATTGAAAAATTAAATTAAATCCAGAGCTACTTATCTCCTGAATTAATTTGAATCCTGAAAATTTCTATGCCCTTTATCTGAATAAAATGTTTGCACAACTGAATTGTAGAACAAAATTATTTACCTCAGGGAATCAATTTTATCCATGATAGAAGTCTTTGTTATGGATAAAAATCCTTTCAAAATTTATTGCAGGCAAACCTTTAAAAAATAATACACTCAACTGTATAACACACAAAGAAACACCCATAGAACCTAAAGACAACCATAAAACAGATATGAATGCACATAAATTCCTAAAACTTGCTAAGCATATGCATAATCTATATACAAGAGGGCATATATATATATATATATATATATATATATATATATATAATAACTGCAGATTACACATAATAGCTACTATTTTTAAGCACTTACTGTATATCATTTACCTGTGACTATCTGTATTAGTTTGCTAGGGCTACTGTAACTAAATACCACAGACTGAATGGCTTAAGCAGAAATTAATTTCCTCATGGTTTTGGAGGATAGCAGTCCAAGATCAAGGTGTCAGCAGGTTTGGTTTCTTCTGAGGCCTTTCTGCTTGTCTTGCAGATGGCGGCCTTCCTACTGTGTCCTCATGTGGTCTTTCTTCTGTGCATGATCGTCTCTGGTGTCTCTTTGGTGTCTCCATATTTTTTCTTCCTATAAGGATACCAGTCAGATTGGATTAGGGCCCACCCCAATGGCCTCATTCTAGCTCAGTCACCTCTTTAAAGACTCCCATTTCCAAATACAGTCACATTCTGAGGTACAGGGGATTAGGGCTTCAACACATGCATTTGATGGGGACACAATTCAGCCAATAACACTGCAACTTACCTATGAAGATAAAAAGTTGAGTAAGAGGCTGTCCCTAAGAGAGATGACAATGCAAGAAGTGCTATCATAGAATTATGTAAAAGTGGCCATGTATCTTGGGAGCACAAAGGAAAGAATGCAAATTCTTCCTTGATGCAAATGCAGGGGCTGGGAGCAATCAGAAGACTTCATGGAGCAGGTTACATGTGAAGTGGCATCAGAGGACAATTAGACATTGTATACTTTGTGCCAGCATCCATGGCAGCTATGCCTAAAATATAAAGTCATCATTTAACTATTCAATATATCATGGATGAGCAAGTGATTAGAATGCAATAAGGAACTATGTAAATATTCATTTTTCCTTTTTTTTTAAGTTTTTCTTTTTTTTAATTAGGTAAATTACTATATTCCTTATTTCTCCAGAAAACAAACTGCTAAGTGAAAATTTGAATATATAATATCTTTATTGGCCTTCTTTATTTATAGGATAATGCTTGGCAAAATATTTTGTTGTTTCTTGTTACTTTTCTCATGTGTCTTTGCTTAGATGTCTTCAATTTTTTTCTGGGTTGGGGAAAGAGAGAGACTTCTACAGAAATTTTACATGTCATCCTGTAATTGATGACGGCACCTGAAGATAACTATTAATTGTGTTAGGAACAAGATGGAATAATACTTAGCAAAGTTCTGTATTTCTCTTGGGTTGGATAAGTCCTTGAACTGACTTCAAGTAGACTTCTTTATAGCTCTTTTGTTATAATACCCACAGTATTGTTCTCTTAAAATGAAATCCATGTAATTTAAAAAAATAGGCCCTATGTCAAGATAGCCTCAATAGATCTGAAAACAGCTTTATGTAAAAATGCCGGGAATTCCCTGGCAGTCCAGTGGTTAGGACTCGTCACTTCCATTGAAGGGGGCACGGGTTCAATCCCTAGTAGGAGAATTAAGATCCCGCCAGCCATGGGGTACAGGGGGTGGGGAAGCAAGTAACTTTCAGTTTCCCCCAAATTCCTCCAGATATTACTCCTAGAGAGAGCATTCTTTTCTTAGGGAGAACTTTTGGGTTTTGTTGGCAAGTGTTTGTCCCCCTGGAGAAGTTGAGTGGACAAGAATCTGGTCCTGTGGTCTTTTGTGGTTTCTGTGGCTTAGACTGTGATGATTGCATCAGACCTGTAATGTTTTCATAAATTATACTCCCACTACCTTTACAGCATGTCCCTGGAATAAAATTCTAACTCTACTAATTACATTAGGAAGAATGAAACAGTTTTCCCCTAAAAGTTAGAATGCTTTGAATTTTCTTGTACTTCTCTTACATTTTACTGCTGTGAAAACTACATCCTATAGAGCAAGGGTCCCCAGACTTTTGGGCACCAGGGACTGGTTTTGTGGAAGACAATTTTTCCACGAAAGGAGGGGTGTGGGGAGATGGTTCAGGCAGTGACGCAAGCCATGGGGAGCAGCTCCCCGGCCACTCACCTCCTGCTGTGCGGCCTAGTTCCTAACAGGCTGCGGACCTGTACCAGTCCACGGCCCAGGTATTGGGGACCCCTGCTGTAGAGAATGTATGAAACTATATATAGATAAAATGTGCCAAACAAATAATAGAGACTCCTCCCCAGAGGAGCTCATAATCACAAAACTAATGACATCTTGACAACTTGTGTTTTTTTTGCTAATGAATTGTTTATCCTAAATATTAAAATGCCAAATTCTTCATAACTGTCACAGCTTAATTGGAAATGACTTGGAAAATAATTTGTTTTAAAATTTAGCAGATTAAATTCAGTGCGCTATCCTGGATTGGATCCTGGAATAGAAAAGAACATTAGTGGAAATATATGGTGAAATACATATACAGTCTGGAGTTTACTTAATAATAACGTATTAATGCTAATTTCCTAGTTTTAACAAATATACCCTGGCTAGGTAAGATGTTAACATTAAGGAACACTGGATGGAGGATATAGGGACTCTCAGTTCTTTGTAACTTTTCTGTAAGTCTAAAATTACTCTGAAATTTTAAGTTTTTTTAAACAAAAAATTTAGCAGAGTGTTGAAGTTATATTTTCCAGTCTATCCCCATGAATAAAGAGGCCAGGCTCACAGTTCCAGGGATCTGGATTGGACTTGGGGCTATCTGGGAAAACAAGATAGAGAACCAGGATGCAAAACCAAAGAGGCTGGAACAAAGAGAGCTTCTGGGTGAGGAGGTTCAAAGCTGCTAGAAGGAGGGGAAATCTCTAGGTTGTGAATATAGGTGGCCACTAAATGTTAATGTAAATCTACAAACAAGATTTTAATAACAGTGTTATAAAAATAAAACATATATGTAGATGAGAATGATGGGTAGAACACTGGTTGATGCACCTTTTAAAAGTACTTTTGAAATCTAGACTCTACCTGTCAAAAATTTGGAAGCTGCCGGTTGACAAAAGCTAAGGAAGCTACTGAATATTTATAGGATTGGCTCTTGCATTTCTGATGTTGTGAAGACGGAGTGACAAAGTCTTCTGCTGTTTTCCTTGTTCTCTGGTTCTGGCTCTTTCTCATTCTATTTGAGATCACCTTGCAATTTTTAAGCATGAGGGTATGATCCTAAGAAACTTTTCTCCTCATATATTTTCAGTTTTAGATTTGATTTTTTTTTTGACCTGTGCCACCAGCGTGCGGGATCTCAGTTCCCCGACCAGGCATCGAACCCGCGCCCCCTGCAGTGGAAGCACGGAGCCCTAACCGCTGGACCGCCACGGAAGTCCATAGATTTGATGATTTTTATATGAAGTACTAAACTGTAGTCTACCTCAGCATTCCCACACCTTGTCCCTTTTTCCAGGAGACCCCATCAAATTGGACGTGGACATGTGACCCAGGCCCAGTCAAACATGGTACCCCATTTCTCTGGATGTACTGACAAACTGGGATGATGCAAACATGGAGACACTAGGAAGAACCCTGCTAAGCAAAGAGGAAGGGACAAGCTTGAATCCAAACTCACTTATCTGAAAGCAGAAAGGCAACAGCATACTGGGGGGCCCTTTCTGCCTCGAGCCAGCAATCCAGGACCACTGAGGGTCAAATAATAATTCTTCTCACTGATTTGAAAAAGCTGAAATCTATTTTCCAATCTAAAATTGATAACAAAGGAAGGAGGCAGGAATCACACCAGAAACTTGGTAAAAATTAGGAAACCCTGTTCCCCTTGTCCCTTCTTCTTAAACAACTGTGCTATTCCCTGCCAAATATAATTAGTAATCATGCCCATGGGAAAACACTATCCAGTGGGTTACAGCCGTGGGTCAGGGTAACCATTATGGGATACAGTAAATTGAGAGCCTATAGGATGGGCAAAGCTGAGATCTATTGCTAAGAGACAGAAACTACAAGGGCTGGGTAAGATTTCTGGTATTGGGGCCTAGTTTATGGAATCCCCAGGTATAAATTGGCAAAAAGCCATCTGAGATCTGAAGGGAGTTGTATTGCCAGAAAAACCCAACTTGGAAACAAGCCTGTGAATGGTCAAAGCCTAAGGCAGTACCGAGGCTCCATAATGAGGCCAATAAGAAGTTGGTGGCTGAACTGGTGCCGTCCTAGAACATGTTGGATGAGGGAGACTTGCTTCTCACATGTGCAGACTCACAGGCAGCAAGATTGAATCACTAAAGAACTTCACTGCAAGGGAAGCAATTCAGGTGTTATTTGCGGGACTTCCCTGGTGGCGCAGTGGATGAGAATCTGCCTGCCAGTGCAGGGGACACGGGTTCAATCTCTGGTCCAGGAAGATCCCACATGCCGCGGAGCAACTAAGCCCTTGCACCACAACTACTGAGCCTGAGCTGTACAGCCCGTGAGCCACAACTACTGAGCCTGAGCTGTACAGCCCGTGAGCCACAACTACTGAGCCTGCATGCTGCAACTACTGAAGCCTGCGCACCTAGAGCCCGTGCTCTGCAACAAGAGAAGCCACCGCAAGAAGCCTGCACACCGCAACGAAGAGTAGCCCCCGCTCGCCACAACTAGAGAAAGCCCACGCGCAGCAACGAAGACCCAACGCAGCCAAAAATAAATAAAATTTTTTAAAAAATGATATTTGCATTGCAGGACCAGGAGGAACCCGATTTCCACCTGACCAAGAAGCATATGGCCCAAAGATACTAAACTTTAAGACAATGTGGGTTGTCTTTTTAGAGATGAACTGAACATGGAGGTTTTGCATTAAATTTAGTATGGGACATTTTTGGAATTGCATGTTCAGAAAATCAAGAGTGTGGATGATAACAGTGAACTGTGACAGCATATTGTGCTGCATGATATCTTTCTTAATTTGGCTGGCTGTCATGCTATCTCTCTCTTCCAGTATCAGATCCTCTCTTCTGGAACAGATATGGGCATATGTCACCAGCCCACCCAGTCTTAGTACCCCATTCCCCAGACATCATTATTAGTATAGGGTTGGGCATGTGGCCCAAGCAGGGCCTATAAGAATTCTTCTCTGGAATTGATATGTGGACACTGGGGGAGAGAGATCTCTTTCCACTGGGATTCCTAATGCAGATGATGTAAGCCTAGAGCTGTGGGCAACCTAATTCTCTGGCAACCTGGAAGATGGAAGAAAATGAGGTCACCACACAGAGGAGGCTGAGCTGAGGTATTAGGAGGAGGGAAGAAGAGAGAAACCTGATGATATTTCCATGTGGGCCTGAAGCCAAGTCCTTCCATGAACTTCTCTTTCCTTCTTTCTCACCCTCCCTTCAACTCCTCTCCCTTTTTGGCTTAAATTAATTTGAGTTGTGTTTCTGTCCATTTCAACTGAGACAGTCTTTATTTTTTAAATTTTTCTAAATGTAAAGTAACACATACTCACTGTAAAGGAAATTTGGAAAATATAGATAAGTAGAAAGAAAAAAGAAAATGATCTATTCTCTCTCATGCTTCAAGTATAACTAGGTTAGCATTTTAGATTTTGCAGTAGTTTAAATGCTTATTTTACATAGTCATAAATATTCAAGCTTAATCTACTGCTTTTCCTATTTAACATTTTAACATTTTCCCGTGTTCTTAAACCACCTTGTAAACATAATATAATTTTCTTAAATTTCCTCTACTATTAGGTAATTTTGCCATGTTATAACCATTTTGGATTATAGCCCTAGCATTTATTTTCAGAAATATAATTACTGGGCCTAAATATTGGAACATTTTAAAGGCTCATTTTATGTTTTAGCTATGATTCCTTATTTAGATGAATACAAACACACGCAAATGAGAAATCTGTCGTTCATGGACAATCAGGATTAAATGACTCAAATATATAGGGTTAAGTTAGAAAAATAAAATAAAATATCATTAGGCCTTCAATGAATAATTCTTTTTAGGGACAAAAGCTGTCCCAAATTAACAAAATTCAAAACTTAAGCCACATCCAATTAAATTAAAAGAAATAAAAACACTGATATTCAACCATGGCACCTGGTGTACTTTCCTCCCTAATTGATAATCTTTTAAACATAATTTTAGCATTTTTCCACTTTGAAAATAATATATAAAACAACACAAGATACCATTGACACCCTTCTTTTAAATGATAGTATCTGTTGTCATTGAAGATACAGGTATAGTGCTGGGAAAGGTGAGAATTAATAAAACCCTTTGGGGACAACTTGCCACCTATTTTATTTTTGTATGAAGGAATAAATAACCAGTCATTTCAACTGCTTTATACGTGCATGTATTTACTTAACCAGTACTCTATTTTGAGACATTTAGATTGCTTCCAGTGTTTTACTATTACAATAATACTGTATTGTATTATTGTACAATAAGTCTGAGGAAAAGCTTTCCTCTCACCTCCCTGGGAGAGTCAAGGGGTGGGTATGTGACCTAAACTAGAACAACTACACTCTCTGTCCTAGAACTTTGTTTTAAGAATTTAATAAACTTTATTCAAGCATACACAAAAGTAGAAGGAATAGTAGAGTGTATCTCCGTGAACTCACCCTCATTCTCAACAATGAGCAGTTCATGGCCAATCTGACCTCTGTATACATTTCTCCATTTTCTCCAGTCCCCAGGTTTTTCTGAAGCAAATCTTAGAGGTATAACATCAAGGAATATTTTTTCTAGTATTACTAATATAAGCCATTAGACTAATTTAAGTTAGTTTGATGAAAATATTTCTTTGTGCTATAAATGATGCTTTCTAAAAGTCCTTTAAGAGCCCAGTACTGAAACTGACAAGGCCTGAAAAAAAGTATTTTCCTCATTGGAGGAAAGAAGAAATGTCAAGGTCTGGTCACCTTCTGTGTTTCTCTGACTTTTGGTTGACCTCTCTTTGTTACCTCCAAAGTCAAACACAGTTGTATCAGTTTTATTTAACTTGATCACATTTGTTTAATTCCATATATTACCATGTGCCATTTAATCCCTAGAAAGATTAAAAGCTATATTTATACTTAGTTGCTCTAAAATCACCTTCCTGAAAATTTTCAGTATTTGGCTACATTCAGATCATTTTTAATTTTTTGTTTATTGTGGGAAAATATATATAACGTAAAATTTGCCATTTTAACCATTTTTAGTGCACAATTCAGTGGCATCAAGTACATTCACAATGTCCTGCAACCAGGGACTTAGTATTTTGAGCAGTGTGACTTAAGGTGAGAAGCAGCAGATAGAGTTCACTCATTACAGCATAAGCACCCAAACAAGACCAACCAGGGAATCACTACTATTGAAACCTTCGGGAACTGCTTCATTACAAGTTGTGTTTTCAGCCTCACTTCTTTCCTATAAGCTCCTGAAACCCCCTTAAGATGATCAGTGTTAATCGTTTCTCCACCAAAGAACCCTAAATGACACAGAATGTGAAAGATTTTAAGCAAAGAAATGACATGATCAGCTTAGTTGATAAAGAAAAAAACTTTGACAAAATCCAACACACCTTTCATGATAGAAACAATGAATAAACTAAAAGTAGATGCTAAAGAGCATCTAAGAAAAACCCACAGCTAATAGCATACTCAGCGAAAGACTGAAGCCTTTTCCCTTACATCAGGGGCAGGACAAGGATGCCCACTCTTGCCACTACTATTCAACATTGTACTGAAAGTCCTAGACAAAGAAATTAGGCAGAAGAGGGCTGGGGGTCAGGGTGGGGGGATCCAAACAGAAAAGGAAGAAGTAAAATTATCTCTATTTGCTGCTGTGTGTTTTGGATAGATCACTTGGACTGTAGCATAGAGGTTGTTATGGACTGAATTGTGTCCCCTCCAAATTCATATGTTGAACTCCTAAGCCCCAAGGTGACTGAATTTGGAGATAAGGTCTTTAGGGAATAACCTTCCCCCTCCCCATGTCCTCAAGTCCATTCTCTAGGTCTGTGTCCTTATTTCTCTACTGCCCCTAGGTTCTTCAGAACCAGTTTTTTTTTAGATTCCATCTATATGTGTTAGCATACAGTATTTGTTTTTCTCTTTCTGACTTACTTCACTCTGTATGACAGTCTCTAGGTCCATCCACCTCACTACAAATAACTCAGTTTCATTTCTTTATATGGCTGAGTAATATTCCATTGTATATATGTGCGCAGACGTAGAGAATGGACTTGAGGACACAGGGAGGGGAAAGGGTAAGCTGGGATGAAGTGAGAGAGTGACATGGACATATATACACTAACAAATGTAAACAGCTAGCGGGAAGCAGCCGCTTAGCACAGGGAGATCAGCTTGGTGCTTTGTGTCCACCTAGAGGGGTGGGATAGGGAGGCTGGAAGGGAGACTCAAGAGGGAGGAGTTATGGGGATATATGTATACGTAGAGCTGATTCACTTTGTTATACGGTAGAAACTAACACACCACTGTAAAGCAATTATACTCCAATAAAGATGTTAAAAGAAAAAAAAGAACAGGAAGAGATGCCATATCTCTCTCCCCACCCCCTCTCTCTCTCTTCACAGAGAAGAGGCCATGTAAAGGCACAGTGAGAAGGTGATCATCTACAGGCCAGAAAGAGGCCTCACCAGAAACAAACCTGCTCAGTCCTTGATCTGGGACTTTCAGCCTCCAGATCTGTGAGAAAATAAATTTCAGGTGTTTAAAGTACCCAGCTTAAAAATGTTTTATGGCAGCCCTTGTAGACTAATACAGAGGTTATTGCAAACACATAAAAATGACATTTGCCTGAGCTGAAACAGTGACAGTGGAGAGGTTGGATTTGAGTCCGATTAAGAGATAGAAATCAGAGGATTCAGTGATGGATTGGATGGGAGGATGAGTGTGCCTGATGAGTTGAGTGTGAGGTCTGTGGTCCTTCCCCGTCTTCCCTCTTGACGGAAATCCTCCCTATCTGTATCAGGAATCTCAAAGTAAAGTTCTGCTTTTATTCTGGCTCTGCCCTTCCATCTGATAAAGTATCTCTTGAATTCGGGTAGCTACTATTTAAAATTGTTTAGTCAGTAGGAGAGATGGTGTCAAAAACATTAATGCCCCTTGTACTAAATCATTACAGATCATATGAACCAATGCCTCTCAACACAAATGGCACATATAGAAATGATAATACAGGGACTTCCCTGGTGGTCCAGTAGTTAAGATTGCATGCTCCCAGTGCAGAGGGCCCAGGTTTGATCCCTGGTCAGGGAACTAGATCCTACATGCACACTGCAACTAAAGATCCCACACACCACAACTAAGACCCAGCACAGTCAAATAGATAAATAAATATTAAAAAGAAGAAATGATAATACAGTATTTGTTCTGCACACTGGGGCGAGAAGAAGCTGCTTACAGCTGAAGACAAACAGCCGGCGGCTCTGAGCAGCTGCCCCAAGGACTGAGGGCAGTCGATATCTCAGCTGAAACTAAGCTTGCTGCTTAAAAATCTGTGATGGAGACAAAAGCTACTACATGAAGATGCAGCCTCTCATATATACAGTATTTAGAGAAAGTATCCTCAAGAAGTCATTGCTGGCTTAAATATCTTAAAAATGGCTTAATGTAGATTTCTTTAATTGTCCATTTACTCATGATAGGTATGAATTTGCTCCACGATGCAGTCATACAGTAAATATTGTCACAATCTTGGAGCAATTCTGGAAACGAGGAGGGCAGAATCAGGAAGTCTAGAACATTTAGGGAAAGCCACTGTGGTTACACTTCAGGTGCTCTATAACCAGGAATGGTCCTTTGAAAACAGGCAACCCATTCTCTCTGTACCCACAGGCTTGGGGAAATCTCCCAAGCCTCAGTTCCTAGGATCCAGCTCCCTTCTGGGACCCCACACAGACATCTCCTCATCCACACAACGTGTATAAGTGAGACACAGGTGTCTGCCCAAATCAAACCCTCCTTCCCACTCCCTTGCCGGCAGCTCCAGTTTAATTACTTATTGCTTCCATCTTTAATTTTTTTCAGGCCAATACAAAGACACTGGAAATATCCTGTGACAGGTGAGAAGAGCCCAAAAACAGTTTTCCTGATGGGGTGGAATAACCTTTCTGTTCTTTTCAATTCCTAAAGCGAGCAGCTAAGAACTGGGCAGAAGATACTACCATATCAATAAATTATCCTGCCTCTCAGGAAAAAGGTCTCTGCTTCAAGAGCACATACTTACAGCTGAAGCTCAAGAAATTACATGGTCAAATAGTATTAAGATTAAAGACTTTTTTGTTACATAAATTCTGCCTTTTGTGAAAGTGCAGGATACTCTAATTATGCATAGATCATCACTAGTAATACATATAGTGGTCAAAGCTTTCCATATTCAAACTAGAAATGAACATTTTCTTTCAAGCAAAATGAAGTAGGTCAAGGGGTAGGAGGGGTGGATCTGTGCAGTGTTTGAATGTGAGTACAAGTTGGCCTAGGCCCAAAACAGAGGTGGACTGCAAGCAAACATAAAAATTAATACCCAGAAACTAAACTGAATTAGAGAAGCAAGAAGAGATCATAGAAATGTGAATCTAGAAGCAGGAGCCAAGAAACCAAACTGGATGAAAACGCAGGGGGTGTTTGAGAATGTGAGTCATAAGAGGGCATGTCACAGCTTCCCTCACTGTTGAGATCTGACCTAAACCAATCTGCCTGTTAAGCTTCTTCTAGTAAAAATAGCAGTAGCTTCCAGGGATGAGAGATGGGTAGGACCCATACTTTCTCTCCTACAGCATTGTTCATGACTTATCACAGTGAAACCTTGTCTCAGACCTAAATTTTCCACAAATACAAACATGTATCGGCAAATAGGCCGAATAGGGTATTCATACAAATGATTCATCTGAACTCAGTGAAGTCCACACTTTCTCTTCTTGGCACTTCAACAAGCTGCCTTGCACAGAAGATTCACTTGGAAGCTAACACAACTGTATTTTGATGGAGCAAGAGCTAACCTTCCAATCTGCTTAAGTGAAAGAATTCTGTATTAAGAAGGACAAGTTAGAACTAGAGACTTCCGGTGCTATTTCTTTTTTTTTTTTTGCTGCGGTATGCGGGCCTCTCACTGTTGTGGCCTCTCCTGTTGCGGAGCACAGGCTCCGGACGCACAGGCTCAGCAGCCATGGCTCACGGGCCTAGCCACGCCGTGGCATGTGGGATCTTCCCGGACTGGGGCACGAATCCGTGTCCCCTGCATCGGCAGGCAGACTCTCAACCACTGCGCCACCAGGGAAACCCCCAGTGCTATTTCAAAGGCTGTTAGGCTTCTGGGCTGCCAGATTCTTACACTCCATTTGTGCAAAGTTCCTGTACAATATATTTTGCGTTTTTTAAAGAAATTTTTTCTTTTGTTAATTTTCTTTAAATTGAAGTCTAGTTGATTTACATTGTTGTGTTAGTTTCAGGTATACAGCAATATATATATTTTTTTCTTTTTCAGATTCTTTTCCCTTATAGGTTACTACAAAATATTGAGTAGAGTGTGCTGCACAGTAGGTCCTTGTTGGTTATCTATTTTATATATAGTAGTATGTATATGTTAATTCCAGACTCATAATTTTCCCTTGCCCCCCTTTTACCCTTTGGTAATCACAGGTTTGTGTTCTATGTCTATGGATCTATTTCTGTTTTGTACATAAGTTCATTTGTATCATTTTTTTCAGATTCCACATATAAGTGATATCATATAGTATTTGTCTTTCTCTTTCTGACTTACTTCACTTAGCATGATAATCTCTAGGTCCATCCATGTTGCTGCAAATGGCATTATTTCATTTTTTATGGCCAAATAATATTCCATTGTATGTATATAGCACATCTTCTTTATCCATTCATCTGCTGATGGACATTTAGGTTGCTTCCATGTCTAGGCTATTGTAAATAGTGCTGCAATAAACATTGGGGTGTGTGTATCTTTCTGAATTATAGTTTTCTCCTGATGTATGCCTAGGAGTGGGATTGCAGGATCATATGGTAACTCTGTTTTTAGTTTCTTAAGGAACCTCCATACTGTTCTCCATAGTGGCTTGAACAATATCTTTTGAATGATGCTCATTTCACTATTTAAAAAATCTGTTATGGTGCAGGTTTAGATGGCAATTTGTAAAGTGGTGTACAAGCCTCTTTTGAGGGATGAGCTACTGATTAGGGTCCTTCAACTGCTAACTGATCACCTCTACCTGGCGTGTGGACTCGATCTGGCTGTCAAAAATGTTAAATCATTTTTGGGATGTAGATTAATTTACATGCATATACATCAAACTAGAGTATTTTCAAGCAAATTCCAGACAAAATATCAGGCACCTTTAACTAATAATGTTAAGTATAATTTTGTTTCCCACAGGTTTTTTTTTTTTCTCCAAGGGGTGGAAGTGAGATTGATTTTAAAAATATTTGCCATGACTCAGAAATGGATACAGTGTAATATAACTTACAATTAGCCAAGAGACAGAAATCCTACTCAAATTAAGCAAAGAGCAGAATTTAGGGCTTCCCTGGTGGCGCAGTGGTTGAAAGTCCACCTGCCGATGCGGGGACACGGGTTCGTGCCCTGGTCTGGGAAGATCCCACGTGCCGCGGAGCGGCGGGGCCTGTGAGCCATGGCCACTGAGCCTGCGCGCCCGGAGCCTGTGCTCCGCAATGGGAGAGGCCACAGCAGTGAGAGGCCCGCGTACCACAAAAAAAAAAAAAAAAAAAGAACAAAGAGCAGAATTTAGTGGATCATGGTCCTGGTGAGAATGGGGAAGGATCTGAAGGTAGGCATTCTGGACCCAGGGACTCAAAAGGATATTGAAAGCTCTTCCCATTCTTTCTTTCTCTTTCTCTCTCTTTTCCTCGGCTTTGTGTTTCTTCCTTGCAGGTTTCTTCCTCTGTGTTTTGGCCTCATTCTCTTCTATTTCTGTAAGAGTTTTCACCAGGCATGCAAGCCCCTCTAGCTTCACTTCCATCTAGCTCCGTGACCCCTTTAGTACCTGGTGGAGAAAGACTTGGATTATCTCCAATGATGTCACCTGCTTCCTGGACAATCCCTCTGGTGGGAGGCTGCGCTATTCTAAGTCTGGGGCACTTGCCCTGTGCTTTGTGGGTGGGAGAAGACAGTTAGCAAAAGAAGAGATGGAACCAACTGACCCAAACTCCAGTAGCTGTGCCTCCCCCAGCCTCCCTTTTGTCCTATCCCTGCTTTTCTTTGGCTTATGTGTGTTAAAATGTATGTTACAAAAAACAAGAAAAATTAAAACTTTCTATGTCTTAAGATTTTGTAGCACGTAAAACTTTGATCCACTTCCTATTTTTCAATAGAAAAGACCATGTAGAACAGCTGGCATAAGAACTTTCTGGGACTCCCCCCACCGACCAAGTGATACCATTAAAATAGAAATCTGAAGGTTTTTATAAGCAGATGTGGGCTAACATTGATCTGGAAAAAAAGTGCCAATATGCCATAGCAGTGAATATCATAACCAAAATAAATTTCCTTAATCACTGTAATTAATTGAATTTGGGACTAGAATAAACAGCCTGTTTACACATTTAATCACTCTCTATAGGTAAGAAGCTCCTGGACTTTCCAGGTGAATGATGCTCCTGATAAATATCTCTCTGTCTTATGGACAATAAAATGACTCAACAAATGCCATATGTACTGTTTAGCTCTCAAGGAGACCTACAGCCTAGTTGGAACACAACCTATTTGCTGTGCCTACTGGAGGGTAGAATGAACAGATTGCTGGTAATAGTTCACTTGACATACCGTCTGTCAGACATAAAGTGCCAGGTCAAAAACTGACCGCATGCAATGTGGACACCATTATTTTTCCATTTCTCTCAGTCACTAAGAAACTTCAAAGAGGAACAAAGAGAACGAATTGTGGGAACACTCTCCAGACAACAATAAATTGTGGTATGATATCTGACCATTATGATTGATTTATAGCAGTGTTGATTAAAAATGAACAAATTGTATCAGTTGTGACTTTAAGTGTTAACAGAAACACTTTGATGTAATGATTAGCAACTTTCTGGCATGAAATTCCGTTGTTGAATATAGTGTGAAGAGGAGTGCCATTGTAGCAAAAACCAAATTACTATTTATATATGGAAGACAGTACCTTCATGTAGATGAATAAGACCAAAAAAAGGTAAAAGGTTGAATGATAAAGTCTAAGCTCTGCTACTTAGGACCTAGTTGGTTGCTGAGAACTGCACTGAGGCTACTGAAAATACATATTGTTGCATGTACATGACTGATAACAGTACTTTGATACTCAGTGTGGTATGTGGACCTGCAGCATTAGCATCACCTGGGAGCTTCTTTAAAATGTAAATTATTTGGCCCTACCCTAGACCTACTGATTCAGAAGAGGTTCTGGGAGCTGGGCCAGCAATCTGTGTTTTACAAGCCCTCCACATGCTTCTGGTACACCCTAAGGTTTGAGAAGCACCATCCTAATTAGTTACGGGTGCTCTCTTGGTGGCTTGTGCAACTGCCCAGCAATAGGACTTGACAATGTAGATGGATGTGATTCACAGCTCTCTCTTGTCTGGTGTCACTACTTGCAGCAGTTAAACCAATTTAGTAGACCTCCAGTGTTGCAATGACTTCTTTCACCTAAACCTAAAGCCCGCCCATTAGATAGATTGAGAGTCTCATTTTCCTCACCAATTTTTTTAGGTCATCAACAGGAACTTATCAGGTTACTTTTATTTCTAGAGTTCTATACTCTGTTGTCTTTAATCAATGCCATATAATATACAAATACTGTCTCTAACAGTTAATACAACTAAAGCATTTCTTCTCTATAACACATATTCTTTAAACATTTTTCCTTTTAACTATTTTTTCACAAGACTGGAAGGCTTGAATTTTCTTATGTCACTTAGAACTAAGATAAATTCCTTTCATGCATGTGTACTAGCCAAAGCTGCATAACTCAATCCTTACTATTCATTTATTAATTACAAATTAAATTGTAAAAATTTAATTCCAAAAATTGTACTTTTGGAACCAGTGATCAATCAGCATCAACAAACATTTAAGTGTATTTTACAACCAATACTCTGTTCCAAGTACAGCAGTATATATATATATATATATATATCATATATACATATGATATATAGTTGGCCTAAGACACCATCATCATTTAACATCCAGTTAAGAAAAAAAATAAACTCGAAAATTTTAATGACAATATCATGTAATAATATAAGAGATATCCCTAGGCATTATATGATTAACAGTAAAATAGATGGAAAATTCAGTGGGAAGGAAGAGATCACTGGGTTGAATAGGTCTGAGAAAGCTTCACTCAAGTTTCCTTCACTGAACCCCTGTTTAGGAAGAACCTGCTCCAGAAAGGGCCTTGTGCAGGTGCTAGAGAGAATGTGGAATTTGAGCTAGTCTCCTGGGTAAAGCAATTCAAATGACAGGAACAGCACAAGCAAAGGTATGGTGTGAGCAGTTAATATAGTAGGTCTGGTAGCCCTCTCCTTGCATATCTCCAAGGAAGCCTGGACCATGACTGACCATTGCCAACCCTTGGGCATGTGGTTCTTGGAAGATTATGTTAATTTTGATTATTCTGTGTATTCACCTGGAACAATGGGCCATGCTTTATCAGCTTGTCAGAATTGCTTTGCACAAACATTATGACTGCTGAGGGAATTCCCTGGCAGTCCAGTGGTTAGGACTCCTTGCTTCCACTGCCCGGGGCCTGGGTTTGATCCCTGGTCAGGAAAGTAAGATCCAACAAAGAATTGTTAGAGTCCTGAGTTTCAGTTGCCATGAATGGTCATGTACTAGAATGTGCCTGTGCAACCAGACCTCCATTAATGCCTTGGACCCTGAGACTTGAATCAACTCCCCTGAGTGGAGACATTCTGCACATGTACTCTGCTAGAGAGAAAGCACATTTTATATGGCCCTTGATGGGGAAGGACTTGAAAGCCTGCATCTGATCTCTCTGGATTCTGTCCAATGCATATCTTTTTTCTGGCTCCTTTTGCTCTGCACCCTTTGCTGTAATAAACCTTAGCCATGAATATAACCTGATTTGAGTCTTATAAATTGTCTAGCAAATCACCAAACATGGAACAGTCATGGTACCCCTGAAAAACAAGGCATGCGACAAGATTCAAAATGCACATAAATTTCTTTGGATAGAGACAATAAATATTTAGATCTGGTGGGAAAATTCAGCTATTGATTGCTGAATATAAGTAAAAGGTATGTGGGTTTTCACTGTACTATTCTTTAAAGTTTCCTATAGGTGTGAAATATTTCAAAATATAAAATTGTAAAAAAAAAAAAAGAATAGTACTGGGCAAATACTAGTACTAAGAAATTTAAGCAATTAAAAAGTCAATTATTGGGGGCTTCCTTGGTGGCGCAGTGGTTGACAGTCCGCCTGCCGATGCAGGGGACACGGGTTCGTGCCCCAGTCCGGGAAGGTCCCACATGCCACGGAACGGCTGGGCCCGTGAGCCATGGCCACTGAGCCTGCGAGGCCGGAGCCTGTGCTCCGCAATGGGAGAGGCCACAACAGTGAGAGGCCCGCGTACCACAAAAAAAAAAAAAAAAAAAAAAAAAAAAGTCAATTATTGGGCTTCCCTGGTGGCACAGGGGTTAAAAACCTGCGTGCCAATGCAGGGGACATGGGTTCATGCCCTGGTCGGGGAAGATCCCACATGCTGTGGAGCCACTAAGCCCGTGCACCACAACTACTGAGCCTGCCCTCTAGAGCCCGCGAGCCACAACTACTGAAGCCCACGCACCTGGAGCCCATGCTCTGCAACAAGAGAAGCCACCGCGATAAGAAGCCCGCGCACTGCAACGAAGAGTAGCCCCTGCTCGCCGCAACTGGAGAAAGCCCACAACTGGAGAAAGCCCAGCAACGAAGACCCAACACAGCTAAAAATAAATAAATGAAAAAGAAAAGAAAAAATCAATTATTGTATATGTGTATATAGAATCATAGCATTGTATATTGTCTTGAAGAATAGAAGTTTTACATGTCACTATTTAGTCAAGTCTATTCATCTTTGCTTGTTTGTTTGCATGTGTATTTTCTATTACTTTTTGCCCAATCTCCTGTCTTAGACAGATGGGGGCCTGAGAGGCATGGGAGAGCCCTGAGTTCCTGGGCTGGAAGTGGGCATGAGGCTGTGGTAAGTGGAGCCAAGAGGATAATTACCAGGTCAGTTTCCTATGGAGTTACTGGGTTAGTAGTGCCAAGACCAATAGTCTAGGGTCAGGATGCCAAATTCAGACAGGACAATGAGAAGAGGAAGCTCTAATTCAAAGCTGATCCGTCTGACAGAGAAGGCAGTGCAAAGAGAGTTCAAACAGGGAGGAAGGCAGACAAGCCAAGAATGATCCCTGAGAAAAAAATACAGCTACAAATTCTTTTTTAACCTGTTCCTCTCACAGCCAAAAGAGGGTATATATCCTGAAGTGACCAACGCAGCTGGGGATTGGACACTTGTAAGGTCACAGAGTTCCCTCTCATCCTGAGATTGAATAAATATTCATTTCCATTTTCTTCTATTTTTATTACTTGAGAGTTTACGTATAATTTTTAAATCTCTCTGCTTAGACTATTGCATCCATATATATGGGTGAGATTGGTTTATATTGTGCTATAGCTTCCTCAGGTTTTATAAATAAGATGTACAGTGGTCAAGAACATGAATTCTGGAGTCAGACTGCTTGGGTCTAAATCTTCACTCTAACACCTAATAAATAATTAGCAATAGTACTTAATTTCTTCACATTGCACTCTCTTCTATAAAATTCAGGAAAAATATTACCTGCCATAGGGTTGTCATGAAGATGAAATGAGGTATGTATGTAAAGAAAATAGCACAGTTCTGATGGAGAGAGGTACTCAATACATTTCTAATTTTTTTTTTTTTTTTTT
>NW_006792456.1:1639420-1641131 GCF_000442215.2 Lipotes vexillifer
TTTAGTTTTATTGATCTTTGCTACTGTTTTCTTTGTTTCTATTTCATTTATTTCTGCTCTGATCTTTTTTTTTTTTTTTCTGTATACGGGCCTCTCACTGTTGTGGCCTCTCCCGTTGCGGAGCACAGACTCCGGATGCACAGGCTTAGCAGCCATGGCTCACGGGCCCAGCTGCTCCACGGCATGTGGGATCTTCCCGGACCGGGGCACGAACCTGTGTCCCCTGCATCGGCAGGCAGACTCTCAACCACTGCGCCACCAGGGAAGCCCATTTCTAATATTTTATTAGCATTGGCAGCATCAAACAAGGAATTACAAATAAGAAAAGGAGGAATGCTAGAATGACCTCGATGATGTTGGATTGGAATAAAAATATCAGGAGAAAGATGGCAGAAAAGGAGTTTTCTACCATCATTTTACCACAGAACATCAACTTTGGCAATCACCCATAGATGAGAGTACCTTTGTGGGAGTCCGGGAGTCTAGGGGAGAAGTTCCAGCACATTGTTGGGGCAAAAAATCTGAGAACAGACACAATGAAGAGCATAATAAAAACAGTTTCCCTTTACTTGCCTAAGTTCTGAGGATCTAATGTACAGCATAGTGACTATAATTAATAATACTGTATTGTATACTTGAAATTTGCGAAGTAAACATTCTCACGACACATACAAACAAGAGGTAATGTATGTGTTAACTGACTTAATTGTGGTAATCATTTCACAATGTACACATATATCAATTCATGTTGTACGCTTTAAATATACACAATTTTTTCTGTCAGTTACACCTCAGTAAAACTGGGAAAAAAGTAGCAGTATGAACTAATGGTTTTGGAGAAATATAGAAATAGAGGTGGGGACTTCCCTGGTGGTGCAGTGGTTAAGAACCTGCCTGCCAGTGCAGGGAACACCGGTTCGAGCCCTGGTCCAGGAAGATCCCACATGCCACGGAGCAACTAAGCCTGTGTGCCACAACTACTGAGCCTGCACTCTAGAGCCCACGAGCCACAACTACTGAAGCCCACGCACTTAGAGCTCGTGCTCTGCAACAAGAGAAGTCACTGCAGTGAGAAGCCCTCACACCACAATGAAGAGTAGCCCCTGCTCACCGCAGCTAGAGAAAGCCCGCGTGCAGCAATGAAGATCCAACACAGCCATAAATAAATAAATAAATATTTAAAAAATTAAAAAATAAATAAAAGTGAATCACCATCAGTGGAAAAGTTTAAAAAAAACAGAGGTATGTGCATGTGTATATATACATATAGATCGATGGATATATAGAGATATTAACATATGTATATATACATATATTCCCCAGCTCTGTTTGATGAGAGGGCCTAGAAGCAATGACACCTTCGTAGCAGCAACCTCACCAAGTGCCCAGATTTTGTTCCATAAATATAATTTTCCAAAAAATAGAAAGAAACCAAAGCTCCTTAGAGAAATGGCTGACTCCAGGGCTGGAACAGGGAGAGAACAAGAGGAATCTGAACATTTTGCAATGCCAAATGATCAAAAAATGATGGGGGCATGTTGGAAGAACATAGGAACCTAGATGAAGGGAGTCCAAATAGCCAAATTTGGGACAATTTAAGAAACAAAATAAATAATGATAAGTGATAGTAATATAATCCATGAATAAAACCAATGTCCGTAAGACCCTATGATAAAAAGTCAACTAAATAAATAATTGGTGAGGTAGGGAA
>NW_006792456.1:1641284-1652797 GCF_000442215.2 Lipotes vexillifer
AGGGAAAGCTCTTTGTTACAGTAGAATTCCAAGTAATAAATGTTGAGGTGACGGAAACAGATAATCACCATTTGCCAAACACTATGTAAGAATTGTTTCAGGCAAGAATCATTAATAAATGCTAAAATTGGTGGGCCAAACTATGGAGAAATGGGAATTTTTACATAATGTCGAAGTAACTCCCCAGAAGATACTTACTAATGGCAAGGAGAAAAAATGTCAATGTCACAAAAGGCAAAGGAAGATTGAGAAACTGTCGCAGATTAAAGAGACTAAGGAGACAACTAAATGCCTTGTGTGATCTGGATCGTTGCATCCTGCTCCAGGAAAAGTATGACATTAGTGGATCAGTTGGTAAAATTTGAATATGGCCTGTAGATAAGTTAGTGGTATTTATTGTTGTTATTTTCTCAGTTTTGATCATTTTAATGTGGTTATGTAACATTTAACATTTGGGGAAGTTGAGTTAAGGGCATACAGGAGTTCTTCATACTATTTTTGCAACTTTCGCAAATCTGAAATTATATCAAAATGAAAGTTTAGAAATAAAAAAGTATTTTTCCTGCTCACTTAAGTCTTTCTAGACTCTTCTAACATACATGTTAGCAGTAAACATATATTTGTATATAGATAGTTTTGTTCTGTTTTACAGAACTGGGATTGCATTACACAAGGCTCTTTTTTGTTTCCACTTAGCAATTGTATTAAGTTCTTTTGGTGTGTTGGCTCATCTCACAATGACCTAGCTTAACTTCCTTCTGCATAAGATGAGCCCCAGACAACCATATCTCTATTTATACTTCATTCTTGGTCACGGATGGTGAGACCATGGGTAGAGATCTGACTTAAACTGAGATCATCAGATTCTTTCTACCAGGAATTTGAACCTGGGACCATAATATTTTTATTCAGACTGAGCTACTGTTTTGAGTGAAGGAAATTTTAAAACTTCAAAGCTGTAGTACAGCAGTAACCTGATGCGTGAACTGAGTAGCAGAGAGAGTTGCTAGGCAGAGCAATGAGAATTAAACAGAGAAGCAGAGCAGGATACTAGAAGGTATTTCCCGGGTTCTTGGTTGCTAACCATTTTATTATCCCATGCTCTTTCTGAGGTACTACTGACCCCAGATTCCACAAAGCCTTACCGATAGCATAAACAGTGGATTAACACATATTTTATATGTTACTTGTATATCTACATATATTTTATGCATTCATGACATACCTTTTTCTTAATTTTCTCAGTATTTCCAAGCTATGCAGTTCATCTGAGAGGTTTTTCAAATTGTTGCAAATCTCAAAAAAATTTCCAATGTATTTATTGAAAAACATCCCCATACAAGTGGACCTGTGCAGTTCAAATCTGTGTTGTTCAAGGAAGAACTGTATAGTCCAAATACTGTTGTTCAAAGTTACCTGGGTTAGTTTTTGTCTTTCCTAATTCCTTCAGTGTGATTATGTTGTTCATTTGTATTGATAATATAGTACTTAGGTTCATTTGTTACTATTTGTATTCCATTTGGGGTGCCTCTTGCAAACTGGTTGAATTAAATTACTTGTTTTTTGAGTATGTGAAACACTGACATTGTTCCAAAAGTCAGAACTATACAAAAAAGTTTACTCCCCAAAGTATCAGTACCCTTTCAATCCTTCTACCCTGATCCCGCTTCTCCATTCTTTCCACTTTGCTGCCATTCACCCCTTGTAGGTGACGATATCATTAGTTTCTGGTTTATTCTTCCTCCCCTCCCCTGCCCTCCCTTCCCTTCCCCTCTATCCTCCCCTTCTCTTCCTTTTCTTTTCTTTCCCTTCTCCTCTCCCCCTCCCCCTCCTCCTCCTCTTCCTCTTCCTCCTCTTTTTTATTCTACAAATAAGCAGATACAGATCTATTTTATTTTCCCTTTTTTCTTACATAAAGATAAATACTCTTTTGCACTTTGCTTTTTACACTTAAAAATGTATCCTGAAATCAGTCCATACTCGTTCATAGAGATCTTCCTCAAGCTTTTATACAACTGTATAATATGCCTTTGTGTTGCTGTCCAATAATTTATTCAGTTATTCTAGCAGGAGTTATTTTGATTATTAAAAAAAAGTATTTAAAAAAAACTTTTAATAGAAATACACACAGCTCAGTGATTTTTCACAAACTGAACACGCAAGAGTAACCAGTATACAGGTCAAGAAACAAAACTTTGTTAGTACCCCAAAAACCCCCCGTGCTTACTTCCTGCTACTGTCCATCCCTACCCTACTCCCAAGGTAACTAACCACTATCCTAGTTCTAAGAGTAAAGATTAGTTTCACCTATGGAATAAATCAATGGAATTATACAATATGCACTCAGTTGTGTCTACCTCTCCTCACTCAACATTATATTGTGAGAATCAGCTATATTGTTCTGTGTATACCATGCTCATATGGTATTCTATTTATTTATTTATACATTTTACTCTTGATGGGCATTTGGGTAGTTCCCAGTTTGGGACTATTACAAATAGTGCTGCATGAACAGCCCAGCACATGTCTTTGTTATACACAGACATACATTTCTGTTCGATATTTACTTAGGAGTGGAATTACTGTTTTATAGGATGTACACATTAGGGTTAAGTATATGCTACGAAACAGTTTTCCAAAATACCAGTTTTTACTCCCACCAGCAATATGAGAACTCTGTTTGTTCCACATCCTCACCAACACTTGGTAGTTGCATTTCAGCCTTTCAGGTGGCTGTGTAGTGGTATACCACTGGGATTTCCTTTTACATTTCCCTGATGACTAATGAAGTAGGTTACCTTTCCATATGTTTATTGATAATTTGTATATGCTTTTTTATGGAATAGCTGCTCAAGTCTTTTGCCCCTTTTCCTATTAGATAGCCTACATTTTCTTATTTTTTGAAGGAGTTTTTTTTTTTTTTTTTAATATTCTGGATGCAAGTTGTTTCTTGATGTCTTAGGTTGGGTTCCCCAGAAGGAAGCCCTGAGATGAGAATTCTAGTGCAAGAGATTTATTGAGAAAGTGCTCCCTGGAAAAAACAATATGGGAGTGTGAGAATCAGGATAAGGAAGAGGAAGAAGCCAAGCAAAGGTGTGACTTCAGGCAAAGTCCTGCCGAGGGTAGCTTCAGCCTGATGCCTCAGGAGAACTCTGGGATATTCTTTATATCTTACACTTTGTCCCAGATTGAGAAAAGGAAGCTGGATTTTCATATTCCTGGTACGTAATTCTGATAGATACTACAACATGGATAAACTTCAGACATTATGCTCAGTGAAGCAAGTCAGAACAAAAGGACAAATGTTGTATGACTCCATTTATATGAAGTACCTGGATTAGTCAACTTCACAGAGACAGAAAGTAGAATAGTGGTTACCCATGGCTGGGGGGATGAGGGAATGGAGAGTTATTATATAATGAGTACAGAGTTTCAGTTTGGGATGATGAAAAAGTTCTGGAGATAGATGATGGTAATGATTGTACGACAACGTGAATATGCTTAATGCCACTGAACTGAACACTTAAAAATGGTTAAAGTGGTAAATTTTATGTTATTTATATTTTACCACAATAAAGAAATAAAAGAATCTTATACAACATTATCAAGTGGGATTTACCCCTGGGCTGCAAGGATGTTTTCGTTTATGCAAATAATGGGTATGATTCACCACATTAATAGAATAAAATGTTTTTAAAATCATGTGATCATCTCAATAAATGCAGAAAATGCATTTCACAAAATTCAACATCCATTAGTGATAAAACTCTCAACAAATGAGGTGTAGAAGGAACACCCTCAGTATAATAAAGGCCATGTATGACAGACCATAGTTAACATCATACTCAATGGTGAAGTGTTGAAAGATCTTTCAGGAAGACAAGGGTGCCCACTCTCATCACTTTTATTCAGCATAGTACTGGAAGTCCTAGCCAGAGCAATTAGGCAAGGAAAACAAATAAAAAGCATCCAAACCAGAAAGGAAGAAATGAAATTGTCTCCATTTGAAAACCCTAAAGACTCCACCAAAAACCCTTTAGAACTAACAAGCAAATTCAGTAAAGCTGTAGGATACAAAATAAACATAAAATTTAGTTGTTTTATGCACTAAAAAAAGACTATCTGAAACAGAAATTAAGAAAACAATACCATTTATGATAACATCAAAACAATAAAATATTTAGGAATAAATTTAAACAAGAAGGTGAAAGATCTGTGTACTGAAAACTATAAGACATCAATGAAAGAAACTGAAGAGGATACAATTAAATGGAAGGCATCCTGTGTTCATGGATTAGAAGAATTAATATTGCTAAAATTTCCATACTACACAAAGTGATCTACAGATTCAGTGCAATCCCTATAAAAATTCCATTGCCATTTTTCACAGAAATAGAAAAAATAATCTTAAAATGCATATGGCACTACAAAAGACCCCAAATAGCCACAGCATCTCAAGAAAAACGAACAAAGCTGAAGACATCACAATATCTAATTTTAAACCTTATTACAAAGCTATAGTAATCAAAAAAGTATGGTACTGGCATAAAAACAGACACATAGACCAATGGAACAAAATGGAGAGTCCAGAAATAAATTCACACATATGCAGTCAACTAATATTTGATAAAGGAGCCAAGAATATTCAACGGGGAAAGGATAATCTCTTCAATAAATGGTGTTGGGAAAACTGGATAGTCACAAGAAACAAATGAAATTAGACCTCTGTCTTACACTACTCGCAAAAATCAACTTGAACTTGATTAAAGATTTAAATGTAAGACCCAAAACTATAAAACTACGAGGAGAAAACATAGGGGAGAATCTCCTTGACTTTCGTCTTGGCAATGATTTTTTGGTTATGACACTAAAAGCAAAAGCAACAAAAGCAAAAATAAAGAAGTGAGATTACATTAAACTAAAAAACTTCTGCACAGCAAAATGAAAAGGCAGCCTCTGGAATGGGAGAAAACATTTGCAAACCTATATCTGATAAGGAGTTAATATCTAAACTATATAAAGAACTCATACAACTCAACATCAAAAAAAAAAAAAAAGCAATCTGATTAAAATATTGGCAGAGGATTGAATAGAAATTGTTCCATAGAAGACACACAAATGGTCAACAGGTACATGAAAGAATGCTCAACATCACTAATTATCAGGGAAATACAAATCAAAGCCACAGTGATGTATCACTTCACACCTGTTAGGATGCCTATTATTAAAAAGACGAGCTGTAACAAGTGTTAGTGGGGCTGTGGAGAAAAGGGACCCCTTGTGCACTGTTGGTGCGAATGTAAATTGGTGCAGCCACTATGGAAAACAGTATGGAGATTCCTCAAAAAATTAAAAATAAAATTACCATATGATCTAGCAATCCCACTTCTGGGTATATATCCAGAGGAAATGAAATCAGGATCTTAAAAAGAAATACCTGCACTCCCATGTTCATTGCAGCATTATTCCAGTAGTTGTCATGGAAACAACCTAAGTGTCCATCAACAACAGATGAATAAATAAAGAAAATATGATAAACACACACACACGCACACACGATGAAATATTATTAAACCATAAAAAAGGCAGAAATCTTATCTTTTATGACAACATGAATGGACCTTGTGGGAATTATGCCAAGTGAAAAAAGTCAGACAGAAAAAGATAAATATCATATGTTCTCACTTCTATGTGGAATTTAAAAATATCTTAGAAATAGAGAATAGAATTGGTCATTGCCAGGAACTGGTGTGGGGGGGGGATGAAGAGATGTTGATCAAAAGGTACAAACTTCCAGCTATAAGATGAATAAGTTCTGGGGATCTAATGTAGAGCATGGTGAGGGGACAGAGGTGTCATCTAACCTTACTGTAATCATTTTGTTATTTACATGTGTATCAAATCATCACATTGTACACCATAAACTTACATATAAGTCAATAATATCTGAATAAAACCAGGAAAATTTTTAATTGGTCTTCATCTAATTCAAATTATACTCTAAAAAGTTTTTTTATTGACATGTAAATATAGTCCTGGTATACTGTTAAGTGGGAAAAAAGAGTACTATACATTGTCTATGATTTGATCCCACATGTGTGTGATTGTGCATGTGTGAGTGTGTGTGTGTGTGTGTGTGTGTGTGTATGACAATTTGGAAGCATCTAAGTAGATGGGATTGTGGGTGGAATTTTTTCCAATTTTTTTCTTTTCTTTTTCTTTTCTCTTTTTAATCTGTTTTTTGTATTTATCTGTAATATCTGATTTTCCTACAGTGAAGACATACTCTTACAAGTCAACTTATATAAATATGAGTTATGGTTTTTGTTAGTGTGATTAATACTGAATATATTAAGATGTATAATAAGTATTCAAGACACAGGTATGAATTACCTGTATTTATCATAGAGCATTTTGCATAACACATATTCATCTTATTTATGCATTTAGATCACCACATTAATGATATTTTAATTTTATTTCTATTATCACATTATGAATGTCTTGAGATTCTTTTTTGTATCCTCTACTCTTAGCATAGTTACTGGCACTCAGTTGCAATGAAATTTATGAATAACTTGAATTTCAAGGAAGGAGAAATCTTTGTATGTAGTTGTGTTTAATAATGTGGGGAGGATGATTCAAAACCTCAATGGTAGCATACAAATACTTTTTTTTATAGAAAATACTTTTTAAAATAATTAATTAATTAATTTTTGGCTGCATTGGGTCTTTGTTGCTGCGCGCGGGCTTTCTCTAGTTGCAGTGAGCGGGGGCTACTCTTCAATGTGGTGCACGGGCTTCTCACTGCGGTGGCTTCTCTTGTTGCGGAGCATGGGCTCTAGGCACACGGGCTTCAGTAGTTGTGGCACGCAGGCTTCAGTAGTTGTGGCTTGCAGGCTCTAGAGCGCAGGCTCGGTAGTTGTGGCACACAGGCTTAGTTGCTCTGCGGCATGTGGGATCTTCCCGGACCAGGGCTCGAACCCGTGTCCCCTGCATTGGTAGGTGGATTCTTAACCACTGCGCCACCAGGGAAGCCTTACATATATGTTTGTAATGTAGTGCTGGCATTTCTTTTTTTTTTATTGATGTATAGTTGATTTATGATATTATATGAATTTCAGGTGTAAAACTTAGTGATTCACAATTTTTTTTTTTTTCCGGTATGTGGGCCTCTCAGAAGGGGTCCTTGAGATAGAGGGTGAGGAGATTTAGGGCAGGGGTGAAGGGACTGGCTTTGGGCCAAGGGGAGGAGCTCTTTTTCTTTTAATTGACGTATAGTTGATGTTCAGTATTATATAGGTTACAGGTGTACAATATAGTGATTCACAATTTTTAAAGATTATGCTCCATTTATAGTTACTATAAAATATTGGCTATATTCCCTGTAGTGTACAATATATCCTTGTAGCTTATTTATTTTATACATAGTTTGTTCCTCTTAATCTCCACTCCTATCTTGCTCCTTCACATTTCCTTCTCCCCATGGTAACCACTAGTTTGTTCATTATATCTGTGAGTCTGTTTCTTTTTTGTTATATTCACTAGTTTGTTTTATTTTTTAGATTCCACATATAAGTGGTAACATACAGTATTCGTCTTCCTCTGTCTGACTTACTTCACTAAGTGTAATACTCTCCAGGTCCATCCATGTTGTTTCAAGTGGAAAAAATTCATTTTTTTATGGCTGAGTATATTCCATTGTGTGTGCACGCATATGTGTGTATGTGTATCACATCCTCTTTATCCATTCAACAGTTGATGGACACTTAGGTTGCTTCCATGTCTTGGCTATCGTAAATATTGCTGCAATGAACATTAAAGTGCGTGCATGTTTTCGAATTAGTGTTTTCATTTTCTTCAGATATATACCCAGGAGCGGCATGTGTTTTTATATCACCAAACAGAACTATCATTATTTCAGGGAAATCTAAATTCCGCCAGCAAATGAATATGAAATAATGCCCCAGACAGTAATTCCTTTACCTTCCTGCCAATGGAGGGCAACATGAACAAGCTGCTGGATGGGTGGTAGTGTTTATAACCTCTTGTCTGTCAACAAAGTTCAAGAAAGTCAGTGTTAAACTTGGAAAAAACAAAAGCAGTGTGTGTTGAATCTATAAAACTTTAGTGGGAGGAACTCCTGTCTGGTTCCTCTGCCTGCAGCCTCACCTCTTTCCAATCCCCCCACTACAGTGCTGCTAGAATTTTCTTTTTAAAAGAGAAATCTGATACCATTCTCTTGATTTTTCTTTTTTAAGCTTTAATTGACCCTATTGCCTATAGGATAAAGACCAGTTCTTTAGTATGATATTTCGGTTTCTTCACAGTACGACCTCAGCTTTCGTTTCCCACTGTTCTCCACCCCTGGGAAACCATGTTCTTTCTCCATGGAAAGCTATTCATGACGTCCAGACATACCATGCTCTTCTGTACTTTGATGTGTTACTTCTGTTATTCTTCCACCTGAAATGCCATGACTTTCCCTCTCCACTGAACATCTGCTTTTCATTCGAGGCCTGCCTAAAAGGTCACCTCTTTGTGAAGATTTTCTTGACTTTCCACTAAAACTTAACTTTGTTTCTTCCTCAAGTAGCACCCATCATACATTGCACTGTTTTAAAATAATCAGTTTGTCTGTATTTCCTAGCTGACTGTAAGGTCCCTGAGGGTTCATGTGTCATAAGGAAACATCTTATTCATCTTTGTATCCTCAGTTTCTGGCTCGTAATAATTACTCAAAATGCACATTCACTGAGTGGACAGAAGAAAAGGAACTGAACAGGAAGTTCTCATAGTGGACAAAACCTGGTGGCCAAAACTTTAGACTGACATTACAGCTAAGGCATGTGGATTGTGCTTTTCACGAGTTCAGGAAGCATCTGATGTTACTAAAAGATTATTTTTGAAATATATACGAATTTCTTGGTGAATTTTAATTTCTTCACTCCTTTTTGTTTTGTTGTTTTGTTTTGTTTGTAGTATTTGTCAAGGTGGGGGTCTTTTAGTGCAGAAGTACAGGGATATTATGTTATTTACATTTTGGAGAAATCTTGGAACCATCAGATCACTTGATTTCTAGGCCAGGTGGAGTTCCGCTTTCTTGCTTCTCACGAGACAAGGGTGATCTACAATCTGTGTGTACTCGGCATACTCAGTAACCGATTCCAGTCATTTATGCCTTTATGCTGATATCAGCATTCAGGAGTGCAATGAGGGGAGAGGAAGCATTCCTTTCATGATTCTACCTCAGACTTGAGCACCACAGTATGTTGGAAAACACATGATATATATACCAGTAAGTAGACACAGATGATGTTTTGTAGAGGTGGTCATTGCTATACCATCTGCCAGGTCCTGCAGTTGGTTAAAAAAAAAGAAGAAAAGAAATTAGTTTGGCAGGATTTGCTCTTCACAAAATCATGCTGATTTTTGCCAATTCTATGTAATTTGATATGCTCTTGCAAAATGAGTAAGAGAAAAGTGCTTTCACATTGAGCTACAGGAAAAATATGGCCATTGTTCTTATGACCTTAGTTTAAAAAAATTCAAGTATGAGTAAGACAGGGACATGGTAAATAAAAGATAAAATAAAGGAGGTGGAGACAGCTGGGTAACTGATTCAGAATGACCAAAACTCAAAAATTGTTTGTAGCTGTAATATAATTGATATACTATTGCCATGTCTCAAACTAAAAAGAAGGGGAATGAAATCGAAAGCCCTCTGGGATCAAAATATGCTCAATTCAGGACTTGAAAACTTGTCTTTTTAAACTTACGCTAGTAAATTTCTACAGAACATGTGTATGAAATTGTGAAAGGTAACAATTACATACAAACAAATTCTTCCTAATTTAGAGTCAAAGTCTCCACATGATTAATGTATTATGAAATATAGGAGATCTAGTTGATATTACCTACTAACATTATTTCAGTCATTACCATGTTGATTTCACAATGATTTTGGAAGAGGCTAATTGAACGTTGTCAAATATAAGTAAAGGGCATAACTCTGATTTCTTACCCATTTTGCTTCTATTAAACAAAATGATGGACATTTAGGTTGGTTCCACGTCCTGGCTATTGTAAATAGTACTGCAGTGAACATTGTGGTACATGTCTCTTTTTGAATCATGGTTTCCTCAGGGCATATGCCCAGTAGTGGGATTGCTGGGTCATATGGTAGTTCTATTTTTAGTGTTTTGATGAATCTCCATACTGTTTTCCATAGTGGCTGTATCAATTTACATTCCCACCAACAGTGCAGGAGGGTTCCTTTTTCACCACACACTTGCCAGCATTTATTGTTTCTAGATTTTTTAATAAGGGCCATTGACAGTTGAATGGATAAAGAAGATGTGGCACATGTATACAATGGAATATTACTCAGCCATAAAAAGAAACAAGATTGAGTTATTTGTAGTGAGGTGGATGGACCTACAGTCTGTCATACAGACTGAAGTAAGTCAGAAAGGGAAAAACAAATACTGTATGGTAACACATATATATGGAATCTAAAAAAAAAAAAAGGTATTGATGAACCTAGTTGCAAGGCGGGAATAAAGATGTAGACATAGAGAATGGATTTGAGGACACAGGGTGGGAGGGGGAAGCTGGGACAAAGTGAGAGTAGCATCAACATATATACACTACCGAGTGTACAATAATTAGCTAGTGTGAAGCAACAGCATAGCACAGGGAGATCAGCTCGGTCTTTGCGATGACCTAGAGGGGTGGGATAGGGAGGATGGGAGGGAGGCTCAAGAGGGAGGGAATATGGGGACATATGTATGCATATGGCTGATTCACTGTGATGAAAATAACAGAAACTAACAGTATTGTGAAGCAATTATACTCCAATGAAGACCTATTTTTAAAAAATGATGACTAAATGATTTCAAATGAGGATTCATTCTAAATGTTGAATGAATGGGTTTTAGTGAAGTTGGTTTATGTGTAGTACTTCCAGTTTTTACTGTGAGTGAGGGGCACAGATAAGAGAATCACCAGTGCCCCGTATTCACATTAAACTAATTTTGTTGTTTTCTTTTAAAACAATGTCTCTTACTAAATTACATTTCCTTCTATGTAAAAATCAAGTTCTTTAAATGAAAGTTATGAAAATTTAATTATCTTAACATATTTATTCATTCAACTAATACAGAGCACATACTATGGGGCAAGACACTGCAGGACACTGATACTATATACTTAGTTTAAAAAAATAGATTTGGTTTACACTTTGCATTAACAGATCTTATATATCAAATTACATGCCACAAATTTTATGGCATTTCATTCTTAATATATTTATCTACTCCCTCTGTTTCATCATGGCATTTCACCAAAGATTCAAGCTTCTGTTAATTTGATAAGAATTGCCAACTTGTATGACTATTGGATAACATATAGACATGGTTCTAGGTGTTATCCACGCTTTCCGCATGCAACTCTGTGCCAGAGAGTCTCATCACCTGGATTCTCTTGCTCTCTGCTTCTCATGGGGTTCAGCA
>NW_006792456.1:1654282-1672831 GCF_000442215.2 Lipotes vexillifer
GTTCAGCAGTGAGGAGCACTGGCCGGCAATGTAAGTGAGAAAGACAGAGGTTGGGATATTCTTTCCTAATTTTTTCTTCTGCAGCATGATGATGGCAGTAGCTCCATTCTCTATGGACACAGCTCCTGTCCAGTGGTTCCTATTCCAAGACAACGATCTTCCAGGGTTCCAGAAACACAGTTTCCTCCTCTTGCCCCTTCAGGCCTAGAGGTAGAAGCCCTCCCCTCTATTGCTCCTCCTTGGGTGCTTTGCCACCCTCTGTTGGTTCACTTAACTCCCCACACCTCACTAATTCATCCCGTCATTAAATTCTCCTTTCTTAAACACTTCAAGGGTGCTGCCTTTTTCCTACTGATACTCAAGAGAATAGTTTTATATCTGGGGAAAAGTTTCTAGTGGTAACATGATAAGAGATGCAAAGCCATTTGAACTATATCGGATGCACTAGAAAAATAGAATTCAGTTTCCAAGCAACTTGTAGACAAACTCTTCTGCACTTCCAGAATATATGTGAATATAGTTGGTTATTTATAAAGTTAATGAATTGACTGGAAAAAATTCAATCCTGTTTTTTGCTTTGTTTGCATCCAGTATAAATGCAGTGACTGCTAGTTTAGAGGTGACAAACTGTGGCCTAACAAACCAAAGCTTTATTTTTTGCAGGTAAAGTTTTACCATGCAGCAACACCTACTTCTTTATGCATAGTCTATGGCTGCCTTAGGCTACCATGGCAGAGGTGAACACTTGCAACAGAGACCTTATGGCTCACAAAGCCTAAAATATTTATAATCTGGCCTTTTACAGAAAGCTTCGCTGACCTTTGAACTAATTGATTGAAAGACGTATTTGTCATTTTATTTATTTTGGCCTCATTTGGATACTTCTCTGCATTTTGTATACCCCATATGCTATCTCACACATACAGTAGCTCAATCAATGTTGATTAATGAAGGAAGGGAGAATGCACTGACAAATATAGAACTCATAACCTCAGTTTTACTTTAAATCCAGAGAATACATTTTCATTCTTTTGCAAGATTTATTAGCCAAGTTTTAAATATGGTTATGGAAATTTGGGGTTTGATGTTTTAAAAATTGGTAACCTGGTAGTTCTACACACTTAACATATGATGAATATTATTATTAAAAATTCATTTGAATTCCATTTATTGAATAATTTAAATGGGGACACATGTTCAAACTTTCATCATTGTTATATTTCCTAGTGGTGTTTTGAGAGTGGTACAGTTTTTTAAAATAATATGAAACACACGTGGCAATATATTAACTTCTGAGTGGTAGAATTATAGGCTTGATTTTTTTTGTTTCTTCTTTTTGTGTTGTTGATTTTTCCAAATATGACAATGAGAAGTATTATTTTTATAATGAGAAAATAAGGTAATTTTTAAAATATGGAATATATTTAGCTTCATATTTCATATTGCTATTTTAGTTTGAGAAACAAAAGACAGATCTTTAGATTACAAAATTCACGGCATAAAATTAAGTCTGAGAACTCTTCTAAGCTACTATTTTAAGAAAATATTCAACTGGCATATATTGATTGAAAACTAGGAAATAAAAATATTCACATTAAAATTTTTTTAAGTTTTGCATGAATTTTAACTTTTAAACAGCAGAACATCAAATACATAATCTCATATTTGTATATGCATTTTTTATACATCTTCCTACTGCCATTCGACAAAAGGAAATAAAATGCCTTCATATTTCCTCATTTGTAATGTTCATCATTTGTAATTTGTATTTAATGATATGAAAGCAGATCTACATTTATTTCTATGATTAGAAGTGTTTGTTTTAGCCCTCTTTTATTTTCAGTAGCCTAAGAGCACCAGTGGTACCTTATGTGGAAACTTACTTGTTGGTTTACCCAAAAGGGACTGCTGTGTGGCAAAGTCAAATGATGTCCTAAAAATGGTATTATTATACCCAAGAATAGCCAGTTTGTGTTTCTTTTATTAGAAGGTCTTAAGCTTTTGTGTCATGGTATATAATTTATCAGTTATATTTCTGTTGTATTCCTTCACTGTGAGGGTAGTGCCTGCCACATGGAATTTTTGTCTATTTTATTAATGCTCCATCATTTGTTCTGACATAGGCTAAGTTCTGTTTTAAATAGATATTGCTAATGAAGATCTCTAGGATGTGAATGAGTAGATCATAGAGGCTTACAGTCAGAATAGAAGAGTGATTTTTTTCCACCTTTTAAAAGTCCATTTTATAATATTTGTCCTTTTCTATACATGTTTTTATTTTCTCCTCTATTTATCAAGCTTCCATTTGTTTAGTATCTCTCCATCAGCAGCATAAGAACCATACAAATACAAGGAACTGAACACATGATAAAACAGTCATACCCTGGAAATACCTGATAAGTGACCATTAACTTACAAGATATTTTTACGTCATACCACAGCCAAAACATTACAACAAGAGACACTTTTAGGCACATCACAAATTCATGAACTTTACTCATAGGAGAGCCCATCAGGTCCTCACTCAAAAATCATTAATTCTTTCAGACTGTTTTAACAATCTGAATTTCCTGCACATAGAAAATCAGAAACAGCAGATTTGAATGGGAACTCTATTTATTTATTAATTTTTGTCTGCGTTGGGTCTTCGTTGCTGCGCATGGGCTTTCTCTAGTTGCGGTGAGCAGGAGCTACTCATCGTTGTGGTGCTCATTGCGGTGGCTTCTCTTGTTGTGGAGCACGGACTCTAGGTGCGTGGGCTTCAGTAGTTGTGACACACGGGCTGAGTAGTTGTGGCGCACGGGCTTAGTTGCGCCGCAGCACGTGGGATCTTCCCGAACCAGGGATGGAACCTGTGTCTCCTGCATTGGCAGGCGGGTTCTTAACCACTGCACCACCAGGGAACTCCTGAATGGGGACTTGTTTTTTGGGTTTTTTTTTTTGCGGTACGCGGGCTTCTCACTGTTGTGGCCTCTCCTGTTGCAGAGCAACAGGCTCCGGACGTGCAGGCTCAGCGGCCATGGCTCACGGGCCCAGCCGCTCCACAGCATGTGGGATCTTCCCGCACCAGGGCATGAACCCGTGTCCCCTGCATCGGCAGGCGGACTCTCAACCACTGCGCCACCTGGGAAGCCAGGGGACTCTTGATAGAGATATTTTCAGCAACAAAAACCAAGAGCCAGGAGAGAAGATAAGAAAACTATTCAAAATAAAGTAAAAACTCAAAACATAGTGGACCTGTGAGTATAGGTCAAACACTCTTACACTTCTCAAGAGCCTCTGAATATATCATTATGTTAAAAGCATAACACAATCTTTTATGTCAGTTGTAATGACATATTTCTTTAATAAAACATCAATTTCTGTTCAATAAAGCTTAGACAATTATGACACCTTTTTGCAAGATTTCCATAAAATAATAACAAATGAAAAACAGTTTGGGTATTGAAGACATATCATCATATGCTGTCTGAGAAACAAAAGATTACATGATATTTATGTATTCCTCTGTGCTTTTCCCTGAGAAAAAAATCATATGGACTTGGGAAAAATCTGTCTTTAAAGCCATGTATTTTATGACCTCAGTGTCTTTCTGGTTCTTCAAATTCACTGGCAAGTGGTAATCTCCAGCTAATGCTTCCTCTAGGTCATTAGTTAACTAGAACAGTTCCCGGAAGAGACCCTTTTGAAAAGTCTACGAGAGGGACTTCCCCGGTGGCGCAGCAGTTAAGAGTCCACCTGCCAATTCAGGGGACACAGATTCAATCCCTGGTTCGGGAAGATCCCACATGCCGCGGAGCAACTAAGCCTGCGCTCTAGAGCCCGTGAGCCACAACTACTGAGCCCACGTGCCACAACTACTGAAGCCGGCACGCCTAGAGCCCGTGCTCCTCAACAAGAGAAGCCACCTCACTGAGAAGCACGCACACCTCAATGAGAAACATGTGCACCACAATGAAGAGTGACCCCCACTCACTGCAACTAGAGAAAGCCTGCATGCAGCAATGAAGACCCAACACAGCCAAGAGTGAATAAGTAAAATAAATAAATTTGTAGAAAGAAAAAAGTCTGTGAGAGATTGGATTTCTTGATAGTGCAGCATTTCTTTGTAAATATTCATAAAGCAAAGATGCCATTCTTTTTTTGAAAAATAATCGACAATTCAGCCGTTTTAGATGCCCAGTTCAATGATTTTTAGTACATTCACAGAATTGTGCATCCATCACCACAATCAAATTTAGAATATTTTCATTTTCTCAAAAAGAAACCCAAAATAAATAAAATGGAAAAAAAAAAAAAGAAACCCACACCCCTAAATCATGAATCCCATTTCTTCCCAACCTCCCCAGACCTAGTCTAAAACTAATTTACTTTCTGTCTCTATAGATTTATTTTTCCTGGACATTTCATATAAATGGAATCATACAATATGTGGTCCTTTGTGATAAGCTTCTTTAACTTGTTTTTCAAGGTTCATCCATGTTGTAGCATGTGTCAGCACTTCATTCTTTTTTATTGCCAAATAATATCCCATTGTGTAGATACACCACATTTAATTTATTAAATTATCAGTTGATGGGCATTTAGGTTGTTTCTATTTTTGGCTATTATAAACAACAGTGCCATTCTGCTGCTGTATTTATGTTATTTTTATTATACTAGCTTATGGATGTGATTAGCTTTGCAAATATTTGTCACCAAGGAGCTTGGTTCACGGTGAGTTTACCACTTCCTATAGTGTAAATCAAGATGGAGGTAAACATGGGTGCTTTTGGTATATGGGTAGTGTTATGTATGTGTAACCTGCAGGGGAAGCCTCAATTATAATACACAGAGAGAATTTTTCTCTAGTGATTCCTAAGTGGGATCATGGTCCACTTCAACCATTTAATTTCTGAATAGAAGAGAGTAGAGGTAATAACTTAGACCCTTACCAGTTGGGTATGATTTTTCCGAAGTCCCTTCCTGGGGAATTTAACATTCTAAGAAGGGATGAATTCAGGACAAATAATTACAAAGCACAAAACAAAAGTACCTTGAAGAAATCTTGAGAAATCTCTTCCTAAGTGAAAGGAGGATAGGAAGAAACTTTTGGATTTAATCTTACAGGATGTTGCAATTCAAAGACCATTAAATTGTGCATAATGTACAATCCTCTTTTGCCAGACAGAGAAGTTTCCTGGTTGTACTCTTGAGATATTATGAAGCATTTCTAAGGCTGCTATTAAACTAGAGAATTGTGAATTGGTAGGTTTTCAAATAAGTTACTCCAGACCTCAGTCTGGTCTAAAGCTTCCTGTTTTTACAATTAACTCCTCATGTTTCTTTGTTGAGTATGTGTGTGTGTGTGTGTGTGTGTGTGTGTGTGTGCGCGCACGCGAGCACGCGCGTGCACATGTAAAACCTAAAGATAGACCAGGAAGCATCTGGGGCCATCTGGCTCTAAAGGGGAATCCAGATTTCTGTGAGGTCTAGCTACTAAATGTAAAGAGGATAAACAATGTATCTTATACAACTCCTGTGCTAACCCCTCAGTCATTACTGTCCAAAATGCCCTTAACTCACAGTTGATGTTAAACTTTATGGGTTTTTCATTTATGAATGATGCAGGTTGGTCTGTCTTAAGATAAATCACATTATAGGCAATGAACACTTCCATGTTGTTTAGTGAAGCTTCTGAGGGATTACAAAGAAAAGTGGACATGTCAGGCATTGGGCTGTTCCTGAAAGCAATGCTTCCTTCTTGATGCCTGTTCACTCTTTGTCCGTGTTTCCAAATAAAGGATTGTGATTAAGAAAGAGTCATCAAGAGCAGAAGGAAAAAATTGCTAGCAACCAGGATGACCCAAGGCTTGTGTACTGGCCAGGGCAATACAAAATTCTACTCTGTATACCACCTAGCAAAGTGCCACATGAATGCATCCTAATTTTAATTAAGATGATGTCTCTGTTCTCCAAAGCAAGAGTCCTTCTCCTGCAACTGAAGTAAGAGGTTACATTTCAAGGTTTTTCCTCAAGATTCTTAATTTGAGGGGAATAATGATGAAAACAACACCGATAACATTTATAAAGCACTTACTATAGGTTGCCATTTAATTTAACTCTATTAATTTAACTCTGCTTTACACATGAAGAAAGTGAAGTGCAGAGAGGTTGACAGACTTGCCTAGGCTCACACAGCTGGTAAGTATCAGAGCCTGGATTTGAATCCCGCAGAAGACTCTAGAACCCAGGCTCTCAACAACCTAATTAAGAAATTGTGCTGTTCTTAATTCAGTGCTATGATAAAAACATTTTTTCGTTATTTTTGGCTGCGTTGGATCTTTGTTGCTGCATGAGGACTCTCTCTAAATGTGGCGAGCGGGGGTTACTCTTCACTGCAGTGCATGGGCTTCTCATTGCTGTGGCTTCTCTTGTTGCGGAGCATGGGCTCTAGGCGTGTGGGCTTCAGTAGTTGTGACATGCAGGCTCAGAAGTTGTGGCTCGCAGGCTCTAGAGCGCAGGCTCAGTAGTTATGGCACACGGGCTTAGTTGCTCTGCGGCATGTGGGATCTTCCCGGACCAGAGCTCGAACCTGTGTCCCCCGCACTGGCGGGCGGATTCTTAACCACTGTGCCACCGAGTAAGTCCGACAAAAACAGTTCTACTGCTAATTTAAAATATAAGTAGTCAAAGTAGATGTAAATGTAAGCAGCACACATTGTAAAACTATAATACTACATTTTCTCAAAATTTGTTTTGCCATGTCATTCTGTCCCAGGGAAAAGGTTTTTATTTTCCTTCAAAATGAGGAGTAACATTTGATTTTGCTGGGGAACTGTTAAAATTACTTTGATGGTTCTAGTCGTGCACAGCATTGAGATTTATGACAAATATGTAATCTGTTTATTTGTCACCCAACTTGGATGACTTCCAAATGTTTCCTCTTAGTAGCTCTTGATTTTGTTTGGATTTTTTTAAATCACCAAATAGTCAAACAACAATGTCTGAATCACGTTTGCTCCAGTTAGGAAACACCAACAAGTTGAAAGACAGCTTTGGTTATTTAAAATCCTACTACATTCACTTGCAACTTTGAAGAACATGCATGCTTTCATGGACTGGATTTTTTAAAGGAGAAGACAAAAAGGAAAACAAACAAACAAACGAGTTTGCGGCCCAAGTCCCTCCTTTGCTATTTACTGCAGTGAGTTTTCCTACTCCGTTTTGCTGGCGAAAGCACGCTCAACAGATCAAATCAAACTGTCCGAAAAAGGCTGTCTGCATCCCTCATGTTTAATAGAGAGGGATTTCGTTCCCTTTCCTTCACACATCAAAGAAAGCACTCGGGGAGGAAGTAAACCATAATTAGGCATGAGCAAAGGAGCAACAGACCCCTTCCTCTCTTTTCCCTATCCCCGCCCCCCAGGCCCTGGCAATAGTCCGGGGCGCGAGCGAGTCGCGGGCCACCGAAGCAGCCGCAGGGAGCGCGCGTCCACGCCTCGCCCACCGCCAAGATCTGGGCGGCGGCGGGGCCGGCCCGGGGGCGCGCGCGCTGGGGAGCGCGCTCATGCAGCGGTTTTCTTCTCCCACAATCCAGAGGCTGCGGCGCGGGAGGGGCGGGGAGTCGGCGGAAGGATATGGGCGCGGAGGGAGCAGCGCGCCCCTTTGACGGCGGGCTGGAGGCGCTGGTTGGGCGGCGGGGAGCGGGGTGTGATGCGGCAATGCGGTTCTGAGGCCGTTACTCTGGCTCCTCCAGAGAGGGCGGAGAAGGAGGCTGTAACGCGGCGGTGATTTTGTGCCAGGGCTTCCCTGAGGCGCACTGAAAAGGCTGGCGGGGCTCGGGAAACTGGGGGCTTAGGGACACACATTCAAGCCCCCACCCCCTGGGAGGGGAAGGGGGCAGGCGGCGAGGCTTGGGGTAGACGGAGGGATGGTGTGCGGTCGGTGGGAAGGGGCGAGCCCTGCCTGTCGTTGGTGAGGGGCTGCGGGCAGGGGAGGCTCCGCGGGTCAAAGCGGCTCCATGCCCACTTTGGTGGGTGGGACGTGTGGAGCGGAACGCGGAGGTAAAGCCTGACGGCCGCTTGCAACCCTTAACGTGGTATCTAACGTGGGATTTCATTTAGCCCACGGGGGGATTAATTCATTGGGGGCAGCCTCGCTGGTCTGGCTCCTCCAGGAGCTGGGCAACCTTGACGGGCTTTTTGTCTTGCTGCTCCAACCCCTTCTCCCTTCCTCCTCCTCCTCCAGATGCCTTTTCTCTGCCCCTCCTCGCCCGGTACAGACATTTCCAGGGCAGGCTGCTGCTCGTGGCTGCTGTCGAAGCCACTTCTCGGGATTTCGGCTCGTTTCCCTCTGGGGTGTTTTTTGAGGAGGGAGAGTTTTTCTCCCCTCCACGATGGGATTTTCTTCCCGTGCCAAAATGGACTTTCATTGATTTCTACTTACTTCTTCAACGTTTAGTGACCAATTCCCTAGGGTTATTTTTGTGGTAGTTCCTTTTTTCAAGTACATTCTCTGTAAAATGGAGAACGAGATTTTTACTCCCCTTCTGGAGCAGTTCATGACCAGCCCCTTGGTCACTTGGGTAAGTGGGGTGTTATTTATTGTATATTTTGCTGCATTATTTATGGCTGCAGAGATGGAGGTGGGCGTTCGTGTCGTGATGATCATCATTCTGTTCTAGGTTAAAACGTTTGGACCTCTGGCTGCAGGAAATGGGACCAACCTGGATGAATATGTGGCTTTGGTGGATGGGGTGTTCTTGAACCAAGTCATGCTCCAAATGTAAGTGTTCTTTTTTTTTTTTCTTTCTAGGCAACTTTTTTTTTTTTAACTTGCATACTGTGAACTTAGAGGCTTTATGTTTTAAGATCCTAATTGAGTTTTTTGGCGAGAAAAATTTAGGTGGTTTAAGAATTGGACCTTGAAAGAAGTGATAATCTTATATTTATCAGCCCATTTATCACAAGCCAGTAATTATACATGTTAAAATTGTGAAACTTTAATTTTTCATTCTGCAAATCATGTATTGTCACTTATTGTCTTCAGTGCTGAAATCCAAACCACATTGTATCCTCTTTGATAATTTTGTAAAATGAAGAGGGGAATTACAGTAGTTTCCTAAGGGGGGAAAAAGGCTTTACTGTGAAGTTATGTGCATTTGGTGCAGAAATGTTTCTTATTAACCTTTGTGTCTAAAAATAAATGGCTCAAAATTTGAAACTGGTGAAGTAATAACAGATTTCAGAGGAAAGAATTTCAAACAACAGTTCTGATTGGTGAGGACTGTTGCTATAGGAAGTACTTTAAATGCATATAATAACTAAAGTCTGATTAGGTGATTTATTGTGTGAATTAGTAGATTAATATTTGGGGAATCATTTTAAGGTATTCTTAGAGCTAGTTTTGAAATGCAGGTGGTTGAAATCTTGGTGACAAGTGGCTAATGATTTAGTAGGCAAATCTTTGTCATTTATGTTCATGATATTGGGTTTAAATTAAGTAGGAAAGTGATTTTGAGGTGGCAATTGAATATCGAAATCATTGGTAGCTGGATCAGTGAAATCAAAGCTCCATTTTTATCATAGTTATTGTAGTATATGTGCATTCTCAGCACATCAGTGTAGTGAATATTACAGTTGTGCTTAAAATAATGCGTGTTTAGCCTTATTTGTCTTGAATACAAACTGATTTACAAGAGTAGTTTGGAACTTTCAATTTCAAGACATTCTTATGTTTTATATGTTTGGGAATTTAGTACATTATTGATAAATAATTGTTACCAGAGAATAAATCTACTGTTAATAGACTAATAACCTAACATGTAAATGATCAATTCTGTATTTTTTTTGGTGTTAGTTTTCTTTTTAGATTTTTCTACTTAAAAGAAGATATAAGTCAAATCCATAAATAACTGTTCCACTGGTAAACTTACCAGTCTGTGTACTCAAAGAGACTCGTAGTTTATATGCTCAAAGAGATTTTTGTGCTATTTTTCATGTATGTGTTGATCCTACAGGGAAGTATTATACTACTACATGTTTTCCAAAAGTGTTTTGTGTAGGCACCCAAAGAAATATATGTTATCTGAATGTGTATGTATATTTTTTTTCTTAAAGAAGGAAAAGGGAATGTAGACATTAATTATTTCCAGGGATAATAAATATATTTTGGGCTGCTCTCCCATGGAACTATCTTTAATCTTTGAAATATCCCACTATTTCCCAAGCAAAATGGTAGAATAATTAAACTGACTTCTATTTTAGGGAACACAAATGACAGGAAGGGTAGCCATTACAGTAGATACTCAGAACTTGTTCCCCTATGTCTCTTTTCTTGTTTGTTTTTAGACAGAAGATTGTGGATTTGTATGCTGAACCCTAAAAAAACAGGTGTGCTCACAAAAATGGGAAAATACATTACTTTAGTTTTCCCCTTTAATGGTTTTCATTTGAATGATTCTTTTTCCAAAAAACACTTAGATTTTTTGAATCCTAAATTGTTAGCCAAGGTGCTAAAAACAGACACTTCAGCTTGTTTCCACTTTGGGTACAGCTTTATACTTAAAATATATATGTGTCTATATTTTGAAAGTAATGGTGTTCCAAAATAGTGGTTGCCAGGTTGTTTTTTTGGGAGGAGTAGCTCCATTCCAAACCTCAAATCTGCTTCTGTTTTCAATTCCACCTCTCAGTTTCTTTAAAAGTTGTTTCAGTGTCCTAATTCTGTTCTGAATGACCTATATAAATTAAAGGAAAAGAAAATTTAAAAAAGGAAGACGTATGTTTTAGCTTTTTAAAAACTATCTTTCTAAAATAAGATCAACACAGATTACCTAATTATTTACCAAATAGGGCAACAAAATACATTGTTTTAAAAGCTATATTTTACTAATTTTGAAATCATTAAGATTTCTATTAAGCACTTTGCTCAAATTAATGTTTGATTTAATATACTCTATTAAATTGTCAGTTGAAATTGTACCCAGTAAGTTAACCTGAAAGTTAGCTTCAGTCTGAGCAATTTCTAGATTACATTTGGTTATAGAATTTGTGAGCGAGAGAACCATTTGTAAATGCAGCATGTGTATTTTTCTTCATGTTTCTTGTGCTTGGAGTTCATTGAGCTTCTTGGATCTGTGGTTTTGTAGTTTTTATCAAATTTGGAAAAATTTTGGCCATTATTTCTTTAAATATATATCCTTTCTTTGCCTCCTTTCCTCCTTTTGGAAGTCCAATTATATGTATCAGGCTGCTCGATGTTCACTGATACCATTCAATTTTTTTTCAGTCTTTTTTTCTCTGTTTCACTTTGGATAATCTTGCTAAATTCATTAATCTTTTTTTCTGTAATGTTTAATCTGCTGTTAATCCCATCCAGTGTATTTTTCATTTCAGGTACTGTAGTTTTATCTCTAAAAATTCATTCTTTTTTATATCTTCCCTGTGTATAGATTTCATGCTTTGTCTTTTCTGTAGCTTCTTGAACATGTAGAATACAATAATAACTGGCTTAAAGTTCATGTTTACTAATACTGTCTGTGCCATTTCTTGATTGGTTTTGATTGATTTTTTTCCTCATTATGGATTGTATTTTCTTGCTTTTTCATACCTGGTAATTTTTGATTAGATGCCAGACATTTGAAAATTTACTTTGTTGTTGGGTGCAGGATATTTTTGTTTCCCATTAAAAATATTCTTGAGCTTTGTTCTGGAATGCAGTTAAGTTACTTGGAAACAGTGATCTTTTCAGATCTTGCTTTTAAGTTGTGTTAGGCAGTACCACTTTGCTTTGTTGCACTGTTGAGGCAGAACCCTTCTGAGTACTCTGGCTGGTGGGAACAGGAACTATTCCTGGACCTGTGTGAGCTCTGGGTGGTGTCCCTGTAATCCTTTTTGGTGGTTCTTTCACTGTCCATGTGTAGTTTCCTCACACGTATATCCTTATAAGTACTCAGCTGAAGACTTGAGGGATAACCTGTATAGATCTCTGGATCTTTCTGAGCAGCTCTCTCTTAGGTACTCTGCTTTGTATATTGACAGTCACCTTGCTGTCTCCATACTACGTTCTGTCTCCTCAACTCAGGGAGACCACTGTGTGTGCTCTGCATAGGTTCCCCATTCCTGTTCTGTGGCCTAGAAACTCTTTCAAGGCAATAAACTGGGGCAATTGTAGGACTTATCTTGTATGTTTACCCCTTATCAGGGATCTACTGTCCTTTGTTGCCTGATGACCACTGTTTTGAAAAATGCTTCATATGTTTTGTCTTTTTTTTTTCCCAGTTGTTTCAGGCAGGAGGGTAAATTTGGTTCCTTTTATTTCATGTTGGCTAGAAGTGGAAATCTGTTTATATACTTTTAATTACATTTTTGCCCTGCCAGTCTTGTGTTCCTGCTTTCAGATATAGATATAGATTTAGAATTTTGTTTAGGATCCTTATGGTAGAATTTTTTTTTCGTCTAAAGAGTTTTTTAAGAGTAAGAATATTGGTTAGTTCAGTGACTCTGGATTTGGTATTTTTGACCTAGAATTTGAAAGTAAAGAGCTGACTTCTTCGTGCCAGTTTATGACTCTGCCTTATAATTTCAGAGTCTGTTCACTGATTTGGGATTCAGTGTATTCAGAGATGAATCCTGGATTTCATTGAGTAGCTCCTGAATCAAAGAATCTCTGTAAGAGCTTGTGACATGGCATCAGTTCTCTTTAACTAATGGGAAGAGGAAGCTATTTAGAGATGGGCCAGCTCTTCTGCATGCTGCAGGGCATTTTCCTACTTCAACCAAACGAAATCTTTTTTCCACAGTGCTAGTTATCAGACATAGGGCTTGGTGACAGTGAAGTGGAAATAATCATTTTCCTGTTTGAGATGTCATGCAGTTTTGCAACCAATGTAGAATATTACTTGCTGTGAATTTTTAAGGAATTTGTGACATTGTAGTTGATTTCATAATCCTAGTCATATTACCTAAGCAGTTGAAAATATGGATATGTTATAGTTTTAAGTACGGAAAAATTGTTAATAGTATCAGAACAATATTTGGAATTACTTTCTATGATTCAACCCCATTAGATAGCTACAGAAATCTCTACTTGAATAATGTAGTAATTGTGATATACTTGTTATGGCATTTCTTCTTTTAGAATCTTGAATTTGAAGGTACTTTAGAAATCATCTATGAAAATCATTCTTATATGACTCATGGTCATCCAACTTCTGCTTAAGTGTTTCCTGAGAAACAGCTTCATAAAGTGTACCCAAAGGAGCCATTTAATAGAGGAAGTTGACTGAGAAATCTTCCTTCATTCTATCAATACTTAAGATTCAAAAATAGATTGTGCCAACTTTATGACTATAATAACCCCAAAGTGACTTATAAAATATATAAGTTGTCTTACCAGGTATGGCATTAACTCTGAATTTTGGTATGGTCTCTCTAATACAATTTTTTTTTTTTGCGGTACTCGGGCCTCTCACCGTCGTGGCCTCTTCTGTTGCGGAGCACAGGCTCCGGACGCGCAGGCTCAGCGGCCATGACTCACGGGCCTAGCCGCTCCGCGGCATGTGGGATCTTGCAGGACCGGGGCACGAACCCATGTTCCCCGCATCGGCAGGCAGACTCTCAACCACTGCGCCACCAGGGAAGCCCTCTCATACAATTTTTGTTTAGTTTTGTTTCGCTTTTTTTTTTTTTTTTTTTGCCACGCCACGCGGCATGTGGGATCTTAGATCCCCAGCCAGGGATCGAATCTGCGCCCTCTGCATTGCAAGCCCAGAGTCTTAATCACTGGACTGCCAGGAAAGTCCCTGTTTTGCTTCTTTAATAACACACTCATGATGTAATTAGAGTTGCTGTCTTACTACCAGGTTTTGTGATTTACCTCACAAACATTTCTCAGATGTGTCCCTGACTTTGGGATTAATGCAGTAGCCACTGACTGATTTTCTTAACCTTTGGCTTGCCCCCCTTCAGGTTGTCTCCTCATCTGTGATCACATGAAATTTTCTAAAACACAGATTTTGTCATGTCACTCCTACCTTTAAGATGGCTCAGTAGCTTTCTTCTGCCCTCAGAGTAAACTCATTACTTGAGTGTCTAGACTCCTTTGAGGTCTGGCTGCTCCCTAATTCTCTATTTTCATCTTTGCATGGTACCAATCCTCAGTGCATAGCCTAATATTGAGCAAACTTAGAGTTCCCAAAGACAAGCTGTGTTCTCATATGTCTCAGTGCCTTTCTAGACACTCTTCCCTTCCTTAGAACCCTCTTTCACCTTCTTACTATTGCTTTCTTTAACTTTGCTGCCGTTCCCTGGCTCATCCTAGGCGTAGTACTCCTCCTTGTGCTTCTGTAGGACCCTATATATACCTTGGTAATAGCAGTTCTTGGTTAGCTAGACTCTACTGACTAACCGGTGAATTTCTTGAAGCCAAGGACTTTATGTTTTATCTCTCTGTTCCAAACACAGTGCTTGACACATGGTAGGTTCTTGATACACTTATCTTGAATGAATGAATAATAGAGAGGCTGTGTGGTAAAGTGGAATGAATTTGGGCTTTGAATTAGATGGAGTTGGTTTCATTCTCACACACACACACACACACACACACACACACACACACACACACACGGTGTGTGACCTTAAACAATTTACTTGTCATCTCTAAATCTCAGTTCCCACCTCTCTAAGATGGGAGATAATGTTTCCTTCCTGGAGTAGACATAATCTCTACTAAGGCAGGGAAAGTATCTGTTTTCTGTTTTGTTGACCACTGTATCCCCAGTGCTGGTTTTTGTCATTATTATTATCCTGTGCTATATCATACCTACCTATTGATATTTATGTTTCCTCAAGCAAGTCATGATCTTTCACAGCTTGGTTTTGTATGATCTCTATTGGTATCATCTCACTTCTCAATTTTCTCATTTATAAACAGGATAAAAAGAGAATCACAGGGTTATTATAAGAATCAAATAGAATGATTTGTGCACAATGCTTAGCATATAGCAAGTGCTCAATAAATGTTAGCTGTTGATATCTTTTATTTCTATTAAAATAATTATTTTCCCCTAGACTGTCCTTTCCCCTTTTTTTGCCTAGCAAATTCTTCCTCATCCTTTAATACCCTGTGAAGTCCCTTGGCAGCGTTAATTGCTCTCTCCCCTGTGATCCCTTATCTACCTTTACTAAATTGTTAAAGTGGTATTATTACTAGAGAGTTAGCATTTGGAGGCTAGAGATTTTATGTTATGGATCACCAGCACTTAGAATAGTGTCTGGCATGTATCACCAGTACCTAGCATAGATTTGGTACGTCATAAGTTTTCAGTAAATGTCAAAAGAATGAATGAAGATGTTTTATAATTCTGTTAATTTTCAAAATTCTGAGGATACTCTCTAGTTTTAGTATTGTAGAATTTAGTTTGTTTTCCATTTTAGTTTGTCTTCTATTTCTCCTTCTTTCTTTTGTTTTCCCTCTGTCCCCTTATTTATTTTAATTACCTTCATTGGATCTTTTCCCCACCTATGTTATGTCTCGCTGAGGTGAGGTGGTAAGAACAATGTCATAGTCCGTGGTTTTGTATGGTCTTAGAATATACAGAGCCTTCAGTTTGGTTTCCTGTAACTTTCTTGATGATGTTCAACATTAGATTTTTGTCCACAGCCTTACAGTTAAAATTCAAATAAAGAATTTGTGGAATTTAGAATTCATAAAGTCACAGTTTTGTATCAGAAGAAGTGGATCCCAACCTCCTGTCCCCATCCCTGGCTCTGTCTGGCACCACAAAGAGGTCCTCTGTGCATGCCTGTGGACATCTTGCATGCATGCCTGAGGTCCAGGCTCTTGTACTCCCTACTCCAAACAGCTGCTCCTTGGCCCAAGGATGTACACATCTGTAGCATAGTCCATCCCAAGGACAGATCTGGGAAAGAGGCCTGCGCAGGTCCTGAAATTGGGTTAGAGGTATTTAAACAAGAAATTCCATAGTTCCAGTAAATGGAGTGTCATCAAGAAGGGGGATTGTATGGGTATGTCCTCTTGTTTCCATGGACTTCTTGCCCAGTAGTGAGGGGCATATCCTGAGGAAGGCCAGAGTGGGGCTCAGGGCAGAGATCTCTTTTGCCAGGACCTATAGATACAGTACTTAGTGAGAAGGATGAAGGGCTGGCTCATTCAAAGATCAGTTCATTCATTTAATACTTTCTGAGTGCTTACTACACAACAAAGTCTATATGACAAACTGTCTGCTAGGTGCTGGGGATGTGATGCCGAGTAAGACATGGTCTTTGCCCACTAGTAAGGGAGACAAGCTTGTAAACAAATTGCAGTGTGACGTATGTGCTATGTAGTGGGATTATGTTCTTGGTACAGTGTTGGCACAAAGAGAGAGGTGTTTATTTACATGGTGGAAAGACTTCTTGGAGGAGAAAACATTTGAATTGGGACATGAAAGTTGAGTAGGAGCAATCGGGTGAATAGCGGTCACAAATAGTGGGAGTAGGAGGAAGGACATTTTAAGTAAAGAAAATAGCATGAAGAGAAGCATGAAAATGTGAATAAAAATGGAGGAATCGGGAACTGTAGGATATTTTATATGGCCAAAGCAGAGATTGTATGCTTTTTGCACATGGGAAATGAATTTGAAGAGGTGGAGAGTGGGAAGCTGTCCTTAAGATACCATGTTGGAAGATTGAGTTTTTCCCTGTGGAGATGTATATTCATTCAGGTCCCCTCCAGGGAAACAGAACCAACAAGATGTGTGTGTGTGTGTAGAGAGAGAGAGGCAGAGTGAGTTAGATTTATTTTAAAGAATTGGCTCATGAGATTGTGGAGGCTTAGTCCAAAATCTAATGGAGTGGGCCTGCGTGAACTCAGGGAAGAAATGCACTGAGTTCAAAGGCAGTTTTCTAGCAGAAGGTCAGTCTTTGTTCCATTAAGACCTTCAAATGGTTGGATAAGGCCCATCCACATTATGGAGGGTAATCCACTTTACTTAAAATTCGTTGATTTAAATGTTAATCTTGTCCAGAAAACACCTTCACAGAACATCCAGAATAACATTTGACCGAATATCTGGGCACTGTGGTCCAGCCAAGTTAACATATAAAATTAACCATCTTAACTAGTGTTTCTTTAATTGGGTCCACAGGTGTTCTTGGGAGTTTTTAGGAATTTTTATTTTTTAAATATTTTTTATTTTTGGCTGTGTTGGGTCTTTGTTGCTGCACACAGGCTTTCTCTAGTTGTGGCAAGCGGGGGCTACTCTTTGTTGTGGTGCGTGGGCTTCTCTTTGCAGTGGCTCCTCTTGTTACAGAGCACGGGCTCTAGGCGCACGGGCTTCAATAGTTGTGGCTGGTGGGCTCTAGAGCACAGCCTCAGTAGTTGTGGTGCACAGGCTTAGTTACTCCACAGCATGTGGGATCTTCCCGGACCAGGGATCGAACCCATGTCCCTTGCATTGACAGGCGGATTCTTAACCACTGCGCCACCAGGGAAGTCCCTCCCACCAGGGAAGTCCCCAGGAATTTTAATGTTTGTGTTTTCATGTCAGTAATTTAAATTCTTCTTCAAGGGGTAATAATAATAAATTTCTTCTGCAGTGATAATTCACAATTGAAAGATTTTTTTTTCATAGACAAAGATTAGTTTCTTAAGCCATTTTTTCAGACAGTGGTCTTTGACTCTTAGGATGTCTATGGACACATCCTCAGAGATTCTTGATAATTCGTTTCTTTAAAAGCTGTCACTCACTACTTTACTCCAGCTTGAAAAACAGTAATATAGGCTACAGAACATTGGAGGAATTGAAACAGATAGCATTTGCATTTTAGAAGGACTGATGTTGGTGCTGATGAGGTCCAGAACAGAGATAGAGACCATACTGATGTAGAAAGGATATGGAAGAGAGAGAATGCTGACATGGGACTTGGTTACAAGTTTGGTATGGAGCACAAGAGAGGGGTGTGTCTAAGATGATTATCAAGTTTTTTACTTGGGTGAAGAATGGATGGTAGTGTCTTTTTAAGTAAGGCATTATGAAAAGTTGAAGGGAGGGGAAATGTAGAAAATAATTTTGAGTTTATTTTGGAATGTCTGGTGAGCAGTGAGAAATATCTTTTGGGCAGGTGGATATACATAGGTCTGGTGCTTAGAGGAGAAAGGTTTAGAATAGAGATAGAGATATGGGAATTAGCTTTTAAGTTTGTAATAGAAACTAATGACATAGGTGTCAAAAAAAAAAAACACAAGAGGGCCAATGACATATCGTAGGAAACTGCAACATTGAAAGGCTGGAGGTTTGAGGAAAGTGGACAGTTTCACAAGGCTGCTGGAAGGAAATCACAAAGGGAGTCAGTTAAAAGATGAGCACAAGGGCTTCCCTGGTGGCGCAGTGGTTGGAGTCCGCCTGCCGATGCAGGGGACGCGGGTTTGTGCCCCGGTCCGGGAGGATCCCACATGCCGCGGAGCGGCTAGGCCCGTGAGCCATGGCCGTTGGGCCTGCGCATCCGGAGCCTGTGCTCCGCAATGGGAGAGGCCACAACAGTGAGAGGCCCACATACCGCAAAA